>NC_072386.2:128336640-128662196 GCF_028885625.2 Pongo pygmaeus
TCAGTGAGGCCGTTGATGTCTGTGAGGAAGCTCCCCTGGGTGACTGACTGTGAGGAAGCTCCCCTGGGTGACTCTGTCTGTGAGGAAGCTCCCCTGGGTGACTCTGTCTGTGAGGAAGCTCCCCTGGGTGACTCTGTCTGTGAGGAAGCTCCCCTGGGTGACTCTGTCTGTGAGGAAGCTCCCCTGGGTGACTCTGTCTGTGAGGAAGCTCCCCTGGGTGACTCTGTCTGTGAGGAAGCTCCCCTGGGTGACTCTGTCTGTGAGGAAGCTCCCCTGGGTGACTCTGTCTGTGAGGAAGCTCCCCTGGGTGACTCTGTCTGTGAGGAAGCTCCCCTGGGTGACTCTGTCTGTGAGGAAGCTCCCCTGGGTGACTCTGTCTGTGAGGAAGCTCCCCTGGGTGACTCTGTCTGTGAGGAAGCTCCCCTGGGTGACTCTGTCTGTGAGGAAGCTCCCCTGGGTGACTCTGTCTGTGAGGAAGCTCCCCTGGGTGACTCTGTCTGTGAGGAAGCTCCCCTGGGTGACTCTGTCTGTGAGGAAGCTCCCCTGGGTGACTCTGTCTGTGAGGAAGCTCCCCTGGGTGACTCTGTCTGTGAGGAAGCTCCCCTGGGTGACTCTGTCTGTGAGGAAGCTCCCCTGGGTGACTCTGTCTGTGAGGAAGCTCCCCTGGGTGACTCTGTCTGTGAGGAAGCTCCCCTGGGTGACTCTGTCTGTGAGGAAGCTCCCCTGGGTGACTCTGTCTGTGAGGAAGCTCCCCTGGGTGACTCTGTCTGTGAGGAAGCTCCCCTGGGTGACTCTGTCTGTGAGGAAGCTCCCCTGGGTGACTCTGTCTGTGAGGAAGCTCCCCTGGGTGACTCTGTCTGTGAGGAAGCTCCCCTGGGTGACTCTGTCTGTGAGGAAGCTCCCCTGGGTGACTCTGTCTGTGAGGAAGCTCCCCTGGGTGACTCTGTCTGTGAGGAAGCTCCCCTGGGTGACTCTGTCTGTGAGGAAGCTCCCCTGGGTGACTCTGTCTGTGAGGAAGCTCCCCTGGGTGACTCTGTCTGTGAGGAAGTTCCCCTGGTGACTTTGCTGGGGGAGTCTTAGGTTGCCACCTCAACAGGAGGTCCCAGAAACAAACCCCAGGAATGTCATTGCTGTGCCTTGACTCTCTAGAGACTGGAAGCAGGAGGGGAAAGACGGACGGAACAGAAAGAAGCCTGCAGGAACAGAAGGGAGGAAATGGAAACTGAAGGGGCCCTGAAGGCCATCAGGTGCAGGCGACCATTGTTCACAGGGGCCGTTACTAGGTCCTAGGGGCTAAACTGCCTTTGCTAAGGGCTCCAGTGAATAAAGCCCTGGCTTCTAAGAACAAGAGTTGCCAGATCAGAGCCCTGAACAGAAACTGCACACAGGAGGCAGCAAGCACAAGGACTCCACACCATGCACCTGAAAGGAAGGTGCCCTCTGTCATCTTAAAGCACTTGTTTAGGGGAACGAAAAGGATGGGAGAACAGAGGAGTTGGTGCACTGAACCACAACCAATCTTCCAAGAAAAGCAACACAGACATGGGGTGAATGGTGGCACCTGAAGGAAGGGAAGCTCAAGAGCAGGGCCCACAGGGAGAGTGAAGAAGAGCAGAAGGAAAACGTCTAGGCCTGACCACATCCCCCACCCCTGCATCATCCAGCTCCCACTACCCACCCACCTTCCATCCATCTCACCATCTATCCACCCCCCGACCCCACCCCATCCAAAATTCCACCATCCATCCACCCACCCACCCACCCACCTTCCATCCATCCACCCACCATCCATCCAACAATCCACCATCCATCCACCACCCACCACCCACCATCCAAAAATCCATCATCTACCCACCATCCATCCAGCCGGCCAGCCAGTCACTCACCCACCATCCATCCATCCATCCACCCAACAATCCACTATCCATCGACCCACTCGCCCTCCCGTCTTCCATCCAACAATCTACCATACATCCACCCACCACCCACCACCCAAAAATCCATCCATCCACCCACCATCCATCAAGCCAGCCAGCCAGCCACTCACCCACCATCCATCCATCCAACAATCCACCATCCATCCACCATCCACCACCCACGACCCACCATCTAAAAATCCATCCATCCACCCACCACCCATCCATCCATCCAACAATCCACCATCCATCTATCCAGTCACTCACCATCTATCCACCCCACCACCATCACCATCCAAAAATCCACCATCCATCCACCACACACCCACCCACTCATCCACCCACCATCCATCCATCCATCCACCCACACGCCCTCCCACCCACCATCCATCCATCCACTCACCCACTATCTATCCAAACCCCACCACCCACCATCCAAAAATCCATCCATCCATCCATCCCGTCACCCACCATCCAAAAATCCACCATCCATCCACCACAAACCCACCCACTCACTCATCCACCCACCATCCATCCATCCAGCCACCCACACGCCCTCCCACCCACCATCCATCCATCCACCCATCCACCTACCCACCTATCACCCATCAAATAGGTACTTGCTCAACACACACTATGGACCCTCATAATAGACACTACGGATACACGGTGAACATGACCTACAGTTAAATGAACCAGAGGAATCAGCTGACCTAGGCATGAAGCCTGCAGATGAGCCTCAAGTATGAGCTGCCATTCTGTGGCAAATTTGTATAGAGCAGGCAAAGGCTTCTTTATACATGAGTCTCTCCACTCTCTCATGCCGCACACATCCACCCCATCAGGAAATCTGACTGGATCTACCTTCACTTCTATCCAGAACCCAACCACTGGTCCTCACCTCCACTACTCCAAACCTGCTCTGGGCTGTCTCATCACCTGCCCAGTGTCGAGTCTCCAGGCTGTGCCCCTCCCTCTTGCGGTCTAGACTCACATTCACCAAAGAGGTCATCACAAATTTTAAAATGCAAGTCAGAATCTGTCATTCCTCTGCTCAACATCCTGCAACAGCTCCCATTTCATTCTGAGTAGGAAACAAAGTCCTTCCTGGAGCCTGCACGGCCCTGTGCCCTGGCCCATTACCTCTGATTTCACCTTCTATTCCGCTACTCCCTCAGGTCATCCTAACCATGCTGGCTACTGGCTACTCTTCTGCCATAGCAGGGCCACTCCTGCCTTAAGACCACTGCCCACCCTGACCATGCTCTCCAACAGTATAATCTGCACCTGCTCCCAGCACCCTTGGTCCCCTCACCTCCTTCTACCTTCTTTCCAAAGCACTCATCGCCCCTGACACGCCATGCAGTCTCCTTCCCTGTTACGTATTATGCCTTGTGTTTACTGTCTGTCTCCCGGCCACAGAATGTAAGCTGGGTGAAAGCAGGGACTTTTATGTGAAAATCAGCCAGGTGTGGTAACTCACACCTATAGTCCTAGCTACTCAGAAGGCTGAGGCAGGAGGATCGCTTGACCCTGGGACGTTAAGGCTGCAGTGACCTGTGATCACGCCATTGCACTCCAGCCTGGGTGACACAGCAAGACGTGAACCACCCACCGCATCCCCAAAATATATTTATATAAATAATTTTTTTTTTTTTGAGACGGAGCCTTGCTCTGTCGCCAGGCTGGAGTGCAGTGGCGTGATCTCGGCTCACTGCAACCTCTGCCTCCCGGGTTCAAGCAATTCCACTGTCTCAGCCTCCCAAGTAGTTGGGACTACAGGTGCCCGCCACCATGCCCGGCTAATTTTTTGTATTTTAGTAGAGATGGGGTTTCACCATGTTGGCCAGGATGGTTTTGATCTGCTGACCTCGTGATCCGCCCACCTTGGCCTCCTAAAGTGCTGGGATTACAGGTGTGAGCCACCGCGCCTGGCCTATATAAATAATTTTTTTAAGAAGGCTGAGTGCAGTGGCTCAGGCCTGTAATCCCAGCACTGGGAGGCCGAGGCAGGTGGATCGCTTGAGCCTAGGCGTTCGAGACCAGCCTGGGCAACATGGTGAAACCCCGTCTCTACTAAAAATACAAAAATTAGCGGGGCGTGGCGGCAGGTGCCTGTAATCCCAACTACTCAGGAGGCTGAGGCAGGAGAATCACTTGAACCCAGGAGGCGGAGGTTGCAATGAGCCAAGATTGCACCACTGCACTCCAGCCTGGGCAATAAGAACAAAACTCCATCTCAAAATAAATAAATAAATAAAAATAATAAAAAAGCAAGCAGGACTTTTGTCTGTTTAGTTTGCTGAAGTATTCTAATCACCTAGAATAGGGCTCAGCACATACCATTTGTTGAAAGAATGTATCAATCCAGAATTATTCAATAATTGCCCTACGGTACCTTTGCTCTGAATTAGCTCAAGGTAGAAGAACCAATCAAAGGAAAGACCTCAAGAAATGAGATCTTTATGGCTCTCAGACGGTTCAAGGCTGTGACAACGAGCAACACAAATAAGAACGCCACCCTACACACGTGCTCGTTACTCGGACAAGCAGGGGTGGCGTGAGCCACGGCGGAGGTCAGGCCTGCCTGGGGTGGAAGGACAGCTGCTCTGCATCAGTCTTCTAAGGACAAGATTCTAAGCTGAGCATGTCAGAAAAGCAGAATTCACCCATGAAGGAAACATCCCGTGATGAAACCCTGCGACTGAGGGAACGTGGACTATTTCAGTAAAAGGTGACTGAGAGCAGAGGAGCCAAAACAAGGCCGGAGAAGCAGGCGTGGACCAGATTCCACAGGCCTTGGGTAATCGCATCACTATTATGGATTTTATCCTCAATGAAACAGGAACTGCGAGGGGTTCTAACAATGAATGAAATGCGATAAAGTGTGTGTGTTTTTAAAACACTTGCCCTGGCTACTGTGTGGAAACTGGAACAGTCAGGAATGAAGGCAGGGCCATCACCTGCTGCTCTGCTGTAACAAACTAGATGAGACAGTGGCCCGGATGGGTAGCAGCAGGGAAGGGTCAGATCTTTTCTTCGGCTATTTGCAAATTCAGCAACTCCTCTTCTGTCTTTTCTCAGAGACCAGCCCCTCTCACCTGCCATGAGTTATCTCTACCTGGGAAAGAGAAGCTAGCCAAAGCTACCTCCTTCCTGGAAACATCAGTTGTTAATTTCTCACTCCCACATCAGCATGCCCCAAATGCAAACCATTCACAAGACCTGGAAAGGAATCTTATTTCTCTCATGCTTCCTTTATTTCTGGAAGATAAACTATATCCAAAAAGGGCGCAGACAAACTTGAAATCCAACATGGTGAAGTCACTATTGTATCCACAGGTATCAGGCAAAAAGCACAGAAACTGGACTTCCAGTAAAAGCATAAAGGATCTGACACCGAGCATATCAGGGAGGCAGGATGGCTCTGCCCACAAGTGCCTGCTCCTCCAACACCCTGGCCAACACCACCCAAGACCCTGCACTGCTTGAGGCAAGTTATACTTTGCTCTCTAAAGAATAAGTGGGCGGGGCAAGGTGGCTCAAGCCTGTAATCCCAGCACTTTGGGAGGCCGAGGTGAGCGGATCACGAGGTCAGGAGATCAAGACTACCCTGGTGAACACAGTGAAACCCCGCCTCTACTAAAAATACAAAAAATTAGCCGGGTGTGGTGGCGGGTACCTGTAGTCCCAGCTACTCAGGAGGCTGAGGCAGGGGAATGGCATGAACCTGGGAGGCGGAGCTTGCAGTGAGCCGAGATCGTGCCACTGCACTCCAGCCTAGGCAACAAAGCAAGACTCCATCTCAAAAAAAAAAAAAAGAATAAATGGGCTGGGTGCAGTGGCTCACACCTGTAATCCCAGCAGCACTTTGGGAGGTCGAGGCAGGAGGATCACGAGGTCAGGAGATTGAGACCATCCTGGTACGGTGAAACCCCGTCTCTCTAAAAAAAAAAAAAAAAATATGAGTGGGGCATGGTGGCGGGTGCCTGTAGTCCCAGCTACTCAGGGGGTTGAGGCAGGAGAATGGCGTGAACCCAGGAGGCAGAGCTTGCAGTGAGGTGAGATTGCACCACTGTACTCCAGCCTGGGCGACAAGTGAGACTCTGTCTCAAAAAAAAACAAAACAAAACAAAAAAAGAATAGCTAAGTGATGAGCGCCAACTATAGCCTTTGTCCCAGAAAGTACATTCTCCAAAAAAGGAAAAAAATAGTGGCCGGGCGCAGTGGCTCACGCCTGTAATCCCAACACTTTGGGAGGCTGAGGTGGGCGCATCACGAGGTCAGGAGATAGAGACCAGCCTGACCAACATGGTGAAACCCTGTCTCTACTAAAAACACAAAAATTAGCTGGGTGTGGGGGCGGGCGCCTGTAATCCCAGCTACTTGGGAGGCTGAGGCAGGAGAATCGCTTGAACCTGGGAGGTGGAGGTTGCAGTAAGCCAACATCATGCCACTGCACTCTAGCCTAGCAAAAGAGCAAGACTCAGTTTCAAAAAAAAAAAAAAAGTACACTTTCCATAAAAGGTCTTCAAGATCCCAACACAACTGGAATCACAACTGCGGCACAGGCCTCCCCCTCTCCCTCCGCCCCTTCCTCAGCAAGCCTTCCATCAGAGGTGACCGGCGGAGGAATACTGACCTGAATACACAATTTCTGTATGCCAGTAATTGAAAGCAGCAATCCAGGCCTCGAATTGATGTGCCTGCCATGAGGCCACTTTCTGCAGCCTGGGCCCCGTCTCATTCACCATCAGGAGGTGAAGCTGCCCTGTGGAGTCACTGCTGATGATCTTCAAGGGCTGGTCCCTGGCCCTAGACACAGGGAACCCATGAAGAAGCCCAGCCGAATGTTATTCGTTAGCCTCTTCTGGTTCCCAAACAAGTCCTGAGAGAGGGTCTCCACAGCCCTGGGATGTGGATACGCCCCTTAAGAGACTGGCTGGCTAAGATCACAACCACTGCTAAGCTTGTCAAAGACACCAGTGTCGACTTCTCTAGGTAAAAACACTATTGCTATTTATCTAAAATGGGGGACCTTTTTTTTATAATAGGACTGGCAGTGATGATGTCAGGGCTGAGGAGCACAGTCCCGGGTCGCTGAAGGCGGCTGGAGCTCTCTAGCCTGAAAAGTGGAAGTGGTCCTCAGAGAAAGACTCAGGGCCCCTGACCAAGCCTGGCCCTTACCTTCCAGTTTTCCCAGTGGACCAATCTAGGGACAAAGCCAGACACTGCTCCTCCAGGGCAAGGCTGGACAATGGCTCCAGCACGTGGCTCTTCTACTGGAGAAGAAGAAACTCCATCAAAGGGAAGTAGCCACCCCAGAACCCCCAAAAGACTTTTCCTCTCCTGTAGGGAAGTCATCGTTCCCTCATTTACACCCTATGCGAATGAAGTACATCAGTCACTGAGTCACACTTCCACCTAACACTGACATCCCTGCCAGGGGCCCCGAGAAGACCTGGGGACACTGGAGCTCACATTCCTCACACTTGCAGGACAACTTTCCCACAGGCTTGATCTTGGGGCACGGTCTCCCTCCCTTTCACACCCCCTTGCCGTCCTTGCGCTCCTAGATGCTGTTGAGACGCCTGTGCAGGCTCCAGACCACAGTGGCACACGCAGTTTCCCACCCCAGGCCTCCAGGGCCGCTGGAACACTCGCCTCCCGAGACAGAGACAATGGGGAAACTCCTCTGGTTTCCACTTCAGAAGCCGCGAGCAGCCATGAGAACGTGGTTGCTCTTTATGCAGATCTATATAAATTTCATTTCCTAAACAGCCTGGCCAGTGCTTAACTCCATCCCTGGCTCCCAGCAGGCTGCTGTACCAAAGCCCTTTCCTGGGTTCATGCGTTCCTCCCTTGGGCCCACAGCTTTCCTGTGACTGCTCTTTCCCTCCTTTCTAAGACAGGGCAACTGCTCTAAGCTGCCTTAAGCAAGGCCCTTTCCTATACAGGCCCTCGGTTGGCCCAGCCCCGCCTGCAGCATCCGCATCGGAGTGAGGGCGTGGTCTCAGGCTGTTTACATCACCCCACTATGGGACATCCCCGTTCTCCTCCCTGACAGCTATCAGATGAAGTCACTTTGCTAATGCATGGCTCCGGAGCACTGTGAGAAACCCGGAAAAATTCACACAGGACTCACAAGCTTTTCCAATAATCAGTGAGAAACGCCATCTTCACACAGAATGCTCACTGCTACTCTGGGCCCCAGCATCAACCTAAGAATGCTTGCCCAGGCTGTCATTGGAGAACTTTCAGATTCACTGACAGGTCAGTGAACATCCTGTCACTTCAGCCCTTATGGTGACACATGAGGTGACTTCCTCTTGGAGTTGGATGTAGAATGCAATACAACTTAAAAATAGACTTCACGTTATCTTAGAACGTTTATATATAGCTCACCATTAAAGAGAGATCGTTCTAGAAAAATGTCTTTATCAGCACAGCCTCCTCCCCAACCCTCTCTATTCAAGTCCCTCCTGCCCCACAGAACAAGTGCAAGTCACTGACCTCATATTCCACCAGGCGGAGCAGTTGTATGGATCCACTGGCATCTGCCAAGCCCAAGAGGGCATGTCCACCCACCGGGATGTGACACCTGAGGAGAGGGCCCACCATAAGCACACCAATGTTCCCGGAGCACAGGCGTGCAACATGCGTCCCGGTAACCACAGTCATGCTTCCCTTAAGAACAGGGCTGCAGTCCATGCAAACCCAGCCGGGACATCCTACTACACACCTTGACTATATGGTACGGCCCACTGCTCCTATGCCACAAACCTTACAGCATGTTACTGCAGGCAAGTGTAACACAACAGTAAGTGGTTGTATATCTAAACATAGAAAAGATACAGTAAGAATACAACATAAAGGATAAAAAACAGGTGGCCGGGCATGGTGGCTCACACCTGTAACTCCAACACTTTGGGAGGCTGAGGTAGGAGAATGACTTGAGGCAAGGAGTTCGAAACCAGCCTGAGCAACATAGCAAGACCTTGTTTCTACAAACTAACAAACAAAAATGAGGTGTGGTAAGGCCAGGCGTCGTGGCTCACGCCTGTAATCCCAGCACTTTGGGAGGCTGAGGCGGGTGGATCACGAGGTCAGGAGATCAAGACCATCCTGGCTAACACGGTGAAACCACGTCTCTACTAAAAATACAAAAAAAATTAACCGGGTGTGGTGGCGGGCGCCTGTAGAGCCAGCTCTTAGGGAGGCCGACGCAGGAGAATGGCGTGAACCCAGGAGGCAGAGCTTGCAGTGAGCCAAGACCATGCCACTGCACTCCAGCCCGGGTGACAGAGTGAGACTCCGTCTCAAAAAAAAAAAAAAAAAAAAAAGAGGCATGGTGGCGTCTACCTGAAGTCTGAAGTCTCAGCTACTCGAGAGGCTGAGACGGAGAATTGCTTGAGCCCAGGAGTTCAAGGCTGCAGTGAGCTATGATCACGTGACTGCATTCCAGCCTGGGCAACGGAACAAGACCCTGCCTCAAAAAAAAAAAAAAAAAAAAAAAATTAAAAAGGATAAAAAGTGGTACACCTGTATAGGGCAGCTCCATTACGTTAAGGCACCACCATGGTATACGTGCTCCATTGTTGACCAAAACATAATTATGCCACACACCACTGCATTTAAATCTCAGCTCCAAAAGTGGGCTAGAGCCTACAACTGTGTTCTCAAACAAAAGACGCCCCAGGTTATGAAGTCAGAAAACTCCTATCACTTCCCTGGCTGGAACATGACAAAGGAAATAAGCCCCAGGTAAAGCACTCCCCAGGTGGAAGGTAGGCGGGACAGCAAAGAAATAAACCCAAAGTTGAGATGCAATGCCTGTCTTGTTGAAGGCATAAGGCATCAGGCTTCCCTGATTGCTACTCATGACAAATTCTACACCTAGTGGGATTATCACAGTTGTACCATTTCATGTCCAGGATTGCAGAAGTATCTTTTCTTTGGACCTCGACCAGAGGGTGAATAGAGTTGTTGTCATTGAAATTGTACAGGAAGAGACGGCCTAAACGGACCTCAGGCTCCTCAACTTCCATTCCACCCTACAAAAAATGCAGAGGTATTCTCTGATTATCCCAAGACACCAAGGAACCCAAGGGATGGGAAAAGGGATCCAAGGAACTCAAAGGTTTGCCATGACTAACGGAGTGGAATTCTGCCTGGAAGGAGAACCTCTGGTTTTCTGAGCTGGAGAAACGTCTATTGAGTAGGTGAACACTCCTGGACCCAGTAGAGAAGGCTCCTTCTAAACTGGCCAACAGGGACCAGCTATGGCTAGGGTAACCACAGAACCCAGTTTGCCTGGGACAGTCCTGACTTACGCCTGTTGTTCCAGTGCCCAATTTGGATCCTAATATGTACCCACCAGAAGTTAAGATATTATTTCCACTTTCTCTTTACTGTAGATTCCATCCATTAGCTTGGGCCACACCTGTATCTAGAAAACGTTCTGCTCTCAAGATTCTAAAGTTGGCCGGGGGCGGTGGCGCGTGCCAGTGGTGCCAGCTACTCAGGGGGTTGAGGCGGGAGGATGCCCTGAGCCCTGGAGTCCGAGGCTGCACTCCAGCCTGGGTGACACTGCAAGACCTTGTCTCAGAAAAAAGTAATTTTTTTTTTTTGAGATGTAGTCTTGCTCTATCGCCCAGGCTGGAATGCAGTGGTGCGATCTCGGCTCACTGCAAGCTCTGCCTCCCGGGTTCACGCCATTCGCCTGCCTCAGCCTCCCTAGTGGCTGGGACTACAGGCGCCGCCACCACGCCCGGCTAATTGTTTTGCATTTTTTTTTTAGCAGAGACGGGGTTTCACCATGTTAGCCAGGATGGTCTCGATCTCCTGACCTCGTGATCCGCCCGCCTCGGCCTCCCAAAGTGCTGGGATTACAGGCGTGAGCCACTGCGCCCAGCCGAGAACAATTTTTTAAAAAAGATTCTAAACTCTTTATAATCTACCTCCTGGCCAAAGGGCCAATATCCCCTCTCCACCTACTGGGCGATTCGGTGCGCCTTTCGGCCTCAACCTCGTGGGCCGGC
Source organism: Pongo pygmaeus (assembly GCF_028885625.2). Taxonomy (NCBI): domain Eukaryota; kingdom Metazoa; phylum Chordata; class Mammalia; order Primates; family Hominidae; genus Pongo; species Pongo pygmaeus. Next base: position 128,347,598 of record NC_072386.2, read on the forward strand.
CCGCCCTCCCCTCCCGAAGCCGCGGCGCGCGCACCTTGTTCTGGGGGCCGGCAGGCCGGTCCTCCGGCCGCCGCAGCTGGTAGGTCCCGCACGCCAGCAGGTGCCTGCAGCCTTGCAGCGGGCACCACTCCACCGAGTCCGCGGTCAGCTCGGTGTCCACCGTTTGCAGGGCGAAAGAGCCCATCATCCAGCCCTCGGGGAAGGGCGCGGAGCCAGCGGTAGAAGCGGGTCGGCAGGGCCGGGCTGGGCACTGCGCGGGGCGGCGAGGCCGGGGCCGGCGGGACAAGCGCGGAGGCCCAGGGACACTGTCAGCGCGGGCCGCCTCTCTCGCGACTCCTTCCGGGGTGCCGGGGCGGGACATCCGGCCGGGCCTTGGCCTCCGTGGACGCCCCTGGGAAGCCAGGCTCCCACGCCCCCTGTCGGCCGGCTGACCGCGGCAGGCTTCAGGCGCCAGACGCGCCTGCTCCCTGCGGGGCCGTAGAGACCGAAGGCTTCGGGAAATCCGCTCCTCCACAAAGCAGGTTTGGAGACGGCAAGTTAGTGACAGAGCCGTAGGTTTGAAGCCGCCTTTGCAAAAATTCTATCAGTGAGAAAAACCCCAACAGCGAGCTGCGCTAGCGCACCCCGTGGCGCCCTCCCCGTTACTCCTGGGCCATCGGGCCGCGCTGACTTAACATTTAGGCTGCAGTTTCCATGACAGGCCTTGCCCCGGAATCAACGCCTTCCTAAAGCTGATGAGGAGCCCGCGCCCCACTAAGCCCAGCACCCCGAGGCCACAGGCGCGCCCTGCCTGCCTCCTGTGAACCCACCATGGCGGAGCTGCCCCTCAGAGACCACCTTCCAGGGTCTTTGCTTGTCTGACACCGGTGGCTGCATCAGGGCCCCCCAGAAGCGGCTCAGCAGGTGGACGGCTCCGACCCCTGATTATCAGCACCAGTCGCCTGGCCGCCGCCCCCCTTCCCCAAAACTGCCTTTGAAAAAACCCGTAACCTAGGAGCTTTGGACAAGATGATCTGAGGACGAACTCCATCTCGCATGTGGCCTGGCCGGCCCGTGTCTATTAATTTTTTTTTTTTTTGGACGGAGTCTTGCTGTCACCCAGGCTGGAGTGCGGTGGCGTGATCTCGGCTCACTGCAAGCTCCGCCTCCCGGAGTTCACGCCATTCTCCTGCCTCAGCCTCCTGAGTAGCTGGGACTATAGGCGCGCACCACCACGCCCAGGTAATTTTTTGTATTTTTAGTAGAGACGGGGTTTCACCGTGTTAACCAGGATGGTCTTGCTCTTCTGACCTCGTGATCCACCCGCCTCGGCCTCCCAAAGTGCTGGGATTACAGGCGTGAGCCACAGCATCCGGCCCTAAACTTTTTTTCTTTACTGCAATCCACGATCTGAATGTGTGCAGCGGGCAGGAAGAACCCCTCGGGCCGTTACAGGTTGAACTGTGCCCCCCAAAAAACAATGGACTTTAGACCCCGGCACCTCAGAGCGCATCCTTAAAAAACAGGGGCTCTCAGAAGCAGCAGGCGTGGGCCCTGACCCAGAGGAGCAGGAGTCCGCAGAAGGGAAAACTGATGCAGAAGACTTGCAGGGCCATTGCTGTGCAGACCACAGGGAGGCAGGCAAGGCCCCTGGCAGGGAGGAGGCATCCGCATTTGAGGGCCCTTGCCTGCGCCTTCATCTGAGACTCCGGCCTCCAGAGCCTAGACCGTGAATTCCTGTTGCTTCAGGCTGCACGGCTCGCGCTGCTTTGTTGCGGCAGCTCCAGGAAGCTAAGGCGGACTTGACTGAAATATACGGGTGCCTGGGTATTCAGCCTTAGGGCTTCAAGCAGGGCTGTGGCTAAAGACATGGCGGAGAGCCAACAGCTCAGACCACTGCAGAGACAGAGGCGCAGAAAAGGCTGGCCAGGAAGGCAGCAGGGCATTCCAAAAGGGCCTCAACCACACACCTCTACGGGGGAGGGAGAGTGACCAGGTGCGCATCCCAACGCACCACACTCCGAACAAGCTTTAGAAGCAGCCCCACGTCGCAGCCCCTGGGATGTCCTCGTAGAATGTCTTAGATACCTGGCTACGAAGACCAAGAAGTCGGGGCCACGGAAGGGAAAGATGACCAGAGGATTGGGTATCAGGTGAGAGGGAAGCAGTGGTGGGGCCCATCCCACACTCACGGTGCCACCTGCTGGGGTGAGGCCTGGAGAAGCTGCCACACGCAAACCTAGAACCTGCACCGCCCCCTTCCCCAGCGTGGTGTCTCACAGATGGGAGGCCCTGGGTGCTTCTTTCGGTGCACTTTTCCGATGAATGACTGCCAAACAAGGCAGCCCTGCTGCTCAGGGGATAACGTGGCCACGCCCCTGGATGCAGGCAAAGGGGACCCCTGCACTCCGTGCTCATCCTCACTCTATCTGAAAGCAGGCTGCCTGAGGGCACTTGGGGCTCCAGGCCTGAAGACTGCCCCAAACCCCAACCTGCTGACCCGCCATCTCTAGGGACACATATGTCCCCCTCCCTGGCAGCTTTCACCTACTCAGCAAAAAATGTCCCCGACCTTTGCAGCAGCAAAGGGGGCTTCTCAGGGCCTGATGTGGGCACATGCAGTTCTCTAAGCTCCAGGAAATCCTGCAGAGTTTGTTGCTATCACCCATTTTCAGCAGTCCTGTTCTTCAGGAGCCCCCAGGGTACTGCCAGAAAAGCTACTGGAAGTTTTGCTTACAAACAAAAGCCAGACCAGCCAGGGACAGCAATGAGAACACAAAGGGCATCCTGGAACGTGGCAGTGGAGCTTCAAGAAGGGAAAGTGTAGCAGGAACCTGCGGGACCAACACAGGGTGGGACTGGACCAGACCAGACAGATCAGAGTCGGACTGGCCAGGCTTCCAGCTCCCAAGAAGCAAGGCCTCCGGCTGGGCGCACCTGGAGACAGGCAGGATCCCAGCCATGCAGCCTGGCATGTTTCCCTGGGGCAGCTCTACGGGTACAAGATGCTGACTAGCCCCAGACAGCTGGGGCTCCCCAAGGAGAGGGAGGGCTATCCTGGAAACCACAGCCCTGCAGATGGACGGAGAAGTGAGACCCTCACCTCACCCTGGGTGGCCAGCCCCCTCCACCATCTGCTGCAGGCCTGCTGAACATGCCCTGTGGATTCTTCTGGGCAGAAGCTGTCACTGCTGAGCTCCCAGCCACTTCATGCATAAATCAGGCAAGAACTAACCAATGTCAGGGGCGAGAGCATCCCACTCCCAATAAAACAGTGGGCAGCTGACTTAGCAACCCCACCACTCCTGCCGCAAGACAAGGACAGAGTCTCACTCATACTCCCTGCTGCACTCAGGAAGGTCTGAGCTCACCCGCTCCTCAGAAGGGCCCACTAGGAGCAAGGCAGATCCTCCTGCCCTCACCCACAAGGACTCAGCTCCACTCAAAATGACCTCACCCTAAGCAGCACAAGAGGGAGGTGGAGCAGAGAATGTCCGAGAGGCCAGATGATTCCACCCCTTTACTTTGCCTTTGTGGACACAACTCCCGTGCAGGCCGCGCTCCACGGGGCTCCCGCGGCCCAGAGGAGAAACTTCGGCTACAGGACAAGTTTTTAGTCATGTGGCCTGACCGTTTGCCATTTGAGGATTACAGCAAATGATTCTATTTGTAATTTCTACCCTTCCCATTGCCTCCCCCCAAAAAAAACTGTACATGAGTTTACAAACATATTAACATATAAATAATGAGAACCGTCCTGGTGGGAGCCTCCTCCGTTGTCTCTGCTGGAGATGAACACTGAGGGGCGCTGTAACCACACAGACTGCCTGTGACATCAGGAGTCTCACGGCAGCTGTCCTGGGCCCGCAGCTGGCTTTTTTGGCACCTCCAGGTTCAACCACCAGTCTGTCTCTGCTGTGCCCAGGGTAGAGCCCGGGGGCTGTGAGTATGTGCGGCTCCCCTGCCCGTCATCGCTCTGGCTCAAGCTCATGCTGGAAGGGACGCTTCCTCTCCCGACAGTGCTTCTTGTGGGCTGGCCAGTCCTTCTGCTGGCACTGGGAGCCGCAGTACCGGGCCACCTGGCAGCGCCCACAGATGTTGAATTCCCGTAGCTGAAATACAGAACACCTGTGGCTTCACCATCATGCCTGGGACGCAGTGTGGGGCAAAGACTGCATCTCACGGACAATCTGACGGACCCAGCAAAACACCACGTACCAAGGCTGGAGGGCCTGGGCCCTGGTCAGGCCAGCACAAGGGCAAAGGGAGACCACTCTGGTGGAAAAGCCCAAGAGGTGCTAAGTGGTCTCTGGGGAATGGGACCCCACGGTGGGAGGGCAAGATCCCAAACCAAGGCTGGGCTACAGGGTAGAGGTGCCAGGGACCCGGCTGCACTGCAGCACACCTACCTGCTTCTCAATCACCGTGCAGGGAGGGTAGTGGCACTCGTAGTAGGTGCAAGAATTCTCCTCCTCTTCCACTACATCCCCGTTGGCATTATAGTACCGGGTCACATTTAGGACAGGAAACTGTTCTTCTATAGGGTCTGTAGGCAGCTGCTGAATTGCAAGCCAATACAAGCTTTGCTCCCTTAAAGAAAGAAGCAGACACTTCAGTGCACTCTGGCCAAATGGGGCCAGCACACGGCAGATGATGCAATGACTCCATAGAGTGCCATCCTGCCCAGGACACCTAGCCCGAGTTCGAGTCTCCTTTGGCCCATCCCTGCTGCATGTGCTTTTCACCACCTGACAGTAAATATTGTGTCTCGTCTTCCTACTAACCCATAAGCACAGCCTCATCTATCACCCTCTCCCCAGCACCTGGGACTGACAGGCACACAGTAGTCAGGAGACAGGGCCCAGGTCAGGCCCCTGTGCAAAGCGAGGCGGCCCCTCTCCTTGCCCTTGACCTGCAGAGGTGCCCATTACTGCCCCGTCGGTCCACTTTCCCTTCCATGCCGGGAGCTGCCCTACATCCATCTAAAAACTCCTCCTGCTTGAGTAGGCCAGATGCTTACAACGGGAGAGTTCTACCAAGAACGGAGCCTCAAAGGCATGTGCTGTACAGAACAGGCCCTGGAGCGAGCACTGGCTGCTCAGAGGCAAGCGTGGGCAGCCCCAGCCCTGCTGCATCACGGAGTAAAGGAGCTGCATAAACCACCCCACCAACCCCGTTCTCCGAGGCCAGACCCTGAGGAGACTTGGTTAAAACGGGGAAGGATTAGGACATGGGAAGATGTTGGTGAGGTCCCACCAGACAGAGGCAAGTTTCAGACACTGCTGGCTTCTGAAGACAGAAGAGGAAAACACCCCTTTGCCAAGAGGCCCCTTTTGTGGGGGCTAAGCTGACACAGTGCCAGGAAAGCAGAGCAATAGCCCAGGCCTGACAAAGACAGGGTGACCCCACCACAGAGCCAGACCACAGGGAGGCCACAGACCGGGATCCGGACGGACGCACAGCACCCAGCCAGTCAACAAAGACAGGGTGACCCCACTACAAAGAGCCGGATCACAGGAGGCCACAGACCGGGATCCAGACAGACACACAGCACCCAGCCAGTCAGGACGTCAGGCCCACACTGGCCAGCTCTGACTTCTGCTCGTGGCCTGGGGTGCTGACCCAGCACAAGAGGCCCAACACCTGCTGGGTTCTAAAACCCCATGTTGGCAAACCAAATATGGCTGAGCCTGATCAGTCCTGAGCCACCCCAGGCCCACCTCCTGCAGCAGGGGGTTGTGTAAGGCAGCAGCCCCAGCACAACTCATCCTGCCGTGCCCACGGAGAATGGGCTGACCAGGAGCATCAGCCCAACACCCCCTTTCCAAATGGCTGTTCTTAATGGCAGTTATTTCCTCTCCTGATTATAAAGGGTGCTGAGAGGATTCAAGGTAACATTCAGTCACAGGCCGGCCGGACCCTGAGTCTTGTTGAGAACCGGCTGAAATGACCCGTACCATGGCAGGGACAGACAGCATTGCCAGGTGGAGTGGTGGGCAGTGGGGGAACTTGTGGAGTCGGGGAGGGCCCATCCCAGCATCAAAACTGAGCATGTATCAATGTGGGACAACGCAGGAGGAGATGCTACGGATGCTGCTCTGCCTGCCACGTACTCCTTCCCCTTCCCCTTCCCTTTTCATGTAGAAAAGTGATTCAAAGCAAGCTAACTACAGTTCATCCCAGGGCCTCCCCAGACACCACTAGAACAGGGTGCCTGCTTCACTCCACAGGTGCTAGGTAGTGCCCATGCCGCCTCCTGGAGAGGAGCCGGGAGTGGGGGCGCAGAGCTGGAGGCAGCAGCGTCCCTGGCTCTCCACATTTCAGTCAGGATACCAAAATGTACCCTATTTTTGTTTCAGCCAAATTGACCTTTGTTTCTGTTTCTTGCAACCCAAAGTTCCAACTAACATAATCCCCAAAAGAACAAAAACCCCATTCAACAATCTTAAGAGAATTGGCTTCACTCACAAGCTGTATGAGAAGGGTCAAAACTCTAATATTAGAGCAGGGACCGGGCATGGTGGTTCTCTCATAAGCAGTATGAGAGAAGGATCAAAACTCTAATATTAGAGCAGGGAGCAGGCGTGGTGGTGCACACCCGTAATCCCAGCTACTCAAGAGGCTGAGGCGGGGCCGGGAGTGGTGGCTCACACCTGTAATCCCAGCACTTTGGGAGGCTGAGGCAGGCGGATCACCTGAGGTCAGGAGTTCAAGATCAGCCTGGCCAACATGGCGAAATCCCACCTCTACTAAAAATACAAAAATTAGCCAGGCGTGGTGGTGGGCACCTATAATCCCAGCTACTAGGAAGACTGAGGCAGAATTGCTTGAACCGGGCAGTCAGAAGCTACAGCGAGCCAAGATCGCACTACTCCAGCCTAGGCGACAGAGCCAGACTCCATCTCAAAAAAAAAAAAGCTGAGGCAGGAGGATTCCCTGAAGCCAGGAGTTCGAGACCAGCTGGGCAACATAGTGAGACCCATCTGTAAAATTAACTAATTAAATGAAATAAACAGAGCAGGGAAAAAAAAAAAACACCAGCTCAACAAGAACGAAAGACACTGCAGGCTCTGCCTTCGTCCTGAGAGGCCCAGTGAGGAAGGGATGGGGGGTGATTTGCAGGACTCCCTCCAGGGTGGCAGGAACAGCAGTTTGGGGGTGGCATTTTGGAGACCTGGGGACTGTCCCCACATCACCAACCAGTTTGTCAGGTGCTCCCACTGTTTCCACCTCGGCTGCCCAGGGCTCTGGCATGACTCTGAGGTGACAACTGCAAAGATTCTACCCACAGCCACCAACCATCACCAAGCCTGAAACACTAAACCTTACCAGCATTGCTGACAACCATCTGCTAGGGCAGTTCCCACTGCCTGCACCAGGAAAGGCTGCCCAGAGGCTTGAGGACATGCCCAGAAGCCCCAGGGCGCCAGGGGAACTTGTCAGTGAAACGTGTGTGGCTGGGGACTCCCTGGCTCAACTGGACTCCCAACCCCCATCCTGCTGGTCCCTCGGCTCTTCCCAAGGGCTCCATGAAGTTCACAGCCTGGCTGGTTCTAGGGCCAGCAGGAACCGCCCTCCCAGGTGGGAAGCCCATGCAAAGCACTGCTTTTAGGATCACAGGCAGGTGGGGGGCCGAGGGCTGAGCCCTAAACCATTCTCCGCTTTAAACCTTTGCTTAAGGAAAACTGTTTAGCAAAAGAACACAACAAAAAGACCCATCTGTGTGCACAGAAAGGAATCCTGAGGTGAGGAAAGAAGGAAGGAACCCTGAGGTGAGGAGAGAAGGAAGGAATCCTGAGGTGAGGAGAGAAGGAAGGAATCCTGAGGTGAGGAGAGAAGGCTGATGCCTCCCAGGGGTGTGGGGCAGAAGCCCTGCTCACACCGAGTCCTGACACTGACCCTGCCCTGGAGCAGGCAGCTCTTCTCCCCACTTTGTCATGCCAGCTAAAGGGAGGTTCCCAGAGCCAATTATGAGAAGAGCAACGCAAAAACACACCATCAAGATCCTTCCCGCTCCCATGAAGAAAAGGAGGATTCCACGCTTTGGGGAAAAACAATTAAAGTCCCAAAATACACAGAAGCATCAGGGGCTCAGAGGAGGAACATGAGACCCTCTTGGAAACAAGAGCTTTGGAGGTGGCCCTCCTCAAAAGGCACCTCTGCCGGCATCGCCAGGCCCTGAGAAGACCCACCTCTGTTTGCTGGAGGTCTCTTCAGCCTTGGGCCGCCAGCCCCATGGCACCAGTTGCAGGTTGTCCAGGCGATTGTCCACGGTCACAGCGTTGAGGTGCACCACCTGGAAGCCCGGGGCCACGCCCCCCCGGTGCCGCTCCCTAGAAACAGACAGCAAACCCTGCATCGCTGCCTCCCACCCTCGCAGATATTTCTGGTCAGGCACCAAAGTCCTTCCAGGAAGAAATGTCAGCCATGTGATCTGATCAGGCCCCTGGTCCTTTGGATGAGGGTACCTCAGGCAGAAGCTGCTGAGAGAAACCCAAGCACCTGATCTGTGGCCCAAACAGGACAGGGACACAGCGAAGACCCGGCCCCTGGACTTCGGAACACAGACAGCCAAAGCTAGAACGCAAAACCACCTGAGCAGATGGCCTCGAGACAGCTCCCCATCCGGGTGGTCCCTACCATGCACACCGGGGGGCTCGGCGAAACCCAGCAAGGGGAGCAACCACCGTCCCTCCAGAGGCTGCCAGTCCTGGGCAAGCTCCCAGCAGAAAGTCCACTTGGTGTTTGAAGTGTAATATACAAATCATTCATTCCTTTGGGTTAGTGGTGAAGGACACAAAAATAACTGTGAGATTCAGGGAAGGCATGGCAGGGCTTCAGCAGGGCAGGGGGCTCCAGGTGCCCTGTGCCATCGGAGCTCACCCAGGAGCCCAGTGGCGGGGGGCAGAGACAGCTTGGAAACACTCACCACAGTAGCTCATGAAGGAGTCTCCCCGAGCCCCTTCCTCGGTTCTTGTCAAAGGCATAGGCAAATATCTTAGCACCATTTCCATCGGCATCCACTTCCATTCGGGCCTGAGAAGAAACAAGGGAAACAGCTGTTAAAAAATCTCCAATTCTCAGCAACACTTCAATTCCCTCTTAGAAAAACCAAGTGAAACAAGCAAGCCGGAGGGACAAATGCCAGCCCTGTCCCTGAGACCCTGGGGAGTGCAGAGCTTCCCACAGGCACACGGATCACGGGGCCAGCGTGGCCCACCACCACTCTGTCTATTCGGGCAAGAAACACTCACAAACAACTCTGCAAAATACAATGGACACAGACAAATACATTTTCCTACCCTTAAAAAAAGCCCACGGTGCAGTGAGATAGAGAACCACCTGGACATGTCACTACTGTGAATGTGTGGGGCACGGAGATAAAGCATGGTGAGGGAGGCCAAGCTCAGCGGCAGGAATGGAAGCTGGGAAGAGGCAGGAAGACCCCATGAGAGCAGAGAATGGGAGGCAGCTGGGCAGCCAGGACGGGCTGCTAGGGCAGGCCCAGCAGAGGTGGCTAGCTCTAAAGAGCAGGGTCTTCGAGCTAACAGACATGATCCACGTGACACAATCACAAACGTAAGAACATTCCATTTGCTTTCAAGAAGAGCTGGCAGCTGGGGTGAAAGTGAGGAAGACCACTGTCGCCAGGCCACGTGGACCACAGTGGGCTCCAGTGGCAGCAACAGCCAGGTTCTGCAGGGCCACGGCTCGATGTGGGGCTGAGGGCTCAGGGCTCACAGGCCAGCACCAGTTGTCCACTTGTGGGGCCGCCTGCTCTTGCAGCACAGGGGAGAGAGCTCGTTCCTCATGACCCTCCTGGGCACTGACCACAAGCATCAGGGGAGGGAACAGCCATCCTTACTTACCTCAAAGGAGTAGCTCTCCACCAGCGGGATGTCCTGCTCATCGATCAGCGTGTATTTGGTCTGGAAGTTAACCACATGTTTCAAATCATTACATTTGGGATCTGCGTGAGGTGCAGTAACCTTATAACCAGAACAGGCAGGAGCCTGTTGCATTTTCCTGTGAAGTGGAAAGTAACTACAGGCCTCTTCAGACTAAGACAGCTCAGCACATGGGGGGCCTCATTCCACCGTTTGGGGTGGTGCAGTCTACGCCAAAACACAGGCAAACGGGTTAAAAGCCAGCTGCCCACTTTAGTCTGCGCCAGAGGAGCTGGTATCAGGCTTCATCCTCGAAGGCCTAACCCCAACAGTGGCACTGAACACTTAACGCACCAATAAACCTAGGCAGAGACTGTTTCACTGAGCTGAGGGAGGGGCCGGGGCTGAGGTAGAAGAGCCAGAAGGTTTTGATTAGGGTGTGTTCATTAAGCTGAGCTGCTCACTGAATTACCCTTTTTAGCTTTTTGTCCATCTGAAATGTTCCAAAGAAAAGCTGTAAGGGATGACAATGCCATCAGTGGTGGAGTTAGAAGGGGTCTCTGGTCCCTTCCCTGACTGGAGAGCCCACCCTTCCCTGGTGGAAAAAAGCCTCCTCCCCAGCAGGCCCTGCCTATGCTCTTGCAGCAGGGGCAGGAAACAGGAACAGGTCCCAGAACGGGCCAGTCTCCCTCTTGGCAGTTTTTCTTCTGGGATCTGAACCTGTTTTACCTGACGCCGCCTGACACTGCCTCGGCTCCTCTCTCCCACCAGAAGCTGCAGCCGCTGGTGACGGGAACAGGGCTCCCATCCGGGTAAGGACCCTGGCTGGTGCAGCTGCACAGGTGGCTCCGAGAAACCGCCAAGCCTCAATGCTCACAGGTGCCATGGAATCCCCAGCCTCAAACGTGGAGCGTGGGGGCCAGGTAAGAAGAGAAGTCGAGGAAGGCCCTGAGTCTGCAGAATCAGGGCCCAGGCTTCTTCCTCTCTGCTCCGAGTCTGAGGCTCAGCCTAACGTGGCCAACCCCTGGCAGCGTTAAAACGAGCCTGAAGCCCTGCTGAAAACTGGGAGGCACAGAAGAGCCCACACCAGACCCGCCTCGGCGAGAGGTGTGGAAGTGGCGCTGCCTCGGAAAGGGCGCTGTGTTTAAACCGTGTGGCCGCACCGGCAGCCCGGACGCCGCGCTAGGCCCCGGATCGCCGACACCACGGGGAGGGCTCCGGGAGAACGCGGCTCGGGCTCGAGCCACGCATCTCCGCACCCGGCTCGGGACAGGGCCGTGGCCTCCACCTCCGGCAGAGCAGGGCCGAGGGTGGCCAGGTGCGCCCCAGAGCCGAGGGGTGCGTGCCCGCCGGCCTGCGAGAGGAAGCTGCACCCGCGCGGGGCCAGCAGCCGGGCCCGCGCAGCGTCCCCCGCCCCGCTGGGGCCCATCCCGGGCTCCGCGCCCCCGCCCCGGCCGCCGCCCGCACAACCGCCCCCGGCCCCGGCCCCCGGCCCCGCGCGGAGGCCTGGACGGGCGAGACGGGCCGGGTCGCGGGCTCCGCGCCGCTCACCTTCCCGGCCACCCGGCCGAGCCGCACGATACCCAATTTGAAGTCGGTCATGGCCGGGCCTGCGCTCTCGGCCGGCAGCGCCGCTCCCTCGGGAGGCGCCGGGCGGGGGCCGGGGCGAGGCCGCGGCGCGCCGGGGTAGGACGGGACCGGAGCCGGGGTCGGGGTAGCAGCCAGGCGGGCCCCGGGCGGGACGAGGCTGGGCCGGGCTCGGGCCTCCGCCGCCGCCTCGCGCCCGCCGGACCTGCCACGCGCCGCCGCCGCCGCCGCCGCCGCCGCCACCGCGCGCACCACAGCAAGCGGAGCGGACGGGCGGGGCGCAGCCCGGGACACACCCCCCGGCCCGCCGCCGCTCGGCCAATCGCTAGGCGCGCACGGCGCCGACCGGAGCGCGCCGCGCCGCAGAAACCAATAGAAGGAGGGCGAGTGCGCCGGCGCTCTGGGGAGCGGGGCGAGCGCGGGGGAGGGGCGAGGCCGGGGGCGGTGCCTGCGCGCGCCGACGTCAGTTTCGCGGGAAGCTTTGTGCGGGCAGCGGCGCCGCGCCTAGAGAAGCAGTGCGGAGCGTGGTTGGGGACTCGCGCCGGGTCCGTGGAGCTCTGCGAGCCGGCCGCTTTTCGCCTCCCTTGCGATAGCCTCCGTAAGCTGTTTCCCGCCGCCGTCCTGGCCCCGAGCGCGGAAGGAGGAGGTGGACGGAGCGCGTGCGGGGCCCTCTGGGCGGGAGGGGAGCGGGCGAGGCGGGCTAGGAAGAGGCCGTTGCCGCGGGACGCGGGTGTTTCTGGAGAGACCGCGGATGCCCGGCCCACGCAACCCAGAGGGCGCGGCCTCCTGCGCAGCCTTCTCCGAGTCGCCGGCTCTTCAGCCTCGGGGGCGGCTGACCACTATAGAGCAGCCTGGTCCAAGGCGTCTGGAAACGGAACTCCAGTGAGGCTTATTAGGCTCCGCGGGAAAGCCGAGATCCACTCAGGGAGGGACTGGGTACGCCGTGGTGGGCAGCGTGGCTCCCCTGCAGCCTGGAGCGAACGGGGCTAGGTCCTGCGTCCTGCTCTGCCGGTGTCCAGTCGCCCGTGAGGAGGCCTCACCCTGCCTCAAGGGCGACTCCGGCACCTGAGGGGCTGCACAGGCTCCTTTCTAGCTTGCTGGGTTCCGTCGTTTTCTTTTCTTGCTTTTTTTTGAGCCAGAGTTTTGCTCTGTCACCCAGGCTAGAGTGCAATGGCACGATCTCGGCTCACTGCAGTCTCTGCCTCTCGGGTTCAAGCGATTCTCCTGCCTCAGCCTCCCGAGTAGCTGGGATTGCAGGCACGCGCCACCATGTCCGGCTAATTTTTGTATTTTTAGTAGAAGTGAGGTTTTGCCATGTTGGCTAGGATGGTCTCGAACTCACGACCTGAGGTGATTGGCCCACCTCGGCCTCCCAAAGTGCTGGGATTACAGGCGTGAGCCACCGTGCCCCAGCCTGCAAAGGGTGTTCATGAGTGAGTCCAGACGTTCCATCTCTGGGTCCCCTGGTACTTGCCAGTATACCCCAGACACCCTAGAGGAGTGAAGGGGCTGATGAGCCCTGGCCTGCCTGAGACAACATTGGGGTTCAGGCTGGGCCTTGCTCAAAACATGCCTGTCCGGCCGGGCGTGGTGGCTCACGCCTGTAATCCTAGCACTTTGGGAGGCCGAGGCGGGTGGATCACGAGGTCAGGAGCTGGAGACCATCCTGGCTAACACGGTGAAACCCCGTCTCTACTAAAAACACACAAAAAAAGCCGGGCGTGGTGGCGGGCGCCTGTAGTCCCAGCTACTCGGGAGGCTGAGGCAGGAGAATGGTGTGAACCTGCAGGCAGAGCTTGCAGTGAGCCGAGATCGTGCCACTGCACTCCAGGCTGGGCGACAGAGGGAGACTCCGTCTCGAAAAAAAAAAAAAAAAAGTATCTGGCCCTACCAACCTCAACCTCATGGAGTTGCAAGGGTGTGATGAGATTATGAGCAACTGCTTTGTGAAAAGAAGTGGAGCTTGGTGGGTGCTCCCTAGGGTAGTTGAAAAGCACTGGTGTCATAGTCCAGGTTCCCCCAGAGGTTGGCTTGAAACGGATTTGAGTCCAAATTTTGTCCGGGCCCGGTGGCTCACACCTGTAATCCCAGCACTTTGGGAGGCCAAGGCAAGTAGATCACCTGAGGTCAGGAGTTCAAGATCAGCTTGGCCAACAGGGTGAAATCCTGTTTCTACTAAAAATACAAAAAATAGAGGATGTGGTGGCGCACACTTGTATTCCCAGCTACTTGGGAGGCTGAGGCAGGAGCGTCGCTTGAACCCAGGAGGCGGAGGTTGCAGTGAGCCAAGATCGTGCCATCACACTCCAGTCTGGGCAACAGAGTGAAACTCCGTCTCAAAAAAAAAAAAAAAATCCAAATTGTTAGCTTGAGAGAAGACCCCAGGAGACACCAGCAGGAGAGTAGGGGCATGAGGCAGGGAAGGGGGTGCTACCAGTCCAGTTACTGTGGCAGGAGGTTGTGTAGGAACCATCCTCAGAGTCCCTCCCCGAGGGCCAGGGGAGCCAAGGCATTCACCCCTCGCCCTGCTGCAGGGGGACCCAGTATTCACCCCTCACCTTGCAGTCATTGGTTGGAGGCTGTTCCTGGCAAGGTGACTTCTTGGCTCCAAAGCTGAGAAAGACCTGCAGGTGTTGACACAGCGCAGTGCTGCGGGCAGTGCCCAGCTGGCTTGGGAACTCATACCTGGTCCACCACAAGCTGGCTGCTTTATCTACACATTCTACCCAAGTAAGAATGTGGCACCCCTGCCTCTGTGTCCTGCGAGGGTGGAATTATGTAACGCTGGGGCGGCGCTTCCTCTCCCTGCAGCATCCCTCTCCCATGGGCAGGCACCTTAAAAAGAAGCCCTTGACTCACCTTTCCCTCTCCAGCCACTGCCTCGTTTTCCTGCTTCCCATCCCAGCAAAAGTTTTTAACAGGTTGTCTGTACTTGGCGTCTCCTCTTATCTCCTAGTTAATTCGTTTTCTATCGCTTTATAACAAACAACCACAAAAGAGCACCCATTTATTATCTCACGGTTCTGCGCGTTAGAAGTGCAGGTGGGTTTGACTGGCTTCTCTGCTGCAGGTCTCAGGGCTGAAATCAGGGTGTCAGCTGCCTCAGCTCTTAGCAGGGACCCTAGGGGAGACCCGGGCTACAGGCTCCTTCAGATTGTTGACATTCATCACGTGGTTGTACGAGGTCTCCGCTTGCTGGCTGCCGGCCCGGCCTGGGGTTGTTCTCAGCTTCTAGAGGTCGCTCACATCTTCAAAACCAGCAAGACTTTCTTTTTTTTTTTAGACAGTCTGGCTCTGTCACCCAGGCTGGAGTGCAGTGGTGCAATCTCAGGTCACTGCCACCTCCGCCTCCCGGGTTCAAGTGATTCTCCTGCCTCAGCTTCCCGAGTAGCTGGGACTACAGGTGCCTGCCACCATGCCCAGCTAATTTTTATATTTTTAGTAGACATGGTTTCACCATGCCAGCCAGGCTAGTCTCGAACTCCTGGCTTCAAGTGATCGGCCCGCCTCAGCCTCCCAAAATGCTGGGATTACAGGTGTGAGCCATTGTGCCCGGCCAAAGCCAGCCTTTCTACTACTTCACGTCTTTGATCCTTTCTGTCCCATTTCTCCCACCTTCAGCTGCAGAAAGCTTTATGCCTTTAAGTGTTCCTGTGATTAGATTGGGTCCACCCAGATAAACAGGATAATCTCCCTATTTTAAGGTCACTAATTGGCAACCTACTTACATCTGCAAAGTCTCTTTTGTTATGTAACATAATATTACAGGCTCAGGCATGAGGGCGTGACACCTTTGGGGGGCATTCTGCCTACTGCCCAAGTCTCCTGGCAGCCCACTTCAGCTGGGCTTTCACCCCTCCCACCGCTGAAACTGCTCCACACCAATGAACAAAATCAATGAAAGCCCCTGCTCATACTCCAGTGAGGCGGGTAGAACATACACATAATGAGGAACCATACGCTGCGTTGGCCAGTGAGAAATGCAACGGGGAGAACAAGTCCATCACCGTAAGGCAGTCAGAGGCCCTGCTGCAGGGGTGGGCAGAGCCGCCCTCTGAGAAAACAGCCTTGGAACATGCAGTGGAAGGAGACAGAGTGAGCCGTGTGGTTATACTGGGCAGAACATTCTTGGCAGAAGGAACAGCCTGTGCAAAGGCCCTAAGCTGGGACATGTCTGGCATGTTTGAAAATGGAGAGGTGGGGCTGGGTGTGGTGGCTCACTTTGGGAGGCCAGGGTGGGTGGATCACTTGAGGCCAGGAGTTCAACACCAACCTGGCCAACAGGGCAAAACCCTGTCTCTACTAAAAATACAAAAATTAGTCAGGTGTGGTGGCACGTGCCTGTAATCCCAGCTACTCGGGAGGCTGAGGCAGGAGAATCGCTTGAACCCAGGAGGCAGAGGTTGCAGTGAGCTGAGATCGCTCCACTGCACTCCAACCTGGGCAACAGAGCAAGACTCTGTCAAGAAAGAAAATGGATGGCCTGAACCTGGGAGGTAGAGCTTGCAGTGAGCCTAGATCGTGCCACTGCACTACAGCCTGGGCGACAGAGCAAGACTCCGTCTCAAAAGAAAGAAAATGGAGAGGTGGCCGATGCACTCACTGGCCACTGAGAAGCAGCAGCACGTGGGGTGGCTGGAGGGGCGGCAAGTACAGGATGAGCATTCAGATCCGAAATCTGAGATGCTGCAAAATCTGAACCTTGTAAGCACTGACATGACACTCAAAGGAAGTGCTCATTGGAGCATTTTGGATTTTGGATATGGAAAGCGCCATCAGGCAAGTATAATACAAATAGTCCAAAATCCAAAATCTGAAACACTTCTGGTCCTGAGCATTTTGGATAAGGGACACTTGACCTCTCCTGGTAAGTGGTGATGTTTGGACGTGTGGTGGGGGGGTGTGTATGTCAGGATAGGCCTGGGTATGCTGCAGTAACAACCCCAAGTTCTCAGCGGCTTAGCCAAATAAAAATGTGTTACTTATGCTACACGTTAAGGTTACAAGGCAGTTGAATGTATAAGTAGAATATGTGAGTATAGAGTTCACAGAGATGTCCAGCCTGGGAACATTAGTTTGGCATCATGGCCGAGCGCGGTGGCTCACGCCTGTACTCCCAGCATTTTGGGAGGCTGAGGCGGGCAGATCACGAGGTCAGGAGTTCGAGACCAGCTTGGCCAACATGGTGAAACCCCGTCTCTACTAAAAATACAAAAATTAGCTGGATGTGGTGGTACGCACCTGTATTCCCAGCTACTCGGGAGGCTGAGGCAGGAGAATGACTTGAACCTGGGAGGCAGAGGTTGCAGTGAGCCGAGATCATGCCATTGCACTCCAGCCTGGGCAATAGAGTGAGACTCTGTCTCAAAAAAACAAAAAAAAAAAGTTTGGCATCATTAGCACATTTATTATATTTAAAGCTCTCTTAGAGACAGGTGCAGTGGCTCACACTTGTAATCCCTACACTTTGGGAGGCTGAGGTTGGTGGATCGCTTGAGCCCAGGAGTTTGAGACCCGGCTGGGCAACATGGCAAGACGCTGTCTCTGCAAAAAACAAAAATTAGCCAGGCATGGTGGCCCATGCCTGTAGTCACAGCTACTTGGGAGGCTGGGGTGGAAGGTTCGCCTGAGCCTGGGGATATTGAGGCTGCAGTGAGCCGTGATGGGGCCACTGCACTCCAGCCTGGGTGACAGAGTGAGACCCTGAATTTTGGAGGGACACAAGCATTCAAACCATAGCAAAACTCATAAAACTGGATGAGATTACCGCGAGGGAAAACGTGGATGTAGAGAGTGCAGCACTATTCACAAGAGCAAAGACATGGAATCAACTTAAATGCTGGCCAGCCCGGTGGCTCAGGCCTGTAATCCCAGCACTGTGGGAAGACGAGGCAGGCAGATCACCTGAGGTCAGGAGTTCGAGACCAGCCTGGCCAACATGGTGAAACCCCATCTCTACTAAAAATACAATTAGCCGGGAGTACTGGCAGTTGCCTGTAATCCCAGGTAGTCGGGAGGCTGAGACAGAAGAATCACTTGAACCCGGGAGGCGGAGGTTGCAGTGAGCCAAGATCGTGCCACCACTGCAGTCTAGTCTGGGCTACAGAGTGAGACTCCATCTCAAACAAACAAAAACCTAAATGCCCATCAGTGATAGATTGGATAAAGAAAATGTGGTACAGCCGGGCACAGTGGCTTACGCCTATAATCCCAGCACTTTGGGTGGCTGAGGTGGGTGGAACACCTGGGGTCAGGAGTACAAGACCAGCCTGGCCAACATGGTGAAACCCCATCTCTACTAAAAATACAAAAATTAGCTGGGCGTGATGGTGTGTGCCTGTAATCCCAGCTATTTGAGAGGCTGAGGCAGGAGAATCGCTTGAGTCTAGGAGGTGGAGGTTGCAGTGAGCCGAGATTGCGCCATTGCACCCCAGCCTGGGCGACAGAGCGAGACTCAGTCTCAAAAAAAAAAAAAAGAAAAAGAAGCTGTGGTACATATACACCATGGAATACTATGCAGCCATAAACAAGTGAGAGCATGTCTTTTGTGGGAACATGGATGGAGCTGGAGGCGATCATCCTTAGCAAACTAACACAGGAACAGAAAACCAAATACCACATGTTCTCACTTATAAGTGGGAGCTAAATGATGAGAGCTTATGAACACAAAGAAGAAAACAATACTGGGCTTAATGACTGGATGATGAGATAATGTGTATACAACAAACCCGGTGACAGGTGTTTACCTATGTAACTAAACCTCACGTATCCCCAAACCTAAAGTAAAAGTTTAAAGTTAGGCCGGGCGTGGTGGCTCACACCTGTAATCCCAGCACTTTGGGAGGCCGAGGTGGGTGGATCACCTGAGGTCAGGAATTCAAGACCAGTCTGGCCAACATGGCAGAAACCTGTTTGTAAACCTTTACTAAAAATACAAAAATTAGGGCCAGGCGCAGTGACTCACACCTGTAATTCCAGCACTTTGGGAGGCCGAGGAGGGCGGATCACCTGAGGTCAGGAGTTCGAGACCAGCTTGACCAACATGGAGACACCCCATCTCTACTAAAAATACAAAAATTAGCCAGGTGTGCTGGCAGGCGCCTGTAATCCCAGCTACTTGGGAGGCTGCAGCATGAGAATCCCTTGAACCCAGAAGTTGCAGTGAGCCAAGATCATGCCACTGCACTCCAGCCTGGGCGACAGAGGAAGATACTATATCCAAAAATAATAATAATAATAAAAGTTTACATTCAATAAATAAAATTTTTAAAAGGATATTTACATCAGTGTAGTATATGAAGTAAGAAAAAGATAAAACTCACTTTTTAAGTAAAAACAGTCGTGTTCTTGAAGTATGTTGTAATCTTTATCAGAAAAGTATGGGAAGTTAATTATTATTATTATTATTATTATTATTTTGAGACAGAGTCTTGCTGTCGCCTAGGCTGCAGTGCAGTGGTACGATCTCCACTGACTGCAAGCTCCGCCTCCTAGGTTCACACCATTCTCCTGCCTCAGCCTCCCGAGTAGCTGGGACTACAGGCGCCCGTCGCTAATTTTTTGTATTTTTAGTAGAGTCGGGGTTTCACCATGTTAGCCAGGATGGTCTTGATCTCCTGACCTTGTGATCTGCCCGCCTCAGCCTCCCAAAGTGCAAGGATTACGGGCATGAGCCACCGCGCCCGGCCGGGAAGTTAATTTTTAGTTTTTAGAAGTTCTGTGGTATTTATTGAAGTTTATGTATTATGACTATAACAGCAAAAAATGCACATTACATTTCTTTAAAATGCTAGATTGAGTATCATTTAAAAAAAGAGAAGGGATACGTAATACTATCATACTATGGGGGAAAGAGATTGGAAAGAAGAGGACTCAGTAGAAAACACAGATGTGAAGTAGGAGGAAGGCCCGCAAGGCAGTCCCAGCTGCTGCTGGGTCTGGTAAAGTAAAGATTGGGGATGAATCAATGGATTTAGCAACACAGGGGACCCCCGTTACCTTGAGAAGTACAGTGCCAGTGGAGGGGTGAGGGAAGATGTCCAAGGGTGTCGGAAGGAATGAGGGACAGGAGTTGCAGGCTGAGATGGACGGCTCTTCTGCAGCATTTTGCTGAAAAGGAGCAGTGAAGGGAGCTGAGGCTGGAAGAGGGGGAGGTCAGGAGCGCATTCGTGGCGCAGGGGACATGGCACTGATGTTCACCCATGGGGACGATGGTGGAAAGGGATGAGGCGGCTGCAGAGGAGAGGGGATGACAAGCTGCGTTGGACAGGGTGGTGCCCCTTGGCGGTAGCCAATGTGAAGGTTCTAGAAAGGCTAGTAGGTGTGTTGGTGGGAGTTTAGGGAAGTTCTTTTCTTTCTGGGGTGAAAGGTTCCCCCTCTGTCTCCCAGGCTTTAGTGCGGCGGTGCAAATAGGGCTCACCGCAGCCTAGGCCTCCTGGGCTCAAGCAATTCTCTTGCTTGGCCTCCCAAAGCATTGGGATTAGAGGCCTATGACACGGTGCCGGGCCAAGACAGTTTATTCAGATCATCTTTCTTTTGTTACTTTGACTTCCTCGTAAATAACTGAAAGAAGTCAATTGGCCCTTTAAACTCCAGTCAGGAAAGTCAGATCACAGCATGCACTTTCTGTCTGCCACTTCCACAGGCAGTGGTCTTGCCAGAAGGTAAATAGTTTACACTTTCTCCAGCCTACAATAGCGACTTTCTCATGACCCTTCCAGCCTCCTCCTGCTGCCTGGTTCCAAAGTCAATGCCATATTTAAAAAATTTTGGGGCCAGGCGCAGTGGTTCACACCTGTTATCCCAGCACTTTGGGAGGCCGAGACGGGCGGATCACCTGAGGTCAGGTGTTCGAGACCATTTTGACCCACATGGAGAAACCCCATCTCTACTAAAAAAAATACAAAATTGGCAGGGCATGGTGGCTCATGCCTGTAATCCAAGCACTTTGGGAGACCGAGGCGGGGGGATCACAAGGTCAAGAGATCGAGACCATCCTGACTGACATGGTGAAACCCTGTCTCAACTAAAAAAAAAAAAAAAAAAAAAAAAAAAAAATTAGCTGGGCGTGGTGGCACATGCCTGTAGTCCCAGCTACTCGGGAGGCCGAGGCAGGAGAATTGCTTGAACCCAGGAGGTAGAGGTTTCAGTGAGCTGAGATTGTGCCACTGCTCTCCACCCTGGGTGACAAGAGCAAGACTATGTCTCAATAAATAAATAAGTAAATAAATAAGCCGGGCATGGTGTTTCATGCCTGTAATCGCAGCTACTCGGGAGGCTGAGGCAGGAGAATCGCTTGAACCCGGCAGGCAAAGGTTGCAGTGTTGGCCTGGCGCAGTGGCTCATGCCTGTAATCCCAGCACTTTGGGAGGCGGTGGATCACAAGGTCAGGAGTTCGAGACCAGCCTGGCCAATATGGTGAAATCCCGTCTCTACTAATAAAGTACAAAAATTAGCTGGGCATGGTGGTGGGTGCCTGTAGTCCCAGCTACTTGGGAGGCTGAGGCGGGAGAATCTCTTAAACCTGGGAGGCAAAGGTTGCAGTGAGCCGAGAGTGCATCACTGCACTGCAGCCCAGGCGAGAGAGTGAGACTGTCTCAAAAAAAAAAAAGAAGGCTGGTCACGGTGGCTCACACCTGTAATCCCAGCCCTTTGGGAGGCTGAGGTGGGCAGATCACAAGATCAGGAGATTGAGACCATCCTGGCTAACATGGTGAAACCCCATCTCTACTAAAAATACAAAAAAGTAGCCAGGTTTGGTGGCGGGCACCTGTAGTCCCAGCTACTTGGGAGGCTGGGGCAGGAGAATGGCGTGAACCCAGGAGGTGGAGCTTGCAGTGAGCGGAGATCATGCCACTGCACTCCAGCCTGGGCGACAGAGCGAGACTCCGTCTAAAAAAAAAAAAAAAAATTTATGGCAGTATCTCACTTCTGAGCACCAATTTCTGTTCCAATTATTATATCTATTGCTGAATGACAAACCACCCCAGGCCAGGCGCGGTGACTCACACCTGTAATCCCAGCACTTTGGGAGGCTGAGGTGGGCGGATCACCTGAGGTCAGGAGTTCAAGACCAGCCTGGCCAACATAGCAAAACCCCGTCTCTACTAAAAATATGAAAATTAGCTGGGCATGGTCATGGGTGCCTGTAGTCCCAGCTACTGGAGAGGCTGAGGCAAGAGAATTGCTCGAATCCAGGAAGTGGAGATTGGAGTGAGCCGAGATCGCACCACTTCACTTCAGCCAGGGCGACAGAGTGAGACTGTCTCAAAAATAATATAATAATAATAATAAACCACCCCAAAACTTAGTGGCTTTAAACAACTATGTATTTTCTCATGATTCCGTAGTTTAGGATGGACTTAGCTGGTTGGTTCTGCTGTTGTTGGCTAGGGTGGTAGGTTGTGTCAATTGTCACCATCAAATTCTCCCCTCCTCATGAGTGTGTGTTGCTCCTATGACTTTCTTTTTTTGTTTGTGTTTGTTTTGAGACGGAGTCTTGCTCTGTCACCAGGCTGGAGTGCAGTGGCACGATCTCAGCTCACTGCCAGCTCCGCCTCCCGGGTTCACGCCATTCTGCTGCCTCAGCCTCCCGAGTAGCTGGGACTACAGGCGTGGGCCACCACGCCTGGCTAATTTTTTGTATTTTCAGTCGAGACAGGGTTTCACCATGTCAGCCAGGATGGTCTCGATCTCCTGACCTCATGATCCGCCCGCCTCGGCCTCCCAAAGTGCTGGGATTACAGGCGTGAGCCACCGTGCCCGGCCTAATTTTTGTGTTTTTAATAGCGATGGGGTTTCTCCATGTTGGCTAGGATGGTCTCGATCTCTTGTGATCCACCCGCCTCGGCCTCCCAAAGTGCTGGGATTACAGGTGTGAGCCACTACACCCAGCCTTGACTGTTTTTGTTTGTTTGTTTTGTTTGTTTGATTTTGAGATGAAGTCTCACTCTGTCACCCAGGCTAGAGTGCAGTGGCATGATCTCAGCTCCCCTTCCCGAGCTCAAGTGATTCTCCTGCCACAGCCTCCTGAGTGGCTGGTATTACAGGCACATGCCACCATGCCCGGCTAATTTTTGTATTTTTAATAGAGATGGGGTTTCACCATGTTGGCCAGGCTGGTCTCGATCTCCTGATCTCAAGCGATCCGCCCGCCTCGGCCTCGCAAAGTGCTGGGATTACAGGCATGAACCACCGCACCCAGCCTGTTTCGTTGCAATTCTTCCAGTTAAAGCAAGTTGTGGGCCAGCCTAGGTTCCAGGGGAAGCCCCCCTGGTGGGAAGAGCAGCAAGGATGCAAAGGTTGGCGGAATCTTTGAGGAGGAACCACCATGCCCTAGGAGGGAGACTGCTGAGGTAGAGGAGGGTTTTGGAGGAGGAACCACAAGACTGACACGTGTTTACCACACTTTTCTTTTCCCTCCCTCCCTTCCTTTTTTTTTTTTTTTTTTGAGATGTAGTTTCGCTCTTGTCACCCAGGCTGGAGTGCAATGGCCCAATCTCGGCTCACTGCAACCTCCACCTCCTGGGTTCAAGCGATTCTCCTATCTCAGCCTCCCAAGTAGCTGGGATTACAGGCGTGTGCCACCACCATGCCCGGCTAATTTTTTTGTATTATTAGTAGAGTTGGGATTTCACCATGTTGACCAGGCTGGTCTTGAACTCCTGACCTCAGGTGATCTGCCCACCTCGGCCTCCCAATGTACTGGGATTACAGGCGGAGCCATCGCACCCAGCCCACACTTTTCATTTTCTGTATGTTATTATGCTTTGACATCTTGGGGACTTTACTAGTCAGGGAGACACTGCCCCTCCCAGGGCTGGCTAATTCCCAGAGCTAGCAAACAACTATAAACACCAATCGAGAGCCCATATCCCCAATCTCTTCCTGATCTGACTCTCACACCCCAAGCCAGCATTTCTCCTGCCCTGCATCCCCCAGGGACAGATACCAGACACCTAGAGCCCCCTGCTGTGACCTAGAGTCTGCTGACATGATTCAAGCTATCTAATCCTAAACTTGCTCACACTTACTTACCCTGCCTTGTCCATTTTCATCCTGAGGAAAACACAAAAAAGGCTCTGGGTCATGCTCTCTCCTGGCGCCTCCTGACCCTGGTATTTCCCCTTCTGGCCCTGCGTGGCATGGCAGGGCCCCTCCTCCTGAGAACCACGAGTAGTAAATCCTTTGTGGCACTTGTCTCCTAGTCTGTCACTTTACCATACCTGATTCAAACAAAACCCAGGTACTTTTAGGATATAGGGCAGGAGGCTGGAAGGATTGCCTGTGTGGATTTGGAAGCACTGAGTTTCCACACTTGGAGAGAATGACAGTGAGTTAGGAGCTAAAATCACCAAGAAATGAAGATGCTGACCAGAGCAAAGGTGGTGCTGGTGATTCTGAGACCAGGAAGCTTACACATGGTAGCTCCCAGGATGGAGAACGGCCTGGTAGTGTTAGGAAGGAGCCAGGAGGGCCCCAACCCCACCTACAGACCCAGAGGTAGAGGGATCCTGCAAAAAGACATCTCTCCACCCGAAAGCTCCAGGGGAAGCCAGGTTTTCATTAGAGTGCGGCTAGAAGTATGCTTGGAGAAGAGTCTAATGACAGGGCGGTTGGTGCTGGTGGTGGTTTCTGGAACACAGGATAGGTGGGAGATAGGGTCAGAATCAAGGATGTGCAGAGTCCTGTGGGGCTTAGATTGTGGCTGACCTGGGATAAAGGCCACCTATGTTCTGTGTCCATTGTCTTCCATCTCAGTAGCTTGCAACACAGTCTGTCTGTCCCTTGCTTGAAACACTTTCTTTTTTTTCTTTTTCTTTTTTTGAGATGGAGTCTCACTCTGTCACCCAGGCTGGAGTGCAGTGGCGCGATCTTGGCTCACTGCAAGCTCCGCCTCCTGGATTCACGCCATTCGCCTGCCTCAGCCTCCCAAGTAGGTGGGACTATGGCGCCCATCACCACACCCGGCTAATTTTTTTTATTTTTTATTTTTTATTTTTAGTAGAGATGGGGTTTCACCGTGTTAGCCAGAATGGTCTTGATCTCCTGACCTCGTGATCCGTCCACCTCGGCCTCCCAAAGTGCTGGGATTAGAGGTGCGAGCCACCGCGCCCGGTGAAACACCTTCTTTCTGACTTCTGGCATGGCCGACTGCATTCGGGAGGGCTGTCCACAATCCTTGCCATCCCACGGCACCCTTCTCTCTTGTTCGGGAATTCTGCCTGTGCATAGCCTTGGCAGGAAAGTGTCTGGAGTATGGCCAGTTAGACCCACCTCCTGAAACATCGGAATCCTAAGGGAGTCAGCTGGGCCTGGGGCTTCAGGGCCTCTCCCACCCTGGCCCGGGGGCCCCTCCAGCCTGTGAGCCCCTCTCTCTTTGCTGGGGTGCCAGACTCCTCCTCCCTGATCTGTTACCTTCTACCAACTAGGGATGGCAACATTTTAGTGCTTGACTCCCAGGCTCATGCACGGAAGTACCTGGTCCATTGGGGATCAGTGGCACCTCAGACTCTGCATATGATGACCCTCCCACCTGCAAACCATGTGTATCTAGGTCCGTCCTCTCCATCAGAGAAGGCCACTCTCTTCACCGGCTGTCCTAGAAAAAATCCCAGCACTGGGGCCCGCTCACCCACTCCATGGTGAGCTGGTCCTTGGCGATTTGGACGCCTTCCCTCTCCAGGACTATCCAACGGGTCTCTCCCGCCTTAGGTCCCCCGGGGTATTTGAGTCCCACCCCCCGCGGCTCACTCTCTACAAAGGGACCCTTTAAAAAAGATAAATGGGAGTGTGTTCCCCCTGGTTTCAAGTGATCCAAGTCCTCGCCCCACCTGGCCCCCGACCCTTCCGCTGCGGACCCCTGCCCAAGGGCCTCCGCCCAAGTGTGGCTCCCTTGGGACCACACCCCATCAGGCCAGCAAGGAGGGGGATAGCGGGGGGCGGGGCAGGTGCTGGCACTCCGGGCAGGTGCGGGGAAGGCAGGGGGCGGGGCGGGGGGAGGGGTTGGGCGAGGCAGGTGTTGGGGGGCGGGATAGTTGCGGGGGTAGGCAGGTACCGGGAGGGCGGGCAGGTTCCGGAGGGGCGCGACAGGTGCTGGGACGCGAGGTAGGTGCGGAGAAGGTTGGGGGTGCGGGGCAGGAGCCGGGGGTGGGGGTTGAGGCGGGGCAGGTCCTAGGCGGCGGAGCATCCCCACCCAGGACGCCCGAGCGGCCCCGTGACGTTTTTCCGCGACTCGGGGTGAGGGAGACCCCTGGGCGGGACGGGCGGAGGGTGGGGCCGGAGGAGTGGGTTCTGCCCGCCGCAGAGCGCAGCGGGGAGCCCTTCCCAGTCTCAGAGGTCGCCTCGGCCCCGCCCCCAGCACCGCCCCCCGACGGAGACGCGACGGTGACTCCCTCCTTGGGGGACGCAGGGGACGCTTGCGCCTCAAGTCCCTTAAGCGGCGCCCGACGCAGCGCAGCACCTACCCAGCCGGGACTGGGCCGAGGCCGGGGATGGCTGAGCGCGGCCGGGGGGCGGGGCAGGGGTGGGGCGGCCGAGGCAGGGGCGAAGGGCGGGGGCGGGGCGAGGGGGCCGTCAGAGGGGCGGGGAATAACAAGGGGGCGGGGCCACACGGACGGATGGGGCGGGGAATAGGGGAGGGGCGGGGAATAGGGGAGGGGCCGGGTCTCCGAGTGGCAGCTCACGGGGGGGCGGGGCAGGGCCTGGGAGGGGCCGGATAGGGGCGGGGCCGGGATTGGGACGGATGGGGGCGGGGCATAGGAGGGGGCGGGGCCGGGCCTCGGAGCCGGGGCTCGCTGGCGGCCGGCGGGGGCGTCGCTGCGCGGCGGGCCGGTGAGGCCGCGGCATGGGGCGAGTGCAGCTCTTCGAGATCAGCCTGAGCCACGGCCGCGTCGTCTACAGCCCCGGGGAGCCGCTGGCTGGGACCGTGCGCGTGCGCTTGGGGGCACCGCTGCCGTTCCGAGGTGGGCGCGGGTCCTCGGGGAGGGCCTTTGGCCGCACCTGCGCGGGGCCAGGGCTCCCGGAAGCGGCTGCCGTCGCCTGGCCCCGGGTTGGGCCCGCGGAGTCGCTGTCTTCGCCGCCCGGGACTGCTGGGGAGCGGGCTCGGCGGCGCCGAGGAGGTCCGGGCGGCGCCGCCCTTCCGTGTCTGCCCTTCCTGCCCTCTCGCCGAGGGGCGGCGGGGTCCCGGCGGGGCCTGAATCGGGTCCACTGTGGACGCCCAGAGCGCGGGCGCACGCAGGCCTGCGACCCTCCCCTTCCGCGCTCGCACCTGCTGGGCTCCTTCCCGCACCCTGGCTCCCGGCGCAGGCGCTCTGGCTGCAGAGCCACTCCTGGCCCGGGCGTGCGGTCCCGGCGGGGTGCAGACACCTGCTGCGGCTCCCTGCGCCCCCTGCCACCCGCCAGCAGGCCTCGCCGGCCCCCTGCCGAGGCGGACGCCTGGGCCTCTGGGACTGGGTATCGGGTTGCTGCAGTGGCCGCTGGCAGGGCGCCCTGGAGGTGAGGGCCGGCCCGCGAGGTGAGGCTGCCTCTGCCCGGCCCCTGGCTGTGAGTGCCGCGTCCCTGCTGGGGACTTCTCTACCTTGGCCTCCTGTGGGAACCACCTGGGCTGCTTGGCCTATGCCACAGCCCGTGGACTTGCCGCTGGACCTTGACCGCTGGGCCTGCGCGTGGGTGATAGCACCGCTTTTGTGCCTGCTGAGAACCCACAATCTCTGTTCTGTCCTCTCAGCCTCCTGGGACAGGTGATGGTGCTGTGGCCCTGACCTTGCACCGCCTGAGGCTGTGGGGCCTCGGAAGAAGCCCGGTGGTAGGTGCTTCTGTCAGGCTCCTGGCCCCACTGGGCCTCCTGGGATGACCCCACAGCCTCCCTTCCTCTGTCCCAACCTTGAGTTTGGGGTCTGGGTGGGGGCACGTGTGGCTGTGGCAGGGCAGAGAGAGCACACACATCTCTTGGGTACAGGTGAAGTGTGTGGCGAGGCCGGCTGGATCCTGGCTGAGGGCAGGGCAGGGCCCTGTCGTCCTTCCCCTGGCGTGGCCTGGGGCGAGCAGGCCATTGCTGACCACAGGGAAGGGACGGCCCCGTGGTGCGTGACTGGCCTGGGTGTGCAGGCTCCCCTGGCCTCCGGGTGGACGTGGTGGGTGGGTGAATGCTCACGCCTGTAATCCCAGCACTTTGGGCAGCTGGCCCAAGAGCCGAGGGAGCACTGGCTGATGGTCCTACCTCACAGAGGCTGGTCTGAGTGAGGGAGAAGAAGGAGGGTCATGAGCTAAGGAGTAGGAGATGGGCCCTGATGGGCCGGAGAGCGCATGATTCAGGCTGCTGCAAGTGAGGTGGGAGGGTGTACAGGGGCCCCCGGGGGTTTCCCCCAGCCCTGCCTGGGATGGGAACGGAAGGACCATGGTTTCTTTTCCTTATTCAAAGGATGCCTGTCAATCCTGCTAGGAGCCAGTAGGGAGGCCCTCAGCCCCCAGGAGGACAGCAGCCCTGCCCGGGCCCCAGGGCTTGCTCACTTACTCTGCCGATGAGTGTCGGTGACAATCAGCACCCAGCCATGAGCACACCGGCTGTCTCAAGGGCTTACGCGGAGGGAGGCCTGGGAGGGAGCAGTTTTCTGGAGCCCAGGCTGGCCCAGTCCAGGGCTGGAAGTCAGGCAGGACCACCTCTTGTTCTGCTGTTACTGGGATGGGCGACCAGGGCCGACAGTGGTTCTCGGAGCACTCATGGTGGGCCCGAT
Organism: Pongo pygmaeus; assembly: GCF_028885625.2. Taxonomy (NCBI): domain Eukaryota; kingdom Metazoa; phylum Chordata; class Mammalia; order Primates; family Hominidae; genus Pongo; species Pongo pygmaeus. Next base: position 128,375,784 of record NC_072386.2, read on the forward strand.
GCAATTCTCTCCACGTGCCATGGGCCAGCCTCAGTAACCCTCAGCGCCCTGGCAAGTGGCACGGTTGTTCCTCTCATGATACAGATTTGGAAACAGGACTGGGGGAGTGGCTTACAGGTCACAGCTTCTGTGGCAGGCGTGAGTCCTTTGGGATGAGGATGAGGAGTGGTTGGGTCTTCATGGTCCAAGTGCAGGTGGTGCAAGGGAGGGGCTGCTGAACAGGTGGGAGCCCCAGCTGGAGAAGAAAGTTCCAGTGGTCACTCGACAACACGGCCCAATCATGATCTTCCTTAGAGTCAGAGCAGCCTGCAGCCTCCAACAGCGTGTCCTTGGTTGTGCATCTGAACACAGGAAACATTTTTTATTTTTATTTTATTTATTTATTTTTTTGAGACGGAGTCTCACTCTGTCGCCCAGGCTGGAGTGCGCTGGCGCGATCTTGGCTCACTGCAAGCTCTGCCTCCCCGGTTCACGCCATTCTCCTGCCTCAGCCTCCCTAAGAGCTGGGACTACAGGTGCCCGCCACCACACCCGGCTAATTTTTGTATTTTTAGTAGAGGCGGGGTTTCACCGTGTTAGCCAGGATGGTCTCAATCTCCTGACCTCGTGATCCGCCCACCTTGGCCTCCCAAAGTGCTGGGATTACAGGCGTGAGCCACCATGCCCGGCTAGGAAACATTTTTTAAACCTGCATGGGGGAGGAGGGACAGGGCTTGCAGGGCCCCTGCAAAGAGGTGCAACATTCAAGTCCAGAAGGCGGAAGAAGTCACACTCTGACTAGGTGACTGCCACTGAACCACTCAGTCCTGCAGCCAAGCCCTGCCTGGTGGCTTTCCTGTTGCGAAAGGCTCGGTTCCCCTCAGCCTGTTCTGCCATCACAAGCAGTCTGCAAGCTGGAAAGAAGAGGGAGTGGGGTCATACGCCTCCAGCAGCAAGGAGACCCCTCACAATGGACCCCGTGTACTGCTCTGGCTTCTCCATGGGCAGAACTGCATCCTGTGGTCCTGCCTGATTCGATGATTTGAAAAGGCAGAAACATGGGCACTGCCATTGGCCTGGCCAGTGAAAACGGGCTCCCTAGGAAATTCACCCAGCCTGACCTGAAGCACTTGCTGAGAGGCAGAGGAGCAGCTCCAGGTGTTTTGGCAGGGAAGCAGCTGGCAGCTGTGCGGGAGCCCTGTGCCTCCCGTGTTCTTATTGAGGAGTGTGTGGGGCAGCTCAGGACAGGTTTCACTTTGGACAGTGGTTGGAGGCTGCTTTGGCAGAGTCATCTCAAAGAGCCTTGGTGTATGTGCAAAATGGGGCCATCTGCATGGGCGTTGGGAAGATCACAGAACCTGGACCCTTAGGATGACCCAAGGGTCAGTTGGATACTGTTTGTTTTTGTGGAGTCAGATGTCCCATGATGGTTTTTGCGATGCTTTGCTAGTATGAGCAGTGGTGTGTGAGGCTCTCAGTTAAATACCATGAGATTCTAAGCAGAATTCTGGGTCTCCTGGTATGCACAGGTAAAATTACAGTAGACCTGTCCCACTCTTTGCCAGAACCTCGTACCTGTCTGCAGTTGGACTGGAATAAGGGGTATTTGTGTTCCACCTCCCTCCAACGTGTGTTAAGATATTTATTTATTTATTTATTTTTTACGTTGCTCTTGTTGCCCAGGCTGGAGTGCAGTGGCGCAATCTCAGCTGCTCACCACAATTTCTGCCTCCCTGGTTCAAGTGATTATTCTGCCTTAGACTCCCGAGTAGCTGGGACTACAGGCATGCGCCACCAGGCCCGACTAATTTTGTATTTTTAGTAGAGACGGGGTTTCTCCATGTTGGTCAGGTGGGTCTCGAACTCCCAACCTCAGGTGATCCGCCCGCCTCAGCCTCCTAAAGTGCTGGGATTACAGGCGTGAGCCACTGTGCCCGGCCCCAAGACATTCATTTTATTTGAGATGAGGTCTCACTTTGTCACCCAGACTGGAATGCAGTGGTGCAATCTTGGCTCATTGCAACTTCTTCCTCCGGGGCTCGAGCGATCAATCCTCCCACCACAGCCTCCTGAGTGACTGGGACCAGGGGCACGCGCCACCACACCCAGCTAATCTTTCGTAGTTTTGGTAGAGACAGGGTTTCACCGTGTTACCTAGACTGCTGTCACACTTCTGGCCTCAAGCAATCCGCTCGCCTTGGCCCCCCAAAGTGTTGGGATTACAGGCATGAGCCACTGCGCCCAGCTGTGTCGAGGCATTTAATATTTGTCAATCTGATGGATTGAAATGGTAGGTCATTTGGGTTTTCCCTGCAAGCTCCACCTTCCGGGTTCACGCCATTCTCCTGCCTCAGCCTCCCGAGTAGCTGGGACTACAGGCGCCCGCCACCACACCTGGCTAATTTTTTGTATTTTTAGTAGAGACGGAGGTTTCACCGTGTCAGCCAGGATGATCTCGATCTCCTGACCTCATGATCCACCCACCTCGGCCTCCCACAGTGCTGGGATTACAGGCTGAGCCACCACGCCCGGCTGGGTTTTCTGTAATTTCTAGTGAGGTTGGACGTCTGTTCCAATTATCTACTGCTGCGTAAAAGTCACGGTCACCTCAAGTCACACACCATTCTTAAACAGTTAACACAACCATTTTATTATATCTCACAGCGTTGTGGGTTAGGAATCTGGACAGTGAGGGCAGGGTTAATCTTCAGTTCTGTGCCACCAGCTGGGGTCACTTGAGGGTGCTTGGCTGGCATATGGGTTAGTCTGGGGACCACTGCCCCCTTTCCGGCATCCTCTGTGGGTTCCAGCATTTTTCTTTCTTTTTCTTTTTGGCATGAAGTCTCGCTCTGTCACCCAGGCTAAAGTGCGTTTGTGCAATCTCAGCTCACTGCAACCTCTGTCTCCTGGGTTTAAGTGATCCTCATGCCTCAACCTCCCAAGTAGCTGGGATTACAGGCGTGTGCCACCACGCCTGGCTAATTTTTGTTTTTTGTTTTTTTTTTTTTTGAGATGGAGTTTCACTCTTGTTGCTCAGGCTGGGGTGCAATGGCGCGATCTCGGCTCACCGCAACCTCCGCCTCCCAGGTTCAAGCGATTCTCCTGCCTCAGCCTCCCTAGTAGCTGGGATTACAGGCATGCGCCACCACGCCCAGCTAATTTTGTATTTCTAGTAGAGATGGGGTTTCTCCATGTCGCTCAGGCTGGTCTCGAACTCCTGACCTCAGGTGATCTGCCTGCCTTGGCCTCCCAAAGTGCTGGGATTACAGGCATGAGCCACCATGCCCAGCCTTTTTCGCATTTTTAGTAGAGATGGGGTTTCACCATGTCGGCCAGGCTGGTCTTGAACTCCTGACCTCAAGTGATCCACCCGCCTTGGCCTCTCAAAGTGCTGGGATTACAGGTGTGAGCCACTGCACCCAGCTGGGTCCCAGCATTTGCGGGATTCAAGGCGGGGATGTGCAGTCTGTTAGGAGTGTTAAAAGCATTGCAGCATTTCCAGTCCCCAGGCCTCCTTTCCTTGCTTCAGCCACGCCCACCCTCCTCTGTGCTTGCTCATGCCCGTGTGCTTCTGTTGGGCTGTCTGCTGGTCCACAGGAGGATTACTGGTGTTACAGATTTTCAGCATGAAAACAGTATGGGGTCTGGCCCGAGGAGGGCCTGGCTAACAGAACATGGATTCAAAATCAGAGCAGAGCTGGGTACTGTGGCTCATGCCTGTAATCCCAACACTTTGGGAGGCTGAGGCAGGCGGATTGCTTGAGCTCAGGAGTTTGAGACCAGCCTGGACAGCATGGCAAAACCCCGTCTCTATAAGAAATACAAAACAAACAAACAAACAAAATCCAGGTGTGGTGGCATGTGCCTGTAGTCCCAGCTACTTGCAGGGCTGAGATGGGTGGATCGCTTGAACACAGGAGGTTAAGGCTGCAGTGAGCCGAGATCGTGCCACTGCACACTAGCCTGGGTGGCGGGAGTGAGACCGTGTCTAAAAAACAACAACGACGACAACAACAACAACAACCAAAAAATGGACTGAGGTTGGGGTGGCAAGGCTGGGCTGGAATGGAGGCTGAGGCCAGGCCCTGGCAGCGCCCAGGGAGTAGAGGGCGTGCAGCAGGAAGCAAGGGCCACCCTCAGGGATGGGGGACTGGGCCTGGCAGCTGCCGAGGCAGAGGGCAGGATGCATATGGAGAGCCACGTGGGGCTGCGGCTGAGCCAAGGATTGTGAGAGGAATCCTGCTGCTCTGGGTGGCAGGCAGAAGGCCTGGGCTACAGGTGGGGCCTGCTGGGGAGACCACAGGTGAGGCAGGTATGGCTGACCCTGGGCCCTCCGCACACCGGTACTCCTCCTGCCTGGCTGCTCCGTCAGCAGGTGTCAGAGTCTGAGTCACCTTCTCCTCACGTGACCCCCACCAGGACCAGGCAGGGAGGTGGCCATCTTTGGCCCTGACTCAGCCCTGCAGGGAGAAGAGGGGCTGGAGCTGCAGGTGGCCTGCCGCTGGCTCCCCCAACCCCTGCCCACCTGGGTCTTGTGCTGTGTGTACTTGTGCTGTGTCTGTCCTCCCTTGTGACCAGCTTCTGCTGGACCTGGTTGTCCAGCCATGATCTTCTGATCGTTGTGGTTTCTGGACACACATCTGTTGGACTGAGGAATTTGTGTTCCTGGCCACAGAACAGTGGCCACCTCTGCCTCAAGCAGTTCCTGGTCTGGGCACTCCCCTGGGGAGGCTGGAGAGGACCGAGCCGTCTCCTGATGCAGAAAGTCAGCCCCGCTGGGCAGTGCTCGCCTAGGAAGTAGGGCCCCACCCAACGGTGTGCTGACTGTGGAACATTGTCTGCCCAGGCGGGTCTGGCTACATTCCTGCAGCATGATGGTTGGCAGTTAGCTTCCTGGAGCGTGGATGGGTCCTTCCCTGCCTAACTGACTTGTCCACAGGGCAGCAAGAAGATGCGTCCCTTGGTGTGTCCCGAGTATCTCCTGTAGGCAGCTGAGCTTTCACAGGTCTGGCTAGGAGCCAAGGTTACCAATTTGGGGGGTAACCCAGCCATCATCTGGATGAGCGTTGGGGTCTTTCTGCTCTGGGTTGCAGGGCAGACGTCGTTTTGTGCTGGTCAGGCCCCTCACCAGCCTGATTCCCTCGGAGCCCCCCAAGACAGGAGATGGGCAGATGTCCTCTGAAGTGGCATGGGCTGCTTGCTCACTGGCCTTCCCAGGACCCTGCCCAGGTGGCGCTGCTTGGCCCCAGGTCGAATTCGTGTGCTAGCAGCAATTAGGGGCCTGGGCCGTCGGCTGGCTGGGGCTCATGCAGCCTTCCCCTTTGCAGCCATCCGGGTGACCTGCACAGGTTCCTGCGGGGTCTCCAACAAGGCTAATGACACAGCGTGGGTAGTGGAGGAGGGTTACTTCAACAGTTCCCTGTCGCTGGCAGACAAGGGTAAGTTTGGGAGCCAGTTCCCCAGTGGTGACCCCTGGGGGCAGCCCTTGGAGTGGGGCCTGTCTGTCCTTTTGTCCTCCCCCTTTCCTAGATCTGCCTCTTGGATCTGGCACTGGCCCATCCTGTCCCAGGGTTGTGAGCCCTGATGGCTTTCTCATAGGCGCTGGGTGGCTGAAGGGGCCACCTTCCCCTTGTGCTGGATTTGGGTGTGCTCTGACCCCTGGCACAGCTGTTTCACCCTTGCCCCATTCCCAAACCACTCTCCTGTTCAAGCCAAGCTCTTATCCCCAGTCCTTCACCCAGGCCACAGCCCTGTACTGCTGTGGCGCTGGTGACTGAGACAGGGAGACCCAGTGTGAGCTGGTCAGCTGCAGTGCCCACTCTTATCCTGGCCCTGTGGCCACCTCAGGCCTCTTGAGGCCTGTCCCCACCGCCCCCCACCTCCCTCCTGTCTCTGCAGGGAGCCTGCCCGCTGGAGAGCACAGCTTCCCCTTCCAGTTCCTGCTTCCTGGTGAGAGCCCAGCCTGGACAGGCCTGGTGATGACCAACTGGTCCTGGGAGGTGGGCTCTGCAGGGTGGAAGGCAGCCAGGTGCCAGTGCCTGCTCTCTCCCCAGCCACAGCACCCACGTCCTTTGAGGGTCCTTTTGGGAAGATCGTGCACCAGGTGAGGGCCACCATCCACACGCCACGGTTTTCCAAGGATCACAAGTGCAGCCTCGTGTTCTATATCTTGAGCCCCTTGAACCTGAACAGCATCCCAGACATTGAGGTGAGGATGGCACAGTGACCTCCTTGGTGGGTCCCCACCCTCATGGAGGCTGGGGAAGAGCTGGGCAGGCACTGCTTCATCCCAGTGTCCTGTCCCCAGCTGAGGTGAGGGGGGCCAGGGTCTGGAGGCAGTGGCCTCTTTGCCCTGAGCTGACTGCTGATGTCCAGGGGCAGGGCGTGGCAGGGCTGAGGGGCCTGTCCCAATGCCACAGGGATCCAGCCTGCCCACACCTGCTAAGCCCCTCCCTGGCCCTCCCCCCAAGCAACCCAACGTGGCCTCTGCCACCAAGAAGTTCTCCTACAAGCTGGTGAAGACGGGCAGCGTGGTCCTCACAGCCAGCACTGATCTCCGCGGCTATGTGGTGGGGCAGGCACTGCAGCTGCATGCCGACATTGAGAACCAGTCAGGCAAGGACACCAGCCCTGTGGTGGCCAGTCTGCTGCAGGTCAGAGCCCCCGCCAGTTGCCTGGACCGGCCTCCTGGGGGTGGGCTGGCAGCCTGCGCAGGCTCACAGGCTGGTCCTTCCCCAGAAAGTGTCCTATAAGGCCAAGCGCTGGATCCACGACGTACGGACCATCGCAGAGGTGGAGGGTGCGGGCGTCAAGGCCTGGCGGCGGGCGCAGTGGCACGAGCAGATCCTGGTGCCTGCCTTGCCCCAGTCGGCCCTGCCGGGCTGCAGCCTCATCCACATCGACTACTACTTACAGGTTTGGTGCTGCTGGGGGCTGGGTGGCCTGAGGCCTAGTGGCCTTGGCCCTGGCCCCTCATGCCCCACCTCAATCCTGTCCAGGTCTCTCTGAAGGCGCCGGAAGCTACGGTGACCCTCCCGGTCTTCATTGGCAATATTGCTGTGAACCATGCCCCATTGAGCCCCCGGCCAGGCCTGGGGCTGCCTCCTGGGGCCCCACCCCTGGTGGTGCCTTCCGCACCACCCCAGGAGGAGGCTGAGGCTGCGGCTGGCGGCCTCCAATTCTTGGACCCCGTCTTCCTCTCCACCAAGAGCCATTCGCAGCAGCAGCCCCTGCTGGCCACCTTGAGTTCTGTGCCTGGTGCACCCGAGCCCTGTCCTCAGGATGGCAGCCCTGCCTCACACCCGCTGCACCCTCCCTTGTGCATTTCAACAGGTGCCACTGTCCCCTACTTTGCAGAGGGCTCCAGGGGGCCAATGCCCACCACCAGCACCTTGATTCTTCCTCCAGAGTACAGCTCTTGGGGCTACCCCTATGGTGAGTCGAGGGCCAGGGCTTGGCAGGGAGGGGACGCCAGGAGCCCCATGCAGACCCTGCTTTCTTCCTGCAGAGGCCCCACCGTCTTATGAGCAGAGCTGCGGCGGCGTGGACCCCAGCCTGACCCCTGAGAGCTGACCCCGTGCTGCCTTCTCAAGGCAGGCCTGGCCTCTGCCCTGGGACTGGGGCGCCCAGGGCCTCGTGCCTTCTCTCTCGGCCTGGCCTGGCCCACTCAGGACCTGCCCAGCCTCTGCCAGCTCCTCTGGCATCCGCCCTCTTCTCCGTGGGGCTGGGGTGGGGGTGGCAGGGAGCTGGGACCTGGAGAGACGACTCCTGTAAATAAAACACTTTATTTGTAGAGCTGGGCCTCACCGGCCTCGCCTTGGGCACCCTCCAGCCTCTGGCAGGGCCTGACCCTGACCCCATCCTGGGCTCTGCTCATGCCAGGGCAGACCCTGCTCCTCAGGTGCCCCTACTACCCTGAGGGTGCGCTCAGGCTACCATGCCTGGGGCGGAGCCGCGGGGCTGGTTCCCTTTAACAGAGGACGGGGGCTGGCGCTGGGCCTTCCAGAGCTGCCTAAGGACATGTCCTTGGAGCCCGGCTCACGAACTGGGGCCTCACGCAACTTTGGTGTTTGGTTAAATTTGTGCCTCGGCTCCTGTTGCGTTTAGGCACCCAGGTTCCCAGGCGGCATGGTGTGGACCTCCCCTGCTGAGAAACCAGCTGGCACATGGAGGGGCTTGCCCAGGTCCCTCTGACAGGAGACCCTGCTCCCTGGGCCTCGGCCCCTGCTGGCACCACTGCCAGGCCTGGCTCTGAGGGACGCTGCTTCTCCCCTGCCCACGTCTCCAAGGCCTAAAAGGCAGGGTTCTGTGGAGCAGCATTTCTCAAAGGGGCATCCTGCAGACGTTCCAGCCCCAAGGGAGGCCCTGTGATGCTGGCTGGCCTGCCTGGAGGGTGCTTCCAGAAACAATGGAGGTGGTGGTGAAGAAGGCTCTGGGTTCAAATTCCACTTCTCCTGTAGGGTGAAGGGGTGACTGTGGCTAGGTTTGTCAGTTACCTTATCTATAAAATGCACAGGACCAGGCCGGGCACGGTGGCTCCCACCTGTAATCTCAGTACTTTGGGAGGCTGAGGCAGGTGGATCGCTTGAGGTCAGGAGTTCCAGATCAGCCTGGGCAACATAGTGAAATTCCATCTGTACAAAAAAAAATATATATATATATAGCTGGGCATCATGGGCCATGCTTGTAATCCCAGCTACTCAGGAGGCTGAGGCAGGAGAATCGCTTGAACCCAGGAGGCAGAGGTTACAGTGATCTGAGATTGTGCCACTGTACTCCGGCCTGGGTGACAGAGCGAAACTGCCTCAAAAAATAAAAAACAAAACCCCACAAAAAACTCATGGGACTGTAGGGGACAGCCCCCCACCCTCATAGCATGACAGTTTATTTCTTGAACAGTCCAGAGGGGGCAGATCCTGGCCTTGTGGCAGAGTTGTCATTCCTACATAGTGGTTCCCATCCCTGGCTCCCAGATGGCTGTTGACAGCTTTCACCACTGCCCAGCCTAATGGTGGGACTTTTGAGGGACAGACTGGGAAATGGATTGTCAGTTTTTGTCTCTGACCTGTCCCCTTCCCGTTGGAAATGTGGTCTTTAGCCAGGCAGTCCTGTACTTGGCTAAAATTTTACTAATTGTGGGATGGGCAGCATGAATATTGGAGAACAGCAGAAAGTGTACCACAGGTGGGGTCATCTGTGAAGCGCCTCCTGGAAGCAGTGCAGTGTGTGGTTGAAAGGAAGGCCTCCTGGGCTGAATCCCGTCACTGCCTCTCACCACTCCCTTGCTTCAGTTCAGTCACTTATAAAATGTGGGTAAGAACAGTGCCTGCCTCTCAGGACCGACCTGAAGTCTGCAGTGTTAGCATGTCACGTGCTGAGAGCAGCATTTTGACAGAAGTGCTGAGGGGCACACAAGGGTAGCAGCTGATGACAAAATGGAGTGAAAAAGCTGCCTGCAGCTGCTTCCCACACCTTCACTTAGCCTGGATGTTTGCTTGGTGAAGGATTTTTCTTCACATTTTAACTCCCTTTATTCAGTCAACAATTTTTTTTTTGTTTTTGTTTTTGTTTTTTTTTTTTTGAGAGAGAGTCTTGACCCAGGCTGGAGTGCAGTGGCACGATCTAGGCTCATTGCAACCTCCGCCTCCTGGGTTCATGCCATTCTCCTGCCTCAGCCTCTCGAGTAGCTGGGACTACAGGCGCCGCCAACACCCCCGGCTAATTTTTTGTATTTTTAGTAGAGATGGGGTTTCACCATGTTAGCCAGGCTGGTCTCGATCTCCTGACCTCGTGATCCACCCGCCTCGGCCTCCCAAAGTGCTGGGATTACAGGCGCGAGCCACCGCGCCCGGCCCAGTCAACAAATATTTTGTCTCCTGTACACCAGATATTGTTCTAGGCACCATGGACTTACATTCTAGTAGGTAGACAATATTCCAAATCAGGATGTGGGAGTCAGATGACACACACTGTGATGGAGCAAAGTCAGTCAACCAAGACAGGTATGGGGGGGCAGTGTCATTTTAACTAGGGAGGAGAGGGAAGGCTTCCCTTAAGAGGTGATATTTAAACTCAAGGATAGTAAAGAGGCAAGCCACAAAGACACTTGAAATAAAGGTTTCAGGGAAGGGACAGACAGCAGCAGGTGAGTGTGGGGCAGGAGGGCCATGAAGGCGCTCGTGTCTCCTGCGAGGGCTCAGGGTGCTCGGCCTGTCATAAATGGACTTAGGCTTTGACAGAGCAGTTTAGCTGCCCTAAAGAAACCTGGGAAGGTTCCCTTGGCACTTGGGATTGTCTCTTTCCTTTTCTGTCTATGTGCGCTGTCTATGCTGGACTTGAGATAATTCTCCGGAGTCCCGACTCACCAGGAGACTCGGGTGTCACCCAGATTGACCTTCAAGGCTCATTTCTTGTCAGTCCAGTACCCGTCCCCTCGGTTCACGCGACCATCCAGAAACCTCAAATTCAGTCCATGCTTCTTGTTTTGGGTCTCGGGGCTGGGATAAGGCGGGCTGGCCACCGCGGGGCATATAGATAGTTTCCGTGGTGCTGGGGGCGCTCTCCAGGGAAGGCTACTTGGTCTGCAGAAAAGGCCTTGGCTTGTGCATATCTGGGCAGCAGGCATATGAGTGGTAGCGAGAGCGGGGTAACCAGAGAGGGCACACCCCCCAACCGGAGCACCCCCCAAGTTGGCATCTCCACAACTGCGGAACCTCCCCCATCAGGGCAACCCTCCCGGTTGGGACACCGCCCCCAGCCAGACACATCCTCCTAGCAGAACACCCATGCTTAGCCGGAGCCGCTCCCCCGCCAGGCACCTCCCCACCGGGAAACCCTCCCCAGTGGGACACCCCCGCCAGTCCAGGCATCCCCGCCGTTAGGGACACCCCCTCCAGCCGGAGCATCCCCTCGGCAGGGGCATTCCTCCCAACCGGGGGAACCCCGCTGCAACGGGAACCTGCCTGAACCAGAGCACCCTCCCGCGCCGGGGACACCCCAGAGGCGGCTCCCCCGCCAGGCTGCGGCCCAGGGAGTCAGCCTTCAGCGCAAGCCGGCGAAATCAAAGTGCGTCCGGGGTTAGAGGTCAGAGGTCGGATCCGCGGGTCTTTCTCCTTCTTCGGCCAGCTCACCAGAACGTCAATTTAGAATGAGATATGTGTTGAAAATGGGAAGGCTACTCCCCATCCATTACTACGACTCTGGCGGGCGGGTTCTGCAGCTCCAGGTCTCCTACCCTGCGGGCGCGCGTTCCGCTTCCGGCCGCCTCAGGCCCCGCGCCTCGGGAGCCTGGTCCCAGTGCGCAGGCGCCGCACCGGTCGGGCTCCAACGCGCAGGCGCGGGCGCAGGCGCAGGCGCAGACGTAGGCGATCGGCCCCGCCCCGACTCTGGGCCGCGAGGCGCGGGCGGGGCGATGGCGCGCGGGAGGGGCGGGGCCACGCTGCGGGCCCGGGCCATGGCCGCCGCCGATGCCGAGGTGAGCAGCGGGGCCGGCGGGGGGCGGCGCGGGGGCGGCGGGCAGCGGTGGAGGCGGCGCGGGGGCGAAGAACCGGGCGGGGCGGCTGCAGGCGGCCGGCGGGCGGGCGGGGCCCCGGGCCCCCCCGCCGCCGCCGCCGCCGCCGCCGCCACCGCTGCCGCCGCCTCAGGCCGAGGCCGGGCCGAGGCCGCCGGGCGTCCGGCCCGCGCTCCCGCCGGGCGCGCTTTGTGCGCGGCGCGGGCCGGGCGGCGGCTGGGGGCGCGGGCGGGGGCGCAGGTGAGGGAGGCGACCGCGTACCTGCGCCCGCGCCCCCCACGGACCCCGTGCCGCCGCCGCCGCCGCCCGCGAGCCGGATCTGCGGGGAGGGCCTCGGCCAGGGTGCCGGGGAGGTGCGGAGGACAAAAGGAAAAGTAGCGGGGCCGGCCAACTTTGGAGCGCCGGCCGAGGCGAGGCTGTCCCTCCTCTCGGAGCTCTTCCTTCGCTCCGTTGACCTTTCACTTTGTTCTGAGTAGGATGGCACCATCTTTAACGAAAAGTTGGCCAGTCCCGGCGTGTTTCTCCCCAGACAATGCTGCTCCAGCCCTCCTGGCTGTCAGAAGCAGGAAAGCACGCTCGGTGGGAAGCTTGCGGACTCAAGTTTATTTCCAAACCAGCAGCTTTAAAGGGCTCTGGATGTAAAAAGTTCACATTCTTTTGTTAATGGTCTCGGCCTTCCCCGTGCTCATTCTCAAGGATAGTTTGTTTCCTCGCTTAGGAAAGGAAGCAGCGTAGAGATTAAAGTCTTGCGAGTGGACCGCTGGCGTCCCTCTGAAGGAAAAGCAAGCAGGAGGTGGTGTGTCCTTGGAGATGCAGAAATAGTGTGGTCTTAGGGCTGAAATAAGGGACCGGTTTGGAGAAAACTGTCAGCTTAGAAGTATTTCTTTGAAATTAACTGTCTAGTAACAGTTGAGACTTCTAAAACTTAGTAAGTTAAGGTGTAGTAAGAAGCCGTACAGTATCCTGGTGCATAGACTTAACACTGTATTTTAGCTCAGGTAATGTATGGCCTTTTTGTTTATTTTTTTCCTGCATTTTTGGGGGGTGTTGAAATAAGTAAACTGGGAAGGTGCAGGGGAATTCTTAAATTCAATGCAAGGAGTTTTTGCTGACTACCTGCAGCATTCAAGGAATGAATATTAGTCACTGAGAACAAAAAGCGAAATTAGAAAACTTCAAGTCACTTCCAGGCTTGTAGGAGAGAAGACGTGTAGTGATGAATTATATCATTTATGAAGTACCCACTGGATCCCACACACTGTGCAAGACTTTTAGATCAGGCGCCTCACTCAGTTTTCTTCACCCTGTGCAGCAGGTGCTGTTATTTCCTTTTTTAAATTATTATTTATTATTATTATTTTTTGAGACAGGATCTCCCTTTGTCGCTCAGGCTGGAATGCAGAGGCATGATCACGGCTCACTGCAGCTTCGACCACCCAGGCTCAAGGGAGTCTCCCACCTCGGGTGCTGCCACACCTGGCCAATTTTTTTGTATTTTTTTTGTAGAGACCGGGGTTTCACCATGTTGCCCAGGCTGGTCTTGAATTTTTGGACTCAAGCGATCTGCCTGCCTCGACCTCCCTAAGTGCTAGGATTACAGACATGAGCCATTATGCCCGCCCTGTTGTTTCCTGTTCATCTGAGGAGGAAGGGTTAGATAACTTGGCCAGTCGGTTATAGGACTAGCCCTAGTACAGTGTTGGGCACGTAGTAGGTGTTTAATACATGACCGACGAGCAAATGGCTCCAGATGTCTCCGGTTCCATAGGCAGCCTTGAATAGAGGGCTTAACACACCTGATGATAATGACAGCCTCTGTTGATTGAGCCCTGACTTGTGTCCAACCCTGCCATAGTGCCAGTGCCTTGCATGAATTCAATAATTTGAGCCTAGCAGCAACCTTAGGAGGTAGGTACTGTTATCTCCCTGTTTATAAATGAGAAGACAGGCGCAGTGAGGCCCAAGATTGAAGAGCTTGTGGTCGAGAAGATGGAGATGCAGGTGGTTTGGCTATAGAACTGGTGCTTGCTAAACGTGTTATATCTGTGATGGTCATTTTAGGTTAATAAAAGCTCTGTTTTTAGATTCATGATTCTAAGGGTTTATCATCAAGGTGTATGAGAAGGTGAGGGAGCCCCTGTGTGTAGCGCAGCAACTCTGGCCTTCTGGAGAGTAGGTAGGCATGTGATCACTGTTGTCACTAAACCTGGGAAATGATTCCTGGGTCAGGGTTCATTAATTGCCAGATGATTAAGGTAATAAAGCTGACACTGGAAACTTATCTAACTTCATTTCTTTTCCTTGATTTACAAAGATAGTCAATACATTTTCATACCAAAAAGAACTGGCCAGCCGTGGTGGCTCATGCCTGTAATCCTAGCAGTTTAGGAAGCCGAGGTGGGCGGATCACTTGAGGTCAGGAGTTCGAGACCAGCCTGGCCAACATGGTTGAAACCCTGTCTCTACTGAAAATACAAAAATTATCTGGGCATAGTGGTGCGTGCCTGTAATTGCAGCCTGGGCAACGGAGTGAGAGACTGTCTCAGGAAAAAAAAACAAACAAACTACTGAGGTAGTTGAATATATCCTCCATTCCCCATTTGTGGATTAGTTAGTAAATGGGGCATCTTAGGGTTTAAATATGTCCAGGGTCACTGAGGATCAGATCCTAGGGTTCCTTTGACTCAAGGCTTTTGTCTCAGCAAAACGTCATCTTCCAGCAGGAAGGCTTTCTCAGGCAAGTAGCAGGGTGGCTACTATGTATCGCTTCCTTATTTTTTCTTTTTTAAAATAATGCAGGCACGTGCACATAATTTAAAAAATCAGTGCTAAAACACTTAAAAGCTGTTCTCCTGTCTTTTTTTTTTCTTTTTTTAATTTTTTTTTTTAATTATACTTTTAAGTTTTAGGGTACATGTGCACAACGTGCAGGTTTGTTACATATGTATACATGTGCCATGTTGGTGTGCTGCACCCATTAACTCCTCATTTAGCATTAGGTATATCTCCTAATGCTATCCCTCCCCCCTCCCCCCTCCCCCCTTTTTTTTCTTTTTGAGAGTGAGTCTTGATCTGTTGCCCAGGTTGGAGTGCAGTGGCCCGATCTTGGCTCACTGCAGCCTCTGCCTCCCAGGTTCAAGTGATTCTCGTGCCTCAGCTGCCCTGGTAGCTGGGATTACAGGCGCCTGCCACCACACCCGGCTAATTTTTGTATTTTTAGTAGAGACAGGGTTTCACCATGTTGGCCAGGCTTGTCTCAAACTCCTGACCTCAAGTGATCTATCTGCCTTGGCCTCCTAAAGTGCTAGGATTACAGACGTGAGCCACCGCCCCTGGCCGATCATCTTCTGTCTTTCTAGAGAAGAAGCAGCCTGCTTGCAGCTCTTGAGCATTTACTTCATGTTTCTAAATATATGTTTGTATTGTCATGTCTTTATTCACCAATTTTAGGGGTCGACTATGGACTTCCATTAATGGTGGATTAGTGTAAGATTTAGATTAGAGAAGATTTTTGTTCTCTTATGTTCATCCTGCCCCAATCAGAATGTATGTTCTTGGCCAGGGCCGGAAGCTCATACCTGGGAGGCCAAGGTGAGAGGATCCCCTGAGCCCAGGAGTTTGAGACTAGCCTGGGCAACGGAGTGAGATCTTGTCTCTACTAGAAGTAAAAAAGTTAGCTGGGTGTGGTGGTGGTATATGCCTGTAGTCCCATCTATTTGAGGGGCTGAGGTGGGAGGATTGCTTGATCCCAGGAGGCCAAGGCTGCAGTGAGCTGTGATTGTGCCACTGCCCTGCAGCCTGGGTGACAGAGCAAAATCCTGTCTCAAAAAAAAAAAAAAAAAAAATGCAGCCAGGCACGGTGGCTCACACCTGTAATCCCAGCACTTTGGGAGGGTGAGGCGGGCAGATTACGAGGTCAGGAGATTGAGACCATCCTGGCTAACACACAGTGAAACCCTGTCTCTACTAAAAATACAAGGAAATTAGGCGGGTGTGGTGGCGGCCGCCTGTAGTCCCAGCTACTCATTAGGCTGAGGCAGGAGAAGGGCGTGAACCCGGGAGGTGGAGCTTGTAGTGAGCCATCATGCCACTGTACTCCAGCCTGGGCGATGGAGCAAGACTCTGTCTCAAAAAAAAAAAAAAAGCATGCATGTTCCCTCTGCCTGGTACACAGCATCATCCAAAGGAGTCTCCTCACCTTTCCCTGCGTCTGATGCTGCTCGCTGTTTGTTCCCTCCTGGTGATGGAACACACTCTCCGTTAGCTAGCCAGGAAGGTATGGTAAGTGGCAAACTTTTGGGGTTTGCGTGTCTGAAAATGTATTTACTCTTTTTTTCTTTTCTGAGATGGAGTTCCGCTCCGTCGCCCAGGCTGGAGTGCAGTGGCACGATCTCCGCTAACTGCAGCCTCCGCCTCCTGGGTTCAAGCGATTCTCCTGCCTCAGCCTCCTGAGTAGCTGGAATTACAGGTGCGTGCTACCACGCCTGCACCTGGCTAATTTTTGTATTTTTAGTAGAGAC
This sequence comes from Pongo pygmaeus, assembly GCF_028885625.2. Taxonomy (NCBI): domain Eukaryota; kingdom Metazoa; phylum Chordata; class Mammalia; order Primates; family Hominidae; genus Pongo; species Pongo pygmaeus. Next base: position 128,391,792 of record NC_072386.2, read on the forward strand.
GGGGTTTCACTGTGTTGGCCAGGCTGCTGCTGAACTCCCAACCTCAGGTGACCCGCCCACTTCGGCCTCCTAAAGTGCTGGGACTACAGGAGTGAGCCCCCACACCTGGCCGCAAATGTCTTTATTCTGCGTGTGCGCTTAGTAAGTTTGGCTGGTAGGTTGGAAAGTCATTTTGAAGTCATAGCTCCAGTATCTTTCAGTTTTCATTGTTGCTCTTGAGAAGTCTGGTTTGGTCTTTTTTCTTTTTGAGACAGTCTGGAGTAGTGGTTCGATGATAGTTCTCTGCAGCCTTGACCTCCCGGGCTGAAGTAATCTTCCTGCCTCAGTGCCCCGAGTAGTACCTGCGACGGCAGGTGTGTGCCACCATACCTGGTTGATTTTTCTTTCTTTCTTTCTTTTTTTTTTTTTTTTTTGAGATGGAGTCTTACCCTGTTGCCCTAGGCTGGAGTGCGGTGGCGCCATCTCGGCTCACTGCGACCTCCGTCTCCTGGGCTCAAGTGGTTCTCCTGCGTCAGCCTCCCGAGTAGGTGGGATTACCAGGTGTGCACCATCATGCCCAGATAATTTTTTTGTATTTTTAGTAGAGACGGGGTTTCACCATATTGGCCAGGCTGGTTTTGAACTCCCAACCTTGTGATCCACCCACCTCGGCCTTTCAAAGTGCTGGGATTACAGACCAGGCATTAGGCACTATGCCCGCCACCTTTTTTTTTTTTTTTTTTTTTTGGAGACACGGTTTCACCCAGTCTGGCACCCAGTTGCCCAGGCTGGCATGCAGTGGTGTGTGATCTTGTCTCACTGCAACCTCCCCGGTTCAAGCGATTCTCCTGCCTCAGCCTCCTGAGTAGCTGTGATTACAGGTAGGCACCACCACGCCCAGCTATTTTTTTTTTTTTTTTGAGACGAGTGTCACTGTGTTGCCCAAGCTGGAATACAGTGGCACGATCTCAGCTCACTGCAACCTCTGCTTCCTGGGTTCAAGCAATTCTCCTGTCTCAGCCTCCTGAGTAGCTGGGACTACAGCTGTGCATCACCATGCCTGGCTAATTTTTGTATTTTTAGTAGAGACAGGATTTCACCATATTGGCCAGGCAGGTCTCGAACTCCTGACCTCAAGTAAGTGATCCACCTTCCTCAGCCTCCCAAAGTGCTGGGATTACAGGTTTGAGCGACCATGCCCGGACTCCAGCTGATTTTTGTATTTTTAATTGGGATGGGGTTTTACCATGTTGGCCAGGCTGGTCTCGAACTCCTGACCTCAAATGATCCATCCGCCTGAGCCTCCCAAAGTGTTGGGATTACAGGTATGAGCCACTGTTACCGGCAGTGGTTTTTCTGTTTTTGTAGAGACAGGGTCTTGCCATGTTGCCCAGGCTGGCCTTGAACTCGGCCTCCTGAAGTTCTGGGATTAAAGGCATGATCCACCAAGTCTGGCCCAGTTTCATTCTTTTTGTTTTTGAGATGGAGTTTTGCTCTTTTCACCCAGGCTGGAGTGCAGTGACGCGATTTGGGTTCACTGCAACCTCCACCTCTTGGGTTCAAGTGATTCTCTTGTCTCAGCCTCCCAAGTAGCTGGGATTACAGGCTCCTGCCACCACGCCCCGCTAATTTTTGTATTTTCGGTAGAGATGGGGTTTCGCCATATTGGCCAGGCTGGTCTAAAATTCCTGACCTCAGGTGATCCACCCCCATCAGCCTCCCAAATTACTGGGATTCCAGGCATGGGCCACGTTGCTGGCAAGGCCCAATTTCATTCTTAACCTTTTGTAAGCACTATTCCCCTGTCAAACCTTTAGGATCATTGCATCCGTGATTTTCCTAATATTTACCATGCGTTTAGTGCTAGCCTTTTGTTATGTATTATGCAGAGGCCTAAGTAGCTGTGAAATCTGAAGATTGACACCGTTTCATTATAGGAGGTTTTTTTTTTTTTTTTGGAGAGACACGGTCTCACTATGTTGCTCAGGCTGGTCTTGAACTCCTGGGCTCAAGCAATCCTCTTGCCTCGGCTTCCGAGTAGCTGGGACTACAGGCACGCGCTACCATGCCTGGCTAATTTTTGTATTTTTAGTAGAGATGGGGTTTTGTCATGTTGACCAGTTTGGTCTCACATTCCTGACCTCACGTGATCTGCCCGCCTCGGCCTCCCAAAGTTCTGGGATTACCTGTGTGAGCCACCGTGTGTGGCCGACAGTTTATTCTTTACTGTCTTCTCTGTGTTCTCCTTTTCCGTTTCCTTTAGTTGAATGTTGGACTTCCTGTATTTAGTTTTCTAATTTTAAGTATATTTTTTTGTCATGTCTTGGTCTTGTTGTATTTTGGAGGAGCATTTTTGACCACTTATCAATTTTTTTAATCGAATTTTTAACTTCAGTTGTTATTTTTATATATATGTATATTTTTATTTTTGTTTTTGTTTTGAGACGGAGTTTTGCTCTTGTTGCCCAGGCTGGAGTGCAATGGCGCGATCTCGGCTCGCTGCAACCTCCGCCTCCCGGGTTCAAGTGATTCTCCTGCCTCAGCCTCTTGAGAGCTGGAATCACAGGCATGTACCACCAAGCCTGGCTAATTTTGTAATTTTTTTTTTTTTTTAGTAGAGATGGGGTTTCTCCATGTTGGTCAGGCTGGTGTCGAACTCCTGACCTCAGGTGATCCACCCGCCTTGGCCTCCCAAAGTGCTGGGATTACAGGCGTGAGCCACCACGCCTGGCCCAGTTGTTATATTTTCATATTCTTTACTGTTTTCTATTCTTTTTAGTATCTCCTGTTCCTGTTTTATGTATATAGTATCTTATTTATTTTAATTACAATTAAAATTTTAAAATTACAGTTAAAGTTATTAAAAAACTATTTAAAAAATGTCCCAGCCTGTGCAACGCAGCAAGACCCTAAAATCTGGGACTTCCAGCATGCACCACCATGACCAGCTGGTGTGTGCCTGAAGTCCCAGCTACTCAGGAGGCTGAGGCAGGAGGATTGCTTGAGTCCGGGAGGTTGAGGCTGCAGTGAGCCATGATCACACCACTGCACTCCAGCCTGGGTGACAGAGTGAGAGAGACTCTGTCTCTAACCAAAAAAAAAAAAAAAAAAAAAAAAAAAAGTTGTTTCCTTCATTTTTTGTGTTTTCCCTGCATTCATTCCTCTTTGCTGTCTTATCTCTTAGTCTGTCTTCCATGATGTAACCTTTCCTTCAGTGTCTCATTGTCTTTGGCCATTTTGCCGTGTTGCGAATAAAGCACTCACCATGGAAAGCTGAGTGCTGGGGGTTTGTTTATTTGTTGGTTTCACTGTAGGGTGATGGTTGGCTGCTGCTGTTTTGTTGGCTCTCTTGCAGATTTTTTTTTTTTTTTTTTTTTTTTGAGACAGAGTTTTGCTCCTGTTGCCCAGGCTGGAGTGCAGTGGCGTGATCTCTGCTTACTGTAATCTCTGCATCCTAGGTTCAAGCAATTCTGCCTCAGTCCCCCAAGTAGCTGGGATTACAGGCATGCACTAACACACCTGGTTAATTTTGTTTTTGTTTTTGTTTTGTTTTGAGACGGAGTCTTGCTTTGTTGCCTAGGCTGGAGTGCAGTGGCCCAATCTCGGCTCACTGTGACCTCTATCTCCCAGGTTCAAGCGATTCTCCTGCCTTCGCACCCCCTAGTAGCTGGAATTATAGGTGTGCGCCACCACGCTCGGCTAATTTTTGTATTTTTGATAGAGACAGGGTTTCACCATGTTGGCCAGGCTGGTCTCAAACTGCTGACCTCAGATGACCCACCCCCCTTGCCTCCCGAAGTGCTAGGATTGTAGGCATGAACCACCATGCCTGGCCATTTTTTTTTTGTTGAGATGGCATCTCTCTCTGTCACCCATGCTGGAGTGCAATGGCGCAATCTCGGCTCACTGCAACCTCTACCTCCCGGGTTCAAACGATTCTCCTACCTCAGCCTGCCAAGTAGCTGGGATTACAGGTGTGCACCACCACTCCGGGATAATTTTTTGTATTTTTAGTAGAAACGGAGTTTTACCATATTGGCCAGGCTGGTCTCAAACTCCTGATCTCAGGTGATTTGCCCACCTCGGCCTCCCAAAATGCTGGGATTACAGGCGTGAGCTGCTGCGCCTGGCCCTTTTGCAGATGTTCTATCTGCTGGTTTGGTTTTCTTGAAGGATCCCTCAATTTCTTGCCTTGCTGGTATAAGCTGGATTTTTTTTTTTTTTTTTTTTTGAGACAGAGTCTTGGTCTTGTCACCCAGGCTGGAGTGCAGTGGTGTGATCTCAGCTCACTGCAACCTCTGCCTCCCGGGTTCAAGCAATTCTCTTGCCTCAGTACCCCCCCACCCCCCGAGTAGCTGGGATTACAGTTGTGCACCAGCACGTGTGGCTACTTTTTGTATTTTTAGTAGAGAGGGGATTTTGCCACGTTGGCCAGGCTGGTCTTGAACTTCTGACCTCAAGTGATCCACCCGCCTGGGTCTCCCAAAATAATGGGATTACAGATGTGAGCCACCGTGCCCGGCCATTTTTGGTGGACCTTTTTATGGGGCTAAACGTCTGGTGTCCTGTGGCTACAGAAGACCAGTACTTGCTCGAGGAGGAGACCTGAGAGGTCAGCTGTTCTCAGGTGGAGTTTTGCCTGCATTCCCATTTGTAGTTGCAGGCATCACCCCCATTGTCCCCACCCTTCTGTGTTTTCTGGGGTCAGTCTGCCAGCTGCTCAGCTGCAACTCCTTTATTTAAGTTTCTCCTTCCTCTACTCTGTGGGATAGGTTAGCTCTCCTCTACCCCTCTGTCTTCCTATTTGTGTTCTATTTAGGGATTTCACATATCTTGGGGTTTATGTGTCTCTTTCCTGCTTTTCTTGTCTTTGATTGATTTTTGCTAAGAGAAGGGGGAGGATCAGAATCAATTTTTCTTTTTTTAAAATTATTTATTTTAAACATTTAATTTTTAATTACATTTAATATAATTTATAAAACATTTTGTAGAGATGGAGTCTCACTGTGTTGCCCAGGCCGATCTCCAACTGGGCTCAGGCGATTCTCCCGCTTTGGCCTCTGAAAGTGTTAGGATCACAGGCGTGAACTGCTGTGGCTGGCCTGAGAAGCGTTTTCCATAAATCTTGAGAAGCAGATTCTCCCGTAAACTAGAAGCACAGCTGTCCTATGAAAAGGGCTGCCTGTCTTGGGATCTTACTATGTCAGTTGTTGGTTGTGGTCAGAAGGTTCTGGAGTCATAATAAGGGCCAGCAAAGGTGACGTTTGTGCCTCAGCTCTAATGTCGAAAAGAGCATCTGTGGCTACCTTAGTTGCTGGAGATCCTATATATGGCCAGAGCCAGAGCTGGGGCTAGAGCCCTGGTTTCCTTCTTCTGCTTCCTGTCATGTGCTGAAAGAGCTGTGTAGGTTTGACCACATTTTATTGAGTTTTTATTTGAAAATAATTTGGCTTATAAGAATCATGTTTTGGGTTCTTTAGGAACTTTATTATTTTTTTCAATCATTTCATTGGATTTAGCATGGTTGATGGATGCCTTTATCCTAAGGTAAGTGGGCAGTTTGATTTTAAGTTGCTCACTCAGCAAACCAGGTAGAGAATAGTTATTTGCTTTTGTATTTGTTTTTCTTTTTTTTTTTTTGAGATGGAGTTTCGCTCTTGTTGCCCAGGCTGGAGTGCAATGGTGCAATCTCGGCTCACTGGAACCTCCGCCTCCCAGGTTCAAGCGATTCTCCAGCCTCAGCCTCCCGAGTAGCTGGGATTACAGGCGCCCACCACCATGGCTGGCTAATTTTGTATTTTTAGTAGAGACGGGATTTCTCCATGTTCGTCAGGCTGGTCTCAAACTCCTGACCTCAGGTGATCTGCCTGCCTCGGCCTCCCAAAGTGTTGGGATTACCGGTGTGAGCCACCACACCTGGCCAATTTTTTGTTGTTGTTGTTAGATGGAGTCTTGCTCTGTTGCCCAGGCTGGAGTGCAGTGGCGCGATCTCGGCTCACTGCAAGCTCCGCCTCCTGGGTTCTCACCATTCTTCTGCCTCAGCCTCCCAAGTAGCTGGGACTACAGGCGCCTGCCACCACGCCTATGTATTTTTAGTAGAGACAGGGTTTCACTGTGTTAGCCAGGATGGTCTCGCTCTCCTGACCTCGTGATCGGTCCTCCTCCGCCTTCCAAAGTGCTGAGATTACAGGCATGAGCCATTGCACCTGGTCCAGTTTTTTGTATTTTTAGTAGAAACGGGGTTTCACCAGTTAGCCAGGCTGGTCTCGAACTCCTGACCTCAGGTGATCCGCCCACCTCTGCCTCCCAAAGTGCAGGGATTATAGGCATGAGCCACCGCGCCCGGCTGAGAATAGTTATTAGAGCCCAGTTAATTTGGCCTATGGCAGGTATGATATAGAAAGCAGTACTTCCAGGACTGAGAATTCTCCTTTCTTACTATTTTGCTTCTCTTTAACTTTTAATATTTTCATGTATTAAAAAAAAAATCTGATGATTTTGGATTTTGAAAAACAAAGCTAAAGTGGCTGCTATAACTCTTCAGAGGTAGCATTTCCTTTGAAATGGAGTCTCCTGGATAAGAGGCCACTTTCCCAGGACCATCACTGTGAGCTGCTGTTTCATTCTGGAAAAGCTTGTGGATTTCTTTCTGTATTCTAGTTGTAATAGGCTGGTTCTGATCACAGTATATTTAAGATGCTGTTTTGAGCACTTTCTGTTTATGCAGTGCAATTCCAGGTATTCATAAGAGGACATACAAAGTTTTGAGATTGGTCCCTGATTTTACAAAATTTAATAATAGAACAGAGCAAATATGACTGAGTAGGAAATGAGGGTCAGTTAAAAGTAAACAAGAAGAGGCTGCTGGATGGCCATAATTGCTGCGGCCAGATGTGTGGGGAAAACCTCCTTGAGGAAGATGAGTTAGTCTAGGTCTTTTTTTTCCTCTAACAGCTTCTTGTCCAACACATAGTCTAGGTCTTAAAGGATGTGAGACATGAATTGGCATGAGAAGGTGTACAAAGTACATTAACAAAAATTAGGCATTTTAGCAAATTTAGAAAACAAACCTAGAAACCTCAGGATGCCATATATTTGTCATCTGTTTTTTTCCTGATCCTCTGAGTGTATGTGTTTTTATTTAAAATTGGTGGTAATCAGTGATTATGTGCTGTTGTACTTCCTCTGTCCCGTATTGTCTGACGTGCATTCGTGTCTTCAGTGTTTTTGGTAGCTGCATGGTGTGTGACATAGAAAAGTCCCAGTTTCCTCGACTGTGATTTGGGTGAGGTCTGTATCCTTTGGTACACAGTGAAATTACAAGGTCAGAAGGGGAGAGTGGCATGAGATGAAGCTGGAGAGGCAGGGCAAGGTTATCCAGGGCCTTGTTACCATGGTAACAAGTTGGGCAGTTTCGTAACCACTGTAGACAGTCCTTGAAGATTTTAGGCATGGAATGATACTTTAAAAAGATGACCCTGGCTGCTGTGTGGAGAGCGGAAGTAGGGGGCCAGTGAGCAGGCTTGGCTTGAGTGGCATGGGTTAGTCATGATATAGGTGTTTAGATTTAATTTTTTGAGCATATAGGACAGTTACATGGTTCAAAATGGAAAAAGTATGGCCGTGTGCAGTGGCTTATGCCTGTAATCCCACCACTTTGGGAGGCCGAGGCGGGTGGATCGATCACCTGATGTCAGGAGTTCAAGAGCAGCCTGGCCAACGTGGTGAAACCCTGTCTCTAATAAAAATATAAAAAAATTAGCCGGGCGTGATGGCAGGCGCCTGTAATCCCAGCTACTTGGGAGGCTGAGGCAGGAGAATCGCTTGAACCCGGGAGGTGGAGGTTGCAGTGACCTGAGATCATGCCATTGGACTCCAGCCTGGGTAACAAGAGTGAACCTCCATTTTGGAAAAAAAATAAAAATAAAAATAAAACAAAATTGTAAAAGTACCTCCCTAGCCACTAGTTCTTCTCTTGGCAGGTCACCAGTATTTAATTACTGTGCATATTGCATGATGTTTATGAATATACAGTCATGTGGCACTTAAGGACATTTTGGTCAATGGCAGACCACATACATGAAGGTAGTCCCCTAAGATTAGAATGGAGGTCAGGCATGGTGGCTCACACCTGTAATCCCAGCACTTTGAGAGGCTGAGGCAGGAGGATCACTTGAGCCCAGGAGTTCAAGATCAGCCTGGACAACATAATGAGACCCTGTCTCTACAAAAAAATAATGAAAAATTATTTGGGCATTGTGGTGTGTGCCTGTAGACCCAGCTACTCTGGGAGGCTAAGGTGGGGGGAGTTGTTTGACCAGGAGGTCAAGGCTGCAGTGAACCGTGTTGGTGCCACTGCACTTCAGTCTGGGCAGCAGAGCGAGATCCTGTCTCAAAAAAAGAAAAAAAAGATTATAATAGAGGCAAGAAATTCTTACTGCTTACTCATGTTGTGGGCGTTGTTTTGTAGTAGGGTAGTGCGCTGCCTTTTCTATGTTCAGACACACAGGTATCATTGTGTTGCACTTACCTGCAGTAACACGCTGTGCAGGTTTGTAGCCTGGAAGCCATGGGCTACACCATATAGCCTAGGTGTGTAATAGGTTTGCAGAAGTGCGCTCTTTGATGTTTGCACAGTGATGAAATCACCTAATGACGCATATCTCAGAATGTATCCCCCTCATTAAGCGTCACTTAGATGCAGTAGATGATACTGTCCTGTCGAGGGGTTCAATGACTTTCCCATGTAGCTGGTATATGTTACAGCTGGCTCTGCCCTGGGCTAGGATGGTGCAGTAGAATGGTATTCGTTCCAGAGTTGGGGCAGGGTTGGGAAGGAATCACAGAAGGCACTTGAGAGGTGCAGGTGGGAGTAAGTCAACCTTTCAGCCCCAATTCACCTTGAAAATGCAGAGGCGAATGCATGAAGACGTAGTCTGAGTTGTGCTCTTTTTTTTGTTTTTGTTTTTGTGATGGGGCCTCGCTGTGTTGCCCAGGTTGGTCTTAAACTCCTGGGCTCGAGCAGTCCTCCCGCCTCAGCCTCCCGAGTAGCTGGGATTACAGGTGCGTGCCACCACACCTAGGTAATTTTTGTATTTTTGGTAGAGACAGGGTTTCACCATGTTACCCAGGCTGGTCTCGAGCTCTTGGACTCAAGCCATCTGCCTGCCTCGGCCTCCCACGGTGCTGGGATTACAGGCGTGAGCCACTGTGCCCGGCCTAGACCACTTCTTAAAGCATTTAATGACTGTTCCTTTGATCGTATTCCTGGGTATAGCATCACACGGGGCAGGTTGCTAACCTAGGTGGGCTGATGGAGCTGTGGAGACCATGCTAATGATTCCCGTTCTCGTAATATGGGCAGTAGGAGGGTTTCAAGGCAGGGAGTGACCTCATCAGGTTTGCGTGTTAGGCTCTGGCTTCCTTCCTGGTCTCCCTACTGCTGTGTGAAGAACGGATTTGTAGACGGATGGCAGTGGAGGCAGCAAATGCAGTCCTCGGGGAGTGGGTGGTCACCGGTTATGTGCAGATGAGGAGGGCACAAGGATGACTTGTGGGACTAGGCCGGAGCCAAATGCTGGGTTCTCTGCTTGAACGGAAGGGTGGGTGGCGGTGCCATTCACCCGGACAGGGAAGGCATGCTCAGGTCAGCTCTGGGGTGGTTTATTCCAGGGGTGGCAAACTCTTTCTGAGCAGGCTGGATAGTATTTCAGACTCATGCACCAAGAAGCAAAATCAAGGATAACTCCACACATTTTTGTTGACAAAGATCAAAATATAATTGACTACTTTTTTTTTTTGTAATACAGATCTACTGATTAGAAGAACAGAATTTTTGGGGGGATAACATTTTGCTTAATTGGGGTTCAACGTTAATGTTCCCCGTCATAAAAATTACTGGAGCTGTTCATCTGTTAAGTGCTTACTGTGACACAGTTTTCTGTGTTTCATCTTTGAAAATGTCTTCACACCGAAGCTGTTGCCATATTCCATTATCAGTCCAGGAGCAGATGATTTATTTTTATTGAGATGTAATTCATTTACTATAAAATTCACATTTTAAAATGTGCACCTCAGTGGGGTTCTTTGGTATGTCTGGAGTGGTCCAACCATTACCACTACTTCCAGATCATTCCATCACCCCAAAAAGAAACCTCATACCCGTTAGCAGGCCTTCCCTAATCCTCCCTCCCCGACCCCCGACCCTGCTCTACTTTTTTGCAAATATTTTTTCTCATTCTGTGGGTTGTCTTTTCACTTTCTAATTTTTTTTTTTTTTTTTTTTGAGACAGAGTCTCGCTCTGTCGCCTAGGCTGGAGTGCAGTCTAGTCTCACTGCAACCTCTGCCTCCCGGGTTCAAGCGATTCCCCTGCCTCAGCCTCCTGAGAAGCTGGGATTACAGGTGCGCACCAGCACGCCGGCTTATTTTTGTATTTTTAGTAGAGTTAGGGTTTCACCATGTTGGTCAGGCTGGTCTTGAACTCCTGACTTCAAGGAATCCACCTGCCTCGGCCTCTCAAAGTGCTGGGATTATAGGCATGAGCCACTGTGCCCGGCCTAATTTTTATTTTCTTGATGCTTTCCTTTGAAGCACAGATGTTTTTAATTTTTGATGAAATCCACCTTCTTGTTTTCCCGTTGATTTCCTTGCTTTTGTTGTCGTGTCTGATTGCCCAATCCAAACCAGGGAGTTTATGTTTCCTTGGAAAAGTTGCATAGTTTTAGCTCTTACATTTAAGTCTTTGATCCGTTTTGACTTAATTTTTGTATATGATGTTAGGTAGGATCCAGGCTTCATTCTTTTCATGTATAGTTGGCTCAGCAGCGTCTGTTGAAAAGACCGTGCTTTCCCCATTGAATTGCCTGGCCATCGTTTTTGAAAATCAGTTGAACGTAAATGTGATGGTTAATTTCTAGGTTCTTAGTCCTATTCCATTGATGTATATGTCTGTCCTTATGCGGGTACCACCCTGTCTGCATTATTGCAGTAGTGTAATAAGTTTTGTAATGAGGAAATGTGAGTCCTTCGACTTTGTCTTTCTTTTTCAAGATTGGGTCCCTTGCATTTTCTTTCTTTCTTTCTTTTTTTGAGACGGAGTCTCGCTCTGTCGCCCAGGCTGGAGTGCCGTGGCGCGATCTTGGCTCACTGCAACCTCTGCCTCCCGGGTTCACACCATTCTGCGTCAGCCTCCTGAGTAGCTGGGACTACAGGCGCCCCCACCACGCCCGGCTAATTTTTTTTTTTTTTTTGTATTTTTAGTAGAGATGGGGTTTCACCATATTAGCCAGGATGGTCTCGATCTCCTGACCTCGTGATCTGCCTGCCTCGGCCTCCCAAAGTGCTGGGATTACAGGTGTGAGCCACTATGCCCGGCTGTCACTTGCATTTTCGTATGAGTTTTAGGATCTTGTCAATATCTGCAAAAAAGTCCTTTCAGGATCTTGAAAGGGATTGTGTTGAATATGTAGATCAGTTTAGGATATCGCCATCTTAATAGCAAGTCTTCCAATCGGGGAACACTGGATGCTTGTCCATTTATTTAGGTCTTCTATTTTATTTTATTTATTTATTTTGAGACAGAGTCTTGCACTGTCGCCTGGGCTGGAGTGCAGTGTCGTGATCTCGGGTCACTGCAACCTCCGCCTCCTGAATTCAAGCCATTCTCCTGCCTAAGCCTCTCGACTAGCTAGGATTACAGGCACCCGCCGCCATGCCCAGCTAATTTTTTTTTTTTTGTATTTTTGGTAGAGATGGAGTTTCACCATGTTGGCCAGGCTGGTCTCGAACTTCTGACCTCGTGATTTGCCCTCCTCGGCCTCCCAAAGTGTTGGGATTACAGGCGTGAGCCACCACACCCGGCCTTCAATTTTCTTTAACAATATTTTCAGGGCTGGGCGCAGTGGCTCACGCCTGTAATCCCAGCACTTTGGGAGGCCGAGGTGGGTGGATCACGAGGTCAGGAGATCGAGACCATCCTGGCTAACATGGTGAAACCCCATCTCTACTAAAAATACAAAAAATTAGCGGGGTGTGGTGGCGGGCGTCTGTAGTTCCAGCTACTCGGGAGGCTGAGGCAGGAGAATGGCGTGAACCTGGGAAGCGGAGCTTGCAGTGAGCTGAGATGGTGCCACTGCTCTCCAGCCTGGGCAACAGAGTGAGACTCTGTCTCAAAAAACAAAACAAAACAAAAAACAATATTGTCATGTATAAGTTTTGTAGTTATTTCTTAGAGGTATTTTATTCTTTTTGATGCTATTACAAATAGAATTTTTAAAATTTCTTTTTTTTTTTTTTTTGAGATGGGGAGTCTTGCTCTGTCACCCAGGCTAGAGTGCAGTGGTACGATCTTGGCTCACTGCAACCTCCGCCTCCTGGGTTCAAGCAGTTCTCCTGCCTCAGCCTCCTGAGTAGCTGGGATTACAGGTGCATGCCACCACGCCTGGCTAATTTTTGTATTTTTAGTAGAGATGGGGTTTCACCATTTTGGCCAGGCCAATCTTGAACTCCTGACCTCAGGATCCACCCACCTCCAGCTCCCAGAGTGCTGGGATTATAGGCGTGAGCCACCATGCCCGGCCACATTTCATTTTTAGATTGCAATTGTATAGACATAAAATTGATTTTTATATATTGGATCTTGTATCCTGCAACTTTGCTGAATTTTTTTTGGTGTGGATTCCTTGGGATTTTCTGTATATAGGATTATGTCATTTGGGAATAGAGTTGTAGTTCTTCCTTTTAAATCTGGACACTTTTTTGTCCTTCCCTAATTGCCCTGGCCAGTAAAATGTTGAATAGAAGTGGTAAAAGCTGACATTCCCATCTTCATTCCTGTTTTTAGGGGAAAGCTTTTAGTTTTTCATCATTAGGTATGATATTAGCTGTGAGTTTTTCCATAGATGCCCTTTATTAGATTGAGGAATTCCCTTTTATTTCTAGCTTGTTGAGTGTTTTCATTATAAAGGGGTTTCAGATTTTGTCAAATGTTTTTCTCTATCTGTTGAGATGATTATGTAGTTTTTTCCCTTTATTGATGTGGTGTCTTACATTGATTTTCATATGCTCAACCAGCCCTGCGTTTCTGCCCTAAATCCATTTGGGTATGTTATCTAATCCTTTTTAAATCTTGTTGAGTTTGATTTGCTAGTATTTTGTTGGGGATTGTTGCATCTTTGTTCATAAGTGGTATTATGTTGGTCTATAGGTACCTCTTTTTAAAAAAAATTTATTTATTTTTTTTGAGACAGTTTCACTCAGTTTTTTTTTTTTGGTTTTTTTTTTTTTTTGAGATGGAGTCTCGCTCTGTCGCTCAGGCTGGAGTGCAGTGGCGCGATCTCAGCTCACTGCAAGCTCCGTCTCCCGGGTTCACGCCATTCTCCTGCCTCAGCCTCCCGAGTGGCTGGGACTACAGGGACTTGCCACCAGGCCCAGCTATTTTTTTGTATTTTTAGTAGAGACGGGGTTTCACCGTGTTAGTCAGGATGGTCTTGATCTCCTGACCTCGTGATCTGCCTGTCTTCGCCTTCCAAAGTGCTGGGATTACAGGCGTGAGCCACCGCGCCCAGCCCAGAGTTTCACTCTTGTTGCCCAGGCTGGAGTGCAGTGGTGCAATCTCGGCTCACCACAAACTCCGCCTCCTGGGTTCAAGTGAATCTCCTGCCTCAGCCTCCCGAGTAGCTGGGATTACAGGCATGCTCCACCATGCCAGGCTAATTTTGTATTTTTAGTAGAGATGGGATTTTGCCATGTTGGCCAGGCTGGTCTTGAATTCCTGACCTCAGGTGATCCGCCTGCCTCGGCCTCCCAAAATGCTGGGATTACAGGTGTAAGCCACTGCGCCTGGCCTAAAAAAATTTTTTTAATTTTATTTTAGATTGGTGGTCTTGCCCTGTGGCCCTGCTGGAGTGCAGTGGTGCCATCATGGCTCACTGCAGTCTTGAACTCCTGAGCTCAAGTGATCCTCCTACCTCAGCCTCCTGAGTAGCTGGGACTACAGGCAAGTGCCTGTCGTTTTCTGTGTGTTATCTTTGTATATTTGGTGCAAAGGTAATACTGGCTTCATAGAATGAGTTGGGGAAGTGTATTTCCCTTTTCCGTTTTTGGGAAGAGTTTGTGAAGCACTGGTTATCACGCCTTTAAATGTTTGGTAGAATTCACCTGCGAAGCCATATGGATCTTGGCTTTTCTTTGTTGGAAGCTTTAAAAATTATTAATTTCCTTATTTGTTCTAGGTCTGTAGGTTTTCTGTTTATTCCTGAGTTATCTTTGTTGTTGTGGGTCTTTCTGAGAATTTGTTCGTGGCATCCAGGTTATCTAGTTTCCGGTATGCCGTTGCTCATAGTGTTGGCTTGTGTTCCCCTTTGACGCTAATAAATTTTAGTAAGTGGGGTCATTTTTCTCTTTTTCTTGGTCATTCTAGCTAAAGTTTTGTGAATTATGTTGAATTTTTCAGAGAAGCAACTTTTTTTTTTTTTTTTTGAGATGGAGTCTCGCCCTTTTGCCCAGGCTGGAGTGCAGTGGTGCGATCTCGGCTCACTGCAAGCTCCGCCTCCTGGGTTCAAGCAATTCTCCTGCCTCTGCCTCCTGAATAGTTGGGAATACAGGCGTGCGCTACCATGCCCAGCTAATTTTTTGTATTTTTAGGAGACGGAGTTTCACCATGTTGGCTGTGCTGGTCTCGCGCTCCTGACCTCAGGTGATCCACCCACCTCAGCCTCCCAAGTAGCTGAGATTACAGGCACCCGCCACCACGCCCGGCTAATTTTTGTATTTTTAGTAGAGATGGTGTCTCACCACGTTGGCCGAGGTGGTCTCAAACTCCTGACTTCAAATGATCCACCCACCTTGGCCTCCCAAAGTGCTGGGATTGCAGGCATGAGCCACTGCACCCAGCCTAGTTTTTTATTAGTTTCTTAATGCTTTTAGCTATGTTACAGAATAAATTGCATTCCCCTAAAAAACCTGTTGAAGTCCTAAACCCCGGTACTTCAGAATTTGACCTTATGTGGAAATAGGGTCATTGCAGATTAATTAAGATGAAATCATAGTGGAGTAGGGTAGCCCTCTAATCCAGGATGACTCATGTGTCCTCATAAAAAAAGGATGCCTTGTGAACACTCACAGGCACGGAAGGAAGACAGCATGTGGACACACAGGGAGAAGTGGCGTGTGACTGGGGTGATGCTTCCATGAGCCAAGGAGTGTCAGGGACGGCCAGCAGACCCCAGAGCCTGGCCGAGGCAGGGGATGGCACTCCAAAGCCATTACAGACCGCACGGCCTACTGACACCTTCGTTGTGGACTTCCGGCCTTCAGAACTTCGAGACCATACATTTCTGTTGTTACATGTGTCCTAGGAAAAAACAAGCTACTTCCTTTTCATTTTTATTCAGTTCAGAATATTTTCTATTTTCCCTTGTGACTTTAGAAGTGTGTCATTTAATTTCTAAATATTTAGGTATTTCCCAGATTTCTTTGTTTTGTTGATTTCTAATGTAATTCCTGTATGGTCAGAATTATACTTTGTATAGTTTCAGTGTGTTTAATTTGTTAGATTAAAAAAAATCCTGTATTATATTCTGTCCTGGGGAATGTTTCATCAGTGCTTGAAAATAATGTGCATTATGAATTTATTAGGTGGAATGTTCCCTATATGTCAGATTGAATTGGTTGATAGTGTTAAGTCTTCCTTATTCTTTCTCATTTTCTTTCTAGTTCTATTAGTTATCGAGAGTAGGGTATGAGATCTATAGTGCTGTCGAACTTTACATTTTCACTTTCAGTTCTGTTGGTTTTTGCCTCGTGTTTTGAGGCTATGTTATCGTGCATGTGTTTATAGTTGTTACATCTGCCTGGTTGTTTTGACCCTTCTCTCGTTATGAAATGTCCCTCTTTGTCTCTATAAATGTTTTTGTTTTAAAGTCTATTTTGTCTGATATCAGTATAGCCACTTCAGTTTTTTTATGGTTTATTTTTGCATACTATATCTTTTTCTGGCCTTTTAATCTCTTTGTATCTTCAATCGAAGGGATGTCTCTTTTAGTCCTTTCCATCTGAGATTGGATCTTGTAGATTCAGCAGTTGAGTCCTATATATGTATTTTTCTTACCTGATAGAAGAGATTTTATTTTTAAAGTGTCACCTTAGACTGCAAGGATGTCCGTTGCACCTCCCCATTAATCAGCCAGAGGAGGAGCTGCAATATCAGAATGCCCACTCAACCCACCAGACATTTGAGACCCACCCTTTGCTGGCCTTCTGTAACCTTGTTTGTTTATTTAGAGACGGAGTCTCACTCTTGTTGCCCAGGCTGGAGTGCAATGGCGTGATCTTGGCTCACTGTAACCTCTGCCTCCCGGGTTCGAGTGATTGTCCTGCCTCTGCCTCCCGAGTAGCTAGGATTACAGGCGTGTGCCACTGTGCCCGGCTAAGTTTTATGTTTTTAGTAGAGATGGGGTTTCGCTATGTTGTCCAGGCTGTTCTTCAACTCCTGACCTCAGGTGATCCGCCCGCCTTGGCCTCCCAAAGTGCTGGGATTACGGGCGTGAGCCACCGTGCCTAGCCTGTAACCTTATTTTTTAAAGCTTTTAATTTTAATTTTTGTTTTTTTGTGTGTGTGTGTGTTTTAGAGACCTGGTCTTGCTGTTACCCTGGCTGGAGTGCAGTGGCGTGATCATAGCTCACTGTAGCCTCGACCCTGGGCTCAAGCAATCCTCCCACCTCGGCCTCCTGATCAGCTGGGACCACTGGCATCTGCCACTATGTCCAGCTAATTTGTAAATGTTTTGTAAAGATGGGGTCTTCCTATGTTGCGCAGGCTGGTTTTGAACTCCTGGCCTCAAGTGATCCTCCCATCTTGGTCTCCCAAAGTGCTGGGATTACAGGTGTGCGCCCCTGTGCCTGGTCTGAAATTTTCTTTTTTTAAACAAGAGCAAGTAGATACATGTTTTCTCTGAGCCCAATATGCAGAGAAGGAAAAAATGCTAGAATTCTCTGCATTATAGGGGCCTGGTGCCCTTTAGCTTCCAACAGCGCAAAGGGGCAGAAAGTTGTTCTTTTTTCCAGAGAACATGGTGATGTTGATTCCATACAAGTTTGTTGAGACAGGAAGGGATAAAATGAGTTTGAAACAGAAAGAGGTAGAGATTCTTTTCACATTTTATTCTCCTCAAGGTATTTCCCCCCCAGATAAGTTGAGATCCACGATGTAGACAAAAGAGACCTCAAGAACTGGGTGAGCACAAGAGGGAAAAAGCAAGACTGCACCTTGCTCCCGGGAACTGGAGACAGCTTTAAAAAAGGAAGGTTCTAATCCATGTGTGTTCTATTAGTTATCTTCTCCTTATCCCCTTCCTCGTCAGTGTCTTCCAATTCCTCCTCCTCATCATCTTCGTCTTCTCCTTCTTTATCATTCATATTGGGAACCAAGGAGCATTGTGATGAATTTGGCCAAGTATGGTCTTTGCTGACCTCTCCTAACTCATCTGCACCTGCGTCAGAATGGCCATTAAACCAGGTGAAGAACCTGTCTGGTTCCTCAGGATGCCTCTTCCTACTGGCTTTATTCTGCATTTGACTTGAAGAGTTTCCTTTCCAGATTTCCATTTGATTTCCGTGGACTTTGAAGATGGATCATGACTGTCATTCGATGAAATTCTTTGAGAGAGCTTTATTTTTGAAGTAAGGATTTTTGTCAAAATAAAAATCTATTCTGTAACCTGATTTAATATCTTCAAATTCTGTCACTTCAGCACTGGTCAAACAATGCTCTTCATCCTCCTCCCAAGCAGTGCAGACGCTTGTGGATGGCTGACAAATGTTATTACCCAGAAACTGGGGATTTTGGGAATCAATTCTCATCTGCCCTGAAGAACGTGGTTGGCCGAATTTGTCTATGTTCGCTCTCCCAGTCCACTCGCCGCTCACTTGCTAAGCTTGTTTCGTGTGTTCGCTCTGCCAGTCCGCTCGCCGCTCACTTGCTAAGCCTGTTTCATGTGTTCGCTCTCCCAGTCCGCTCGCCGCTCACTTGCTAAGCTTGTTTCTGAAGCCTGTTTCGTGCTGTGCTTCCTCGTGGGCTTGGTTGCCGCTTGTTCTGTTCCTCTCTTCCTCTGGCCTCTGTCGGGCTGGCGCCATGTCTTCCTTTCAGGCAGTGGCAGAGACGGGTGTTTGGGGGTCATTCCGCGAGGAAAGTCTGGACCCAAGTGCCTCCTTGCTCATCAGGAAGAAGCTCATAGGACTAAGATCACATTTTTTTTTTTTTTTTTTTTTGACATGGAGTCTCGCTCTGTCACCCAGGCTGGAGTGCAGTGGCATGACCTCGGCTCATGGCAACCTCCGCCCCCATCCCCTCCAACTCCAAGCTGTTCTCCTGCGTCAGCCTCCTGAGTAGCTGGGACTACAGGCACCCACCACCACGCCCGGCTAATTTTTGTATTTTTAGTAGAGACGGAGTTTCATCAAGTTGGCCAAGCTGGTCCTGAACTCCTGACCTCAGGTGATCCACCCGCCTCGGCCTCCCAAAGTGCTGGGATTACAGGCGTGAGCCACCGCGCCCGGCCCCAAATTTTTTACTCTATTCCCCCAATCTCTACTTTTTATGTGGGACAGGTAATGCATTTCATCTAATGTAATTACTGAAAGGTAGGATTTATACTTGTCTATTTAGTATTTGCTTTCTGTGTCTTCTGTCTTTTTTGTTACTTTCTGCCTCAATTAGTTTTTGTTTTTCATGGAGATGGAGTTTCACTATGTTGCCCAGGCTGGAGCGCAGTGACTATTCATAGGCATGATCATAGCGCACTGTGGCCTTGAGCTCCCGGGCTCATAGGATCCTCCCGCCTCAGCCTCCTGAGTAGCTGGGACTGCAGGCGTACCACAACGCCTGACTCATTGCTTTCTTCTTTTGTGTTAGATATTTTCTAGTGTATACCATTTTAATTCCCTTGTTGTTTATTTGACTGTATTTTTTATTTGTTTTCTTGGTTGTCCTGGGGATTAAAATTTAGTATATTAATTTTTGATAATGTAGTTTGTATTAATACTAACTTTATTACAATAGTATGTGAAATATTTATTTGGGCATAGCTTAATTTCTTTTGCCCTTCTTGTACGGTTATTGTCATACAAATTACATTACACTGTGTGCCCATCTACGCAGATTTATAGTTACTGCTTTACGCAATTGTCTTTCAAATCATATAGGAGAAAAAACATTATAAATAAAAAATACATTTATACTGTCTTCTGTAGCTGCTTTTATACTTTACCTGTGTAGCTGCTTTTACTGGCGCTTTTGATTCCATTCCCCTCCCCTCCCCTCCCCTCCCCTCCCCTCCCCACAGGGTCTCGCTCTGTCTCCCAGGTGGGAGTATAGTGGCACAATCATAGCACTGCAGCCTTGACCTCCTGGGCTAAAGAGATCCTCCTGCCTCAGCCTCCCAAGTAGTTGGGACTATGGGTGCGTGCCACTATTCCCTGCTGATTTTTAATTTTTTTTTGTAGAGATGGGGTCTCACTGTGTTGCCCAGGCTGGTCTCCAACTCCTGGTCTTAGAAGATCCCTCCTACTTGAGTCTTCCAAGGTGTTGGGGTTACAGGCATGAGCCACCGTGCCTGGCCTTGTTGCTCTCTATTCATGTGGGCTTGAGTTACTGTCTAGTGTCCTTTCATTTATCCTGAAGGACTCTTAGGTCTTTCAGTGACGAACTCTCTACTTTTATCTTGGAATGTTTTATTTTTCCTTTATGAAGGTAGTTTGGTGTATAAAGGTTTGTTTTTTTTTTTTTTTTTTTTTTTGAGACAGAGTCTCACCCTCTCGCCCAGGCTGGAGTGCAGTGGCACCATCTCGGCTCACTGCATGCTCCGCCTCCCGGGTTCACGCCATCCTCCTGTCTCAGCCTCCTGAGTAGCTGGGACTACAGGACTACAGGCACCTGCCATCACGCCCGGCTAATTTTTTGTATTTTTAGTAGAGACGGGGTTTCACCGTGTTAGCCAAGATGGTCTGGATCTCCTGACCTCGTGATCCGCCCACCTCGGCCTCCCAAAGTGCTGGGATTACAGGCGTGAGCCACCATGCCCAGCCGTATAAAGGTTTTTTGATACTCTGAGGGTATTGTCTGGCTGTGCTCCGTGGTTGCTGATGAGGAACCGTTGCTCGTCTCTCAGGACCCTGGTTCATGACACGTTGCTCCTCTATCGCTGCTTTTGAGAGTCTCTGTCTGTGGTTTCAGCCTGATGGTGATGTGTGTAGGTGTGGAACTCTTTGCGTTTTTCTTATTTGGATTTGTTGAGCTTCTTAATTTTTTTGACTTGACTGCTGACTTCCAGAGAGTTGGGAACTTTGTGATGAGTACTTCATCTGCAGCGTGCGTTGTCTTCTCACCCCTGTCCGACGTGTCATTGCGTGGTAAACAGCTTTGCCATACAATTGCAGTTGCAGTGTGGATTAAAGGGACAGCACTTGAGGGCCGCTCCTCCCTTCTTGTTTTGACGATGGGTGTGAGCTGTCTTGGTAAGTGGCAGTAGCAGTACGGTGACCAGGTGGCACTCGGCACGTCTGATCCCGCTGAGCATTGCGGAGCAGCACTGTGGCCCACCGAGAGGCCCATATGTGGTCTCTGGGAAGCTGCTCAGCTTTCTTATGGCAGGAAAGCAGCCACAGGCAATACGTAAACAAGTGGGGGTGGCTGTGTGCTGGTAAAACTGGAAGTGTTTGGAAACTGGAATTTGAGTTTCATATCACTCTTGAAACAGTCACATACTTTTTTTTTGAGACGGAGTCTCATTTGGTTACCCAGGCTGGAGTGCAGTGGCGTAATTTTGGCTCACTGCAACCTCTGCCTCCCGGGTTCAAGCAATTCTCCTTCCTCAGCCTCCCGAGCAGCTGGGAGGATTACAGGCACATGCCACCACGCCCAGCTAATTTTTGTATTTTTAATAGAGACGGGGTTTCGCTGTATTGGCCAGGCTGGTCTCGAACTCCTGACCTCGTGATCCACCCGCCTCGGCCTCCCAAAGTGCTGGGATTACAGGCGTGAGCCACCACGCCCGGCCAAAAACGTTCACATACTTTTTATGAGTTGTGTATCTAAAAGTCTAAAAATCATGCTTAGCTTTCAGTTTGTACAGAAACAGGTGGCAGTCTGTAGTTTGCTGGCTCCTGATTGAGATCTAGTCATTGTTTCCAAAGCACCTTGTCTTTTGATGTAACATTTATTTTGTGTTTTAATTATTGGTCTTTTGGTTGTCTCAATTGCTAGATTGTAAACTCTTTGAGGTTAGGGCTCTATTTATTTATTTATTTATTTATTTATTTATTATTATTATTTTTTAAGAGACAGTCTCCCTCTGTTGCCCAGGCTGGAGTGCAGTAGTGCGATCTCGGCTCACTGCAGTCTCCACCTCCCAGGTTCAAGTGATCCTCCTGCCTCAGCCTCCCAAGAAGCTGGGATTACAAGTGGGTGTCACCACGCCCGGCTAATTTTTGTATTTTTAGTAGAGACGGGGTTTCGCCATGTTGGCCAGGCTGTTCTCGAGCTCCTGGCCTCAAATGATCCGCCTGCCTCGGCCTCCCAAAGTGCTGGGATTACAGGCGTGAGCCACCACGGCCTGCTTATTTAGCTTTATTAGTTCCCCAACCCGCTGAATGTTGCCTGGCACACTTCAGGGCCTTGATAGATTGTGTAACCTGATACAAAAGGAGAAAGGGCCGGAATTGGCTTGCGCCTTTATTTATTTACATATGTTTTTGTGGCCCAGGGTGAATATTTTTGGAATTAACTGACTTTTCAGGGTAGACAGGAACCATTTATCCATTCATGTGTTCCTTAATTTGTTGATTTTTGTAACAAGTTCTTACTGCCTTCGTGTGCCGGCTTCTGCACTGGGAGCCACGTGAGGGTGCACACGGTGTCTGCCTCGTACTTACAGAAGCCCTTGTGTCCTAGTTTTGAGAAAGACAAACAATTACACACTTTGGTAATTGCTATTAAGATAAACAGGGTGTGATAGAAGCAGCGAAGAGGGCCCCGTGTAGGTGGTTAAAGGAAAGCTGTCTGTGTTTCCATCTCTGCTGCAGACTGATACACAAGTGTCTTTTTCACTCGATTCCAAATGGAATCTTAGAGAAGGGTTGGCTTTTGCGCTTGCAGCGCTGCGTGGAGAGGTGGCTGTGATCTCCAGAAAGGTGGCTGCAGCCCCACGTGGGCCTCAGACCCTTGAAACATGGCCATATTGAACTGAGATGTGCTATGTGAAATGCACACTAGATTTCAGAGGCTTAGTAGGATAGTTCACACTCTTTTTTTGGTACTAATTATTTTATATTGGTTACATGTTGATAATGTTTTGGATCTATACCGAGTTAAAGGCAATTTGTTAAAATTAGTTACTTCTATTTTTACTTTTTTTTTTTTTTGAGACAGAGTCTTGCTCTGTTGCCCAGGCTGGAGTGCAATGGCATGATCTCAGCTCACTGCAGCCTCTGTCTCCCGGGTTCAAGCAGTTCTCCTGTCTCAGCCTCCCGTGTAGCTGGGATTACAGGTGCCCACCACCACACCCAGCTAACTTTTTGTATTTTAAATAGAGATGGGATTTCTCCATGTTGGCCAGGCTGGTCTTGATCTCCTGGCCTCAGGTGATCCGCCTGCCTCGGCCTCCCAAAGTTGTTGGGATTACAGGTGTGATGAGCCACTGTGCCTGGCCTATTTTTGCTTTTTAAATGTAGATGCTAGAAATTTAAAATGTCTGTGGCATTTCCTATCTTTCTATGGGACAGTGGTACCTGGCCTGAGGAACATTTGAAGTTTGTGCTGCGGGCCATCTAGGGCAAGAATCCTGTGACCAAGGGGAGAGGACGAGGGATTCATTCTCTGGAAAATGGGCTGGAAAGTAAGAGGACTGAATGGGAGCCTTGAGGAGCGCTCCCGTTTTGTGGGACAGAGGAGCTAGTCAGCAGGTGGAAAGCAGCCTTCGCTGCCCAACCCTGGAGCCTGGGGGAGGCCCACGTGCGTGTGGGCTGGGGTGGCCTGGGGGAGGTGTGGCGCAGTTCGGTTGTTTTCACATCTCGCAAGGCACGTGTGTTGTCATGAGCTCTGGCCGAATTGGAGGCTGGGTTTGATCCCGTTACTGCTGCAAATCTTCTAACGTTGGATGTCTTAACTGATTTTCAGCTTTAACATTATCTCCTACTGTTTTTGAAAACACGGCTATTTATGTTCAGCTTCTTCCTTACCTTTCTGTACCTTAAATTCCAGTCACTCAGGTTTCCTTCTCCCTGTGCTGTTTCCAGTCCCCACGTGGCTGAGCCCGCTGCAGCAGGCTTTGGTCTCCACCGCTCCTCAGATGCCCTTTTGGTTATGGTCACCATTGACCTAGACATTGTCATTGGTTAGTTCTCAGCCTTCATCTTACTGGTCCTTTCACCAGCATTTGTTATCATAATTCAAGAAAAAAAACTGAGATTAGTTGTCTTCGTTTGGCTTCTAGAACACCCCACTCTTCTGGTTTTGTGCCGCCTCTTTCTTCCCAGTCCTGTTTGGAGGACTCACCTCTTAAGCCTGACTTCTAAATATTGATGTGCCCCAAGGCACAGTTTGGTCATCGTGTTGTGTGTGTCCTTATTCCCTGAGCCATCCAGTCCTCTGTTGACCCCAGCCTCGTGCCCCAGGCTAACCTCTTTGCTGTGGCTCCAAGTTGACTCCATGGAAAACTGATAGGCACCTTCTGCCCAGCATGAAACGCAGCTCTGTTGGTCTGCCTCTCACCCCGCAGCGCTAGACACCATCTGTAGAACGGCATTTCCCAGGAGACGCTGTCGGCTCTACCTTTATGACACACCTTCTGCACTCCGTGGCTGTGATGGGGTCCCAGCTTCTTCGCCCTGCTCTTTGGTGACCCTTGTGCTCTCTGCCCAGGGGCAGCAGTCTTTGCCAGGCGTTGCTGCTCTGCATGCAGACTTCCTGTGGCTTCTGGGCTCTGCTCAGAGCCCGGCCCTTGCCTGCCTCTGAACTTCTTTCCGGTCACTTTTTCCTGGCTTGCTGTGCTCCAGGTAACAGGGCCCCCTGGCTGTTGTCAGATGACTGTGGCCTTGCGCTCTCTGCTCCTCCCCCTAGAGGCCCTGCCTGGTGATCCGGTAGCTTACACCTTCTCTTCATTCAGGTCTGTTCACCTGGAAGAGGCCACCTCATGTACCATCTGTGGACACTCTTTTTTTTTTTTTTTTTGAGATGGAGTCTCGCTTTGTCACCCAGGCTGGAGTGCAGTGGTGTGATCTCGGCTTACTGAAACCTCCGCCTCCCAGGTTCCAGTGATTCTCCTGTCTCAGCCTTCCGAGTAGCTGGGATTACATGCATGCGCCACCATGCCCAGCTAATTTTGTTGTATTTTTAGTAGAGACGGGGTTTCACCGTGTTGCCCAGGCTGGTCTCCATCTCCTGAGCTCAGGCAATCCACCCACCTCAGCCTCCCAAGGTGCTGAGATTACAGGTGTGAGTCACCTCGCCCGGCCGCATTTGTGGACACTTTTCTATCGCTCCCTCCTGCTTTCTTTTTCTTTAGAGCATTCGTACTCTTTGCATTGACTGTATGCTAGGAAACCACTCTGCCCTTCCTTCCCCATTTGTTCGTTGACACTTTTCTCAAAGAAGAGCTTTCTTTCCCCTTTCATATTTTTTTGGTATTACTATAGAATGGCTCCTGCGGTAATGAATTTGTACTTATTAAATGTGTTAAAATCTATTTTCACCATTTGTCCTTTTGAAACTCAAATTATTCCAATATGGCCAGTGAGAGCCCTTCAAGCAATATTCTGTTTGGGACAGCAAAATCATAAGAGACCATATCGTATAATCTTCAGCAATTAAATCTGAACACCTAGATGAAATGAACTATACCTGGAAAACCCAAGAGAGTCAATGTTAAAACACAGACAGTGAAATTCAGTAAAGGAACTGGATATAAAATTGATACATTAAGTCAGTAGCCAGCTGGGTTGTGGTGGTTCACGCCTGTAATCCCAGTACTTTGGGAGGCTGAGGCGGGAGGACTGCTTGGGCCCAGAAGTTTCAGACCAGCCTGGGCAACATAGAGAGACTCCTTCTCTCCAAAAAAAAAAAAAAAAATAGGTAGGCGTGGTGCCTCATGCCTGTGGTCCCAGCTACTTGGGAGGCTGAGGCGGGAGTGTCATCAAGCGGTCGAGGTTGCAGTGAACTGTGATCACAACACTGCACTCTAGCCAGGGCATTCAAGCACTTGGAACAGAAGACTTTAACTCTGGAAATACATTTGTTGTTCTTGGACATCATAAACATGTTAGTTCTCCCAAGTTAATGTAAAAACTTATCCTTTATGTCTGTAAAAATCCCAACAAGGAATCATTCTTAGTCCTGCCTTCCCCTCTCAAATTCAGCTGGTTCATCAGAAGATCCCGTCAGCCTCATCCTCAGAGCACATCCCGTTTCTCTGACTACTCTCCCTCTAATGGCATCACTGTTGGGCCCAAGCCACCACAGTGCCCTGCTTGGATTATAGCACTCCTCCTTTAGCTGGTCTTCCTAGTTTTTCTGCTTATGAGCTGTACCATCTTATCCATTTTCCACCCAAAAAGCCAGAGACTGATCCTGGTTGTCGTGTTGTGCTTGAGCTTCATCACTGGGGAAACTGGGCATCAGTGGGTTGAGTAGTGTCTTCCCAAATTCACATTCCCCTGTGACTTCAGAAATAGTGTCCTCCCAAATTCAGATCCACCCGTGACTTCAGAAATAGTGTTCTCCCGGCTGGGCGCAGTGGCTCACGCCTGTAATCCCAACACTTTGCGAGGCCAAGGCGGGCGGACCATGAGGTCAGGAGTTTGAGACCAGCCTGGCCAAAGAGACCAGCCTGGTCAACATGGTGAAACCCTGTCTCTACTAAAAATATAAAAATTAGTTGGGCGTGGTGATGGGCGCCTGTAATCCCAGATACTGCGGAGGCCGAGGCAGGAGAATTGCTTGAACCTGGGAGGCGGAGGTGGCAGTGAGCTGAGATCGTGCCATTTCACTCCAGCCTGGGCAACAGAGCGAGACTCCATCTCAAACAAACAAACAAACAAAAATGTCCTCCCAAATTCAGATCCACCCATGACTTGAGAATGGGGCCTAATTTGGACGTAGGATCTTCGCAGATGTAATTAATTAAGGATCTTGAGATGAAGTCATCATAGATTTAGGGTGGGCCCTAGATTTAGTGACTGGTGTCCATAAAATAAGAGAAGAGGACACAGACTCAGGGAAGAAGCCACGGCAGCGGAGGCAGAGGTGGGAGCCAAGTGTTGCGAACCAGGGAGCGAGAAGATTGCCTCCACCACTGGAGCTGGAAGAGGCAAGGAAGTGCTCTTTCCTGGAGCCTTTAGAGGGGTCACCCTGCCAGCAGCCGGATTTCAGACTCCTGGCCTCCAGAACCGTGAAAAGATAAAAATAAATTTCAGTTGTTTTAAGTTAACCAATTTATGATACTTTGTTAAGGTAACTGCAGGAGACTCATGCAGTGGGCAAAGTGTACAGGGAATCTCTGTGTTACTTCTTACAATTGCATGTCAAGCTACAGTGGTCTCACTGTGGGACAACCTTTGAGGAACTGTGTCTTTATGGTGGCTGTGCCATCTAACATTCCTGCCAGCAGTGAATGAGGGTTCCAGTTTTTATATCGTCGCCAATACTTGTTATTTTTTATTTTTTTTGAGACAGGGTCTCACCCTGTCACCCAGGCTGGAGTGCAGTGGTGCAGTCACAGCTCACTGCAGCCTCAAACTCCCGGGCTCAAGTGATCCTCCCGCCTTAGCCTCCTTAATAGTTAGAATTACACAGGTGTGGGCCACAATGCCAGCTAATTTAAACATTTTTTTTAGAATGAGGTTTCACCATGTTGCCCAGGCTATTCTCAAACTCCTGGGTTCAAGCGATCTGCTCACCTTGGCCTCCCAAAGTGCTGGGATTACAGATGTGTAATTACAGGTGCACCTTGCCCAGCTGTTGTTCATTTTTAAAATTATAGCCAAACTAGGGAGTGTGAACTAGTATCTCATTGTGGTTTTGATTTGCATGTTGCTGATGACTAATGATGTTGAACGTCTTTTCATGTTCTTATTGGCCATTTGTATATCTTCTTTGTAGAAATGCCTGTTTAGATCCTTTGCCCATTTTAAATTGGGTTGTCTTTTTATTAATGAGTTACAGATGTTCTTTATATATTATAGAGGTAAGTCCCTTATCAGAGATAGGACCCCCCGCTTTTTTTTTTTTTTTGAGACAGTTGCACTCTGTTGCCTATGTTGGAGTGCAGTGGGATGATCACAGCTCACTGCACCCTCGACCTCCTGGACCCAAGTGATCCTCCCAATTCAGCCCCCCAAGTAGCCAGGGCCACAGGCACATGTCACCACACCTGGCTAATTTTTTGTCTTTTAATTTTTTGTGCAGACTGTGTTGATCAGGCTGGTTGAACTCCTGGGCTCAAGCGATCTTCCCACTGCCATATGAATATGAATGTGTGCACACCCGTGGTTCCAGCTACTCAGGAGGCTGAGGTGGGAGGATCACGAGCCTGGGAGTTCGAGGCTGCGGTGAGCTGTGATTGCACCACTGCACTCCAGCCTGGGTAGGTGACAGAGTGAGACCCTGTCTCAAACAAAACAAAACAAAACAATAACCAGTGTTGACCATGATATGGAAAAACTGGAACCCTCCCAAAGTGCTGGGATTACAGGTGTGAGCCACCACACCCAGACAGATATAGGACTTGTAAATATTTTTTCCCATTTTGTGGGTTGTGTTTTCACTTTCTTGATAGTATTCTTTGAAGCACAAACATTTTTAATTTTGATAAAGTCTAATTTATCCCTTTTTTCTTTGTTGCTTGTGTCTTTTGTGTCCTATTTTAGAAACACTTTTGAAATTCAAGGTTATGAAGATTTGTGCCTATGTTTTCTTCTATGAGTTTTACAGTTTTAGCTCTTTTAATTAGATCTTTGATCTATTTTGAATTATAGTCACAGGACATATAATGTCTCTGTCGGTGATGGACAATACATAAGATGATTGTCCAGTAAGATTATAATGGAGCTGGCCAGGTGCGGTGGCTCACGCTTGTAATCCCATCGCTGTGGGAGGGAGGCCGAGGCAGGCGGATCACTTGAGGTCAGGAATTTGAGACCAGCCTGGCTAACATGGTGAAACTCTGACTCTACCAAAAATAAAAATACAAAAAATTAGCTGGGCCTGTTGGCACATACTTGTAATCCCAGCTACTTGGGAGGCTGAGGCAGGAGAAATGCTTGAACCTGGGAAGTGGAAGTTGCAGTGAGCCGAGATTGTGTCACTGCACTCCAGCCTGAGTGACAGCGAGACGCCGTCTCAAGAAGAGAAAAAAAAAAGATTGTAGTGGAGCCGAAGAGTTCCTGTTGCCCAGGATACCCTAAAATTCCTGTTGCCCAGGACATCCTAAAACTCTAGCAATAGGCGTTATGTGTCCTGCTCAGGTAAACAAACCTACTCTGCTATCAGTTGTATAAAAGTTTAGCACATACAGTTATGTGCAGTACCTAATGCTTGATAATGATAATAAACTCCTATGTTACTGGTGTATGTCATTACTCTTCTGTACTATACTTTTTTACCTTTATTGTAGAGTGTACTCGTACTTATTTAAAAAAAAGTTAACTGTAAAACAGTCTCAGGCAGGCCCTTCAGGAGGCGTCTAGAAGACACTATTACCATAGGAGATGACAGCTCCATGCATGTTAGTGCCTCTGAAGATCTTCTAGGGGACAAGAAGTGGAGGTGGAAGACAATGATACGGGTGATTCTGACTCTGTGTGGGCCTCGGTTAATGTGTGTGTTTGTGTTTTAGTTAATTTTTTTTTTTTTTGTAGAGATGAGGTCTTCCTATGTTGCCCAAGCCAGGCTGAAGTCATCCTCCTGCCTTGGCCTCCCAAAGGGCTGGGATTACAGGCGTGAGCCACAGTGCTTGGCCAGTGTGTCTTAGTTTTATTTATTTTTATTTTTATTTTTTGAGACGGAGTCTCACTCTGTTGCCCAGGCTGGAGTGCAGTGGCGTGATCTTGGCTCACTGCAACCTCTGCCTCCTGGGTTGGAGCAATTCTCCTGCCTCAGCTCCTGAGTAGCTGGGATTACAGGTGTGCACCACCACGCCCAGCTAATTTTTTTATTTTTAGTAGAGGTGGGGTTTTGCCGTGTTGGCTAGGCTGGTCTTGAACTCCTGATCTCAGGTGATCCACTCACCTTGGCCTCCCAGAGTGTTGGGATTACAGGCGTGAGCCACCGCGCCTGGCTAGTGTATCTTAGTTTTTAACAAAAAAGTGTAAGAAGTTAAAATTTTTTTTTTTGAGATGGAGTTTTGCTCTTGTTCCCCAGGCTGGAGTGCAGTGGTGCAATCTCGGCTCACTGCAACCTCCGCCTCCCAGCTTCAAGCGATTTTCCTGCCTCAGCCTCCTGAGTAGCTGGGATTACAGACACCTGCCACCACACCTGGCTAACTTTTCTGTATTTTTAGTAGAGACAAGGTTTCACCATGTTGGCCAGGCTGGTCTTAAACTCCTGACCTCAGGTGATCCATCCGCCTTGGCCTCCCAAAGTGCTGGGATTACAGGCGGGAGTCACCGTGCCTGGCCTTAGATGGTGTGGCCTATGTGTACAGTGTTTATAAAGCCTACAGTAGTGTATAGTAATGTCCTAGGCCTTCACATTCATTCACTACTCACTCACCCAGAGCAACTTCCAGTTCCAGCCCTGCAAGCTCCATTCATGGTAAGTGTCCCATACAGGTGTCCCTTTTTTATTTTTTATACTGTATTTTTATTGTACCTTTTCTATGCTTAGATATATTTATATATGCAAATACTTACCATTATATTCCTGTCGCCTGCAGTATTCAACACAGTAACATGCTGCATAGGTTTGTAGCCCAGGAGCAATAGGCTCTACCCCGTAGCCTCGGTGTGTAGTAGGTATCTAGGTTTGTGTGATACAGTCTGTGATGTTCACAGAACAGTGAAGTTGCTTCACGTTGAATTTCCCAGAAGATATCCTCATAGTTAAGTGACGTATGGTTGCATAAAGCACCTAAGACAGTGCTTGGCATACGGGAAGACTAAGGGCTTGATTTTCTCTCTCTCTCTCTTTTTTTTTTTTTTGAGACAGAGTTTTGCTCTTGTCGCCCAGGCTGGAGTGCAGTGGTGTGATCTCAGCTCACTGCAACCTCTGCCTCCCAGGTTCAAGCGATTCTCCTGCCTCAGCCTCCCAAGTTGCTGAGATGACAGGCATGTGCCACCGTGCCCAGTTAATTTTGTATTTTTAGTAGAGATGGGGTTTCTCCATGTTGCCCAGGCTGGTCTCTTACTCCCGACCTTGATCTGCCTGCCTCGGCCTCCCAAAGTGCTGGGATGACAGGCATGTGCCACCGTGCCCAGTTAATTTTGTATTTTTAGTGGAGGTGGGGTTTCTCCATGTTGCCCAGGCTGGTCTTGAACTCCCAACCTTGATCCGCCTGCCTCGGCCTCCCAAAGTGCTGGGATTACAGGCGTGAGCCACTGCCGCTGGCCGATTTTCTCGTTTTTACTGGTGCATAAAATAAGCAAAGTGATTTTCAACAAGTCAGACAATGCCAGTACTGGAACTTCTCCTTCTTGGTGCATTTCTCAGAAGGTATCCCCATTGCTGAGCAACACTTCCCTGTGCTTTTTGTATGTGGTACGAAGCAGGGGTCCATCTTCACACTTTCGCATGTGGCTCTCCCGTGGTCCTAGCACTATTTGCTGAGAAGATTCTCCTTTTCTTGAGTGGTCTTCATGGCTTCACTGAAAAATTAATTGGCCATAGGCCGGGCGCGGTGGCCCACGCCTGTCATCCCAGCACCCCGGGCGCGGTGGCCCACGCCTGTCATCCCGGCACCCCGGGCGCGGTGGCCCACGCCTGTCATCCCGGCACCCCGGGCGCGGTGGCCCACGCCTGTCATCCCGGCACCCCGGGCGCGGTGGCCCACGCCTGTCATCCCGGCACCCCGGGCGCGGTGGCCCACGCCTGTCATCCCGGCACCCCGGGCGCGGTGGCCCACGCCTGTCATCCCGGCACCCCGGGCGCGGTGGCCCACGCCTGTCATCCCGGCACCCTGGGCGCGGTGGCTCACGCCTGTCATCCCGGCACTCCGGGCGCGGTGGCTCACGCCTGTCATCCCAGCACTTTGGGAGGCTGAGGTCAGGAGTGCGAGACCAGCTTGGCCAATGTGGCGAAACCCCATCTCTACTAAAAATACAAAAATTAGCCTGATGTCGTGGTGGGTGCCTGTAGTCCCAGCTATTCAAGAGGCTGAGGCAGAAGAATCACTTGGATGTGGGAGATGGAGGTTGCCGTGAGCTGAGTTTACACCACTGCACTCCAGCCTGGGTGACAGAGCGAGACCCCATCCCCCACCCCTAACCCGCCCCCCCCAAAAAAAAGAGGAAGAAAAATTAATTGACCATAAATATGTGAGTCTGTTTCTGAACTTTCAGTTCTCTTCCATTGATCAGATGTTGTTCCTTAGGCCAGTACCACTGTGTCTTGATGACTTTACCTTTGTTGTAAGTTTTGAAATGGAGAGGTCTGAGTCCTCCAAGTTCGTTCTTCTTTTTCCAGATTGTTTTGGCTGTTCTGGGTCTCTTAGGTTTCCATATGAATTTTAGGTCATTCTGTTAGTTTCTGCACAGAAGCCAGCTGGGGCCCAGTGAGGTGGGCCAGACTGGAGAGGGTGGCTGGGAAGGCAGTACATGCCTGAAGGCTTGAGTAAAGGCTGGGCCTGCCATGCCCCAGAATGTGGCATTATCTGGATAGACACCAGGAGAAGCACGTTAGAGCTGAACAGGGAAGTGAACAGTGCACATGGTTCTGAGCCCACAGGGTGGTCAGAGTTTGGGCCAGATGGTGGGGTGCAGCCAAGCTGGGATGCTGATGCTTATGGCTTAGACAGGCCAGCGTGGACAGCAGAGGTGGTGTCAAGGACCTTGGTATTCAGGGACTGCAGCAGGAAGGTACCAGGTGGTTAACTGTTTTTTCCTTTCTTTTTTTTTTTTTTTTCTCGAGATGGAGTCTTGCTCTTGCCACCCAGGCTGGAGTGCAATGGCATGATCTCAGCTCACTGCAACTTCCTCCTCTCAGGTTCAAGAGAGTCTCCTGCCTCAGCCTCCCAAGTAGCTGGGACTACAGGTGTACGCCACTACGCTTGGCTAATTTTTGTATTTTTTTATTTTTAGTAGAGACGGCATTTCACCATTTTTGGCCAGGCTGGTCTCGAACTCCTGACCTCAGGTGGTCTGCCCGCCTCAGCCTCCCAAAGTGCTGGGATTATAGGCGTGAGCCACTGCGCCTGGCCGTTAACTATTTTCAAGCACTACACTGGCAACCTCACTGGTAGAGGCTGCTTAAAAGAGACCTCCTTACTGTCCAGCAGACCAGAACTGTTGTTACCCATGAAAGGACCCAGGAATCTTACCTATGGAGTTTTCCTTAATGAGAAAAATAAAATACGTTGCATATATTAGGTGTCACTCAGTGCTGTTGAAGAATGAATGAATGAGTTCACAATAATTATCATTTCCATGAAGATGCTAATAGTGTTTTTTATGCAGGGGTCCCCAACCTCCAGCCTGTGGAGTGCTGGTCAGTGGCCCATTAGATACTGGGCCACCCAGCAGGACTTGAGTGGCAGGCAGGCTTTGAGTTGAGCATCCCTGCCTGAGTTCCGCCTCTGTCAGATCAGCAGTGGGATTAGATTCTCATAGGAGCGAGAACCCTGTTGTGAACTGCGCATGTGAGTGATCTGGGTCACGTGCTCCTTATGAGACTCTAGAGTCTGAAGATCTGAGGTGGAACAGTTTCTTCCTGAACTACCCTCCTCACCTTTTGTCTGTGGAAACATCGTCTTCCATGAAATGAGTCCCTGGTGCCGAAAAGGTTGGGGACCACTGTTTTAAAGTATGATAAACTGAAAGATCACTGATTATCGGTGATATAAAAATGTTTTAATGCTTTATGATATATCTACTTTATGAAATACACCGCCATTCATGTGATAACTGAAGAATATGAAGACATGCTGGAATATTCAAGGGAAAAATTGTTTATATAGCTCATAACCATATAAAATGTATACATATGGCTGGGCGCAGTGGCTCACACCTATAATCCCAGCACTTTGAGAGGCCGAGGTGGGCGGATCACCTGAGGTCAGGAGTTAGAGACCAGCCTGGCCAACATGGTGAGACCTCATCTCTACTAAAATTATAAAAATTAGCTGGGCATGGCGGCATGCGCGTGTAATCCCAGCTACTCGGGAGGCTGAGGCAGGAGAATCACTTGAACCTGGGAGGTGGAAGTTGCAGTGAGCTGAGTTTGCACCATTGCACTCCAGCCTGGGCGACAGAGCGAGACTCCATCTCAAAAACAAAAACAAAAAACAAAAATGTATAGCTATGAAGAGACAGTGGAAGGAAATGGGAAATTTTGGGTTAGAGTGATGACACTTAGATTTCGAAGTTTCCTGTTAACTATTGTCTTCCTAATAAACACAGGCTCCTGGCCCTGTGCAGATCTATCTAGAGGCACAATGCTCATGCTGGGCTTCGCTTTCTTGATTGCCTTGTGCCCAGGCTGGGCCTGCGCTGTGGGCTGGAGGCAGGGGCATGTGTCCAGGGGACATGTGTACACCCAGGAGGCAGGAGGCATGTGTCCAAGGGCCGTGCTGGGCCTCTGCCTGCTTCTCACCCACAGCTGGATGCCCTTCCTTTTTTTTTTTAATTTTAATTTTAATTTTATTTTTGAGACAGAGTCTTGCTATTCCCCCAGGCTGGAGTGCAATGGTGCCATCTTGGCTCACTGCAACCTCTGTCTCCCAGGTTCAAATGATTCTCCTGCCTCAGCCTCCTGAGTACCTGGGATTACAGGTGTGTGCCATCACGCCTGGGTCATTTTTGTATTTTTAGTAGAGACAGGGTTTCACCATTTTGGCCAGGCTGGTCTTGAACTCTTGGCCTTAAGTGATTTGCCCGCCTCAGCCTCCCAAAGTGCTGGGATTACAGGTGTGAGCCACAATGCCTGGCCACCCTTTTACTTTTGTCTGTTCATCCTGCAAGTGCAAGGTACCGGCTCTATGCTATGGTCTTGGGGGTGTAGCAGTGAACAAAACAGACGGAACTTGTGTGTCATGGCCGGTGTAGACAAGGGAGGGCACATGGGCAGTGGTGTGGGGAGCATGTGGCTGCAGTCTTGAGGAAGCAGCAGGAGCGAGGCGTGGGGCAGCCAGCTTAGCTGAAGAGGGGTGATTGTCTCATAGGCTTCTCCTAGAGGGACCACTGGGAGATTCTGAGCAGAGGAGTGGCGGAATGTGACTTCTGTTTTAACAGTGTCGTTATCGTGGCAGTGTTGAGAGTTGGCTGCAGGGGTGCAGCAGGTGAGGTGAGAGGCTGTCGCGGTCGTTAGGATGAGAGGGTGGTGGTCTGAGTGGAAGTCAGCCTCCCAGGGTGCTGGGATTGTAGGTGGGAGCCAGTGCACCTGGCTGCTTTTTTTTTTTTTTAATTTTTTATTTTCAATTTTTGTGGGTACATAGTAGGTGTATTTATTTATGGAGTACATGAGATGTTTTGATACAAGCATACAGTGCATAACAATCACACCAGCGTAATTGGGGTGTCCATCACCTCAAGCATTGATCCTGTTTTACAGACCATGCAGTTCTACTCTTTTAGTTATTTTAAGATGTACAATAAATCATTGTTGACTCTAGTCACTTTGTTGTGCTATCAAATACTAGTTCTTACTCTATTTTTTGTGCCCGTTAACCATTTCTACTCCCACTCCCCACCTCCACTCCACTACCCTTCCCAGCCTCTGGAAACCATCCTTCTACTCTTTTTTTTTTGTTTAATACTGCTTCTACAAGTGATAGCCCCTAGACGTCCTTCTACTCTATCATCTCCATCAGTTCAGTCATTTTAATTTTTAGCTCCCACAAATAAATGAGAGCATGTGAAGTTTGTCTTTCTGTGCCTGGTGATTTCACTTAACACAGTTACCTCCAGTTCCATCCTTGTTGCGGATGACAGGATCTCATTCTGTTCATGGCTGAATACTACTTCATTGTGCCTGTGCGCCACGTTTTACCTTCTGCTTCTTTAATTCTCCTTCCTTCTGTCACTCGTGGTTCTTTCTATCCAGAATGGTCTTTTTCTCCATTTGGTCTCGCTTTGTCACCCAGGCTGGAGTGCCGTGGTGTGATCTTGTCTCACTGCAGCCTCTGCCTCCTGGGTTCAAGTGATTCTTGTGCCTCAGCCTCCTGAGTAGCTGGCATTACAGGCTTGTGCTGCCACACCCGGTTAATTGTTGTATTTTTAGTGGAGACGGGGTTTCACCATAGTGGCCTGTCTGGTGTCGAACGCCTGAGCTCAAGTGATCCACCTGCCTCAGCCTACCAAAATGCTGGGATTAGAAATGTGAGCCACCGCACCCAGTGCCCAGAATGGTCTTTTTCAGACTTCATAATTACTGTCCCTGGTTCTTGTGTCTAAGGTAGCTTCTCCTGTGTTTCTCTCCCTTTACCTTGGTTTATTTATCATCATCTGCAATTATCTTTTTTTTTTAGTATTTTTTTATAAAATTGCATAGAAAAAGGAATTTTTCTTTTTTTTGAGACAGGGTCTTGCCCTGTAGCCCAGGCTGGAGTGCAGTGGTGCAACGTTGGCTCACTGCAGCTTCAACTTCCCAGGCTCAAGCGATTTTCCCACCTCACCCTCCTGAGTAGCTGGGCCTACAGGTGCATACCACCATGCCTGGCTATTTTTAAAAAAATATATGTGTGTGTTTGTAGAAACAAGGTCTCACTGTGTTGCCCAGGCTGGTCTCAAGCTTTTGACCTCAAGGGATCCTCACACCTCAGCCTCCCAAAGTGCTGGGATTATAGGCATGAGCCACTGTGCCAGCCCAGGAACACTTCTGTGGTTGTCTCTTCTCTTGGGCTGGAGTGGAACTGCTGAACCATCTTAGACATCCTGCCCACATCCTCTTTCCTTGAGTTTGAGTCAATTGAATGTGTGTAAAACGGCATGTCATTATCATCTTATTTGGTTTGTCTTATTTTTCTCATTAATGTTGAACATCTAAATACATTATGTTTGTTGTGCCATCAAATACTAGATCTTATTCTAACATTTTCCTCCCAAAATATAATGTATTTTTCTTATTTTTGGTTTTTCTTCTTTTCTTATTAATGTTGAACATCTCCAATGTGGTACTTGGCTTTTCTGTGAAATGTCTATAGATGTCCTTTGCCCATTTTTTCATGCTTTGTGCTTATTATTTTGCAGTTCTTTGTATATTCTTAATTTTTTGTTGTTTCTGTGTATTATGAATATATTCTCCTAGTTTGACAGTCCTTTTTGTATTCCTAAAATTAATTAATTAATTAATTAATTATTTTTAGAGACAGGGTCTTGCTATGTTACCCAGGCTGGACTTGAACTCCTGGGCTCAAGCAGTCTTCCCACCTCAGCCTTTCAAGTAGCTGGGAATGAAAGTGTGTGCTGCCACGCCTGGGTCCCTTTTTAAAAATTTTTTTTTTCTTTTTTTTTTTTGAGACGGAGTCTCTGTTGCCCAGGCTGGAGTGCAGTGGTGCAATCATGGTTCACTGCGGCCTTGACCTCCCTTGCCTAGGTCAGCTTCCCGAGTAGCTGGGACCACCTACTACTGATGGTCCACCATAGTAGGCATGTACCACCACACCTGGCTAATTTTTCTATTTTTTTGCAGAGACGGGGTTTCTCTATGTTGCCCAGGCTAGTCTCAAGTGATCCGCCCACCTTGCCCTCTCAAGTGCTGGGATTACAGATGTGAGGCACTGCGCTTGGCCCCCTTTTGTATTTTA
Source organism: Pongo pygmaeus (assembly GCF_028885625.2). NCBI lineage: Eukaryota > Metazoa > Chordata > Mammalia > Primates > Hominidae > Pongo > Pongo pygmaeus. Next base: position 128,428,713 of record NC_072386.2, read on the forward strand.
AGAGACTTTTCTTTCTCTTGCAGTCCAAAATGTATTTACCTAGATAGGTAGTGCTTAGCCGAGGGTTTGTTTTTGTATTTACCTAGATAGGTAGTGCTTAGCCGAGGGTTTGTTTTTGTATTTACCTAGATAGGTAGTGCTTAGCCGAGGGTTTGTTTTTGGCATGTAATTGACCTTTTTCTGTGATTGACCTTTTTCTTTTTTAAATGTAAATCATGTGAAGCAGGGATTCGATTTCATCTTTCTTCATGTGCCGGTGTGGTGGCCCACACCTGTAGTCCCAGCACTTTGGGAGGCTGGCAGGAGAATCGCTTGAGCTCAGGAGCTCGAGACCAGCCTGGGCAACAAAGTGAGACGCCATCTCTACAAAAAATACAAATAGTAGCCGGGCATGGTGGCACGTGCCTGTGGTCCCAGCTAGTAAGGCTGAGGTGGGAGGATGACTTGAGCCTGGGAGCCAGGTAGAAGTTGCAGTGAGCTGAGATTGCACCACTGCCCTCTAGCCTGGGTTACAGAGCCAGATCCTGTCTCAAAAAATTTTTTTTCCCCATCTTTCTTCATGTGTATCATCATTTTTTCCTAGCTTTAGGTATTGAACAAGTCCTCCTTTCTTCGTCAGCCTGTCATACCGTATCCCACAGTTCAAATGTGTGGGAGTTTCTGTTTTGTTTCTGTTTTTTTTAGAGACAGGATCTCACTTTCTTGGCCAGGCTGGAGTGCAGTGGCATTCTGGATATTTTTGGCCACTTATTCTTCAATATTAACTCTAGAATCATAACATTTCATGAAAAATCCTGTTCGGATATTAATTGGAATTGCACTGAATCTGTGGATCAATTTTGTGTGAATCCACATCTTCACAATATATCTTACTATTTGTGAGCATAGTATATTTCTCTCTTCGTTTAGTTTTTAAGAAATATTTCTATGAAATTTTACAATTTTTCCTGTAGAGGTCTTGCCATCTTTTGCAGGTTTCTTCCTAGATAACTGATGATTCTCTGATGCCATCATAAGTGATGGCTTCTCTTTAATTACAGCAGCTAATTGTTTACTGCTGTTGTAGAATAACCACACAGCTGACTACTGAGTATTTAACCTTTCCTACCGTCATCTTGCTAAGATCTACTATTATTTCTAATACTTTGTAGAACATATAATAGCAGTTTTATTTCTTCCTGTCTAATCCCAGGCCTCAGATTCCTTGTCTAATTGTACTGGTTAGGACACGATATGATGTTGAAAAGAAACAATGCTAGTGGATGTCTTTATTCTTGGTTTTGTCTATTTTTATGACTTTATTAAATTTTTAGTTTGAAATAATTTTAGACTTACAAAAAAAGTTGCAAAAATAATACATAGAATTCCCATAGGCCCTTTTAACCAGATACCCCAAGTGTTAACATTTTACCACATTTGCTTTATCATTCTATGTATCTATCCATCTCTCTAGTTTCTGTTTGCTTTTCATGATTATTCTTGATTTTAAAGGGAATGTTTCCAATATTTTCCTATTTAGGTTGGTGTTTTTTTTTAATACTTAAAAACTATTTTTTTCCTAGACTGCTCAACAGAACTATACTTTTTTATTAGAGTAAGGAAATGCTCTTCCATTCCTAATTTACTGAGTTGTAAAAATCATACTTGCGTATTGAAATTTTACCCCAGGTAGTTTTTCTACGTCTTTTTTTTTTTTTTTTTTTTGAGACGGAGTCACACTCTGTCGCCAGGCTGGAGTGCAGTGGCGCAGTCTCGGCTCACTGCAACCTCTGCCTCCTGAGTTCCAGCAATTCTCCTGCCTCAGCCTCCCGAGTAGCTGGGACTACAGGTGCGCACCACCACGCCTGGCTAATTTTTGTATTTTTAGTAGAGGCAGGGTTTCACCATATTGGCCAGGCTGGTCTCAAACTCCTGAGTTCAGGTGATCCACCCGCCTCTGCCTCCCAATTACAGGCGTGAGCCACTGCACCCAGCCGTTTTTCTACATCTTTAAAGAAATCTATTTTTTTTCTCTTTTTTGAGATGGAGTTTCCCTCTTGTTGCCCAGGCTGGAGTGCAATGGTGCAATCTCAGCTCACTGCAGCCTCTGCCTCCTGAGTTCAAGTGATTCTGCTGCCTCAGCCTCCCAGGTAGCTGGGATTACACGCATGCGCCACCATGCCCAGCTAATTTTATATTTTTAGTAGAGACGGGGTTTCACCATGTTGGTCAGGCTGGTCTCGAACTCCTGACTTCAGGTGATCTGCCCACCTCGGCCTCCCAAAGTGCTGGGATTACAGGCATGAGCCACTGCGCCTGACCAAGAAATCTATTAATGTGGTGAGTTACACACCCAACAATATCTGCTGATAGTATATATATATTTTTTACACATTGTTGAATTCAAATTGCTGATATTTTTGTTTAGATTTTTTTTTTTCCAGACAGGGTTTCACTCTGTCACCCAGGCTGGAGTACAGTGTTGAGATCTTGGCTCACTGCAACCTCTGCCTCTTGGGTTTAAGTGATCCTCCCATCTCAGCTTCCTGAGTAGCTGGGACTACAGGCACATGCCACAATCCCCAGCTAATTTTTGTATTTTTTGTAGAGATGGAGTCTCTCCATGTTACCCAGGCTGGTGTTGAACTCCTGGGGTCAAGTGCTCTGCTCAAAGTGTTGGGATTATAATAGGTGTGAGGCATCGCGCCTTGCCTAGAATTTCTTTTCTTTTCTTTTTTTTTGAGACAGAGTCTCGCTCTGTTGCCCAGGCTGGAGTGTAGTGGCATGATCTCAGCTCACTGCAACCTCCGCCTCCCGGGTTCAAGCAATTCTCCTGCCTCAGTCTCCCGAGTAGCTGGGATTACAGGTGCCTGCCACCACACTGGGCTAATTTTTTGTATTTTTAGTAGAGATGGGGTTTCACCATGTTGGCCCGGCTGGTCTCAAACTCCTGACCTTGTGCTGGGATTACAGGTGTGAGCCACCGTGGCCGGCCCAGAATTTTATTTATTTATTTATTTATTTATTTATTTATTTTTTGACAGAGTCTTGCTCTGTCACCCAGGCTGGAGTGCAGTGGTGCGATCTCTGCTCGCTGCAGCCTCTGCCTCCCGGGTTCCAGCGATGCTCCTGCCTCACCCTCTTGGGTAGCTGGGATTACAGGTGCACGCCACCATGCCTGGCTAATTTTTGTACTTTTAGTAGATACAGGGTTTTGCCATGTTGGCCAGGCTGGTCTCGATCTCCTGACCTCAGGTGATCCACCTGCCTCGGCCTCCCAAAGTGCTGGGAATACAGGTGTGAGCCACCGCGCCCAGTCCTGGCCTGGGATTTTTAACCTATATTTATTGTATAGATATCCACTCATTTTATTATCTCTTTCCTGTTCCTTTCTTTGAATTTATTTTGTTGTTCATTTGTACCTTTTTTAGATGGATTTGCTGTTAGCCTGTTAATTTGGGGACTTTATTTGAAGCTACAGCCTATGGTTCTTGTTCTGATAGTTGGCTTGAGCAGGAAGAGGCAGTAATGATGGGGTGATGAGGGCCATATGGCTGGTTAGGTTCTTGACAAGATCCTGGTTTTTGTTGTGAGTGGTGGGTTAATGGGTGCTCACTGTGTGATTAAAAATAGTTGACCAGCTGAAGAGCAGCATGGAGCAGTGGTAGCAGCGTCCTGTGCGCTGGAGTGGAGTGCTCAGAATCCTCAGCACACTTGAGGTACACAGAAGAAAGAAAAAGAAACATAAACTAGTAAGAAAAGGTGCATATTGCAGAGTAAAAGACTTCCCATCCCCGTTTCTGCTCTTAATCTTTCTTAAACATGTCACACTGTTAATAATTTCTTATAATTCATTCCAAAAAGATGTTTGTGCACATACCAGCATCTTTCTGTTCTCTTACACGAGTCTTGGTATCATAGACACCCTGTTCTGTGATTTCCCATGCGAGCACACCAGTCTTTTCTTACCCTCTGCAAGGGCTTTTGGATATTCCCTTGTAGGGGAATAACAATGTCTATAACTAGCCTTCTGTGGGCGGGGACTCAGATCCTCTCACCTGGAGAGAAGGTGGAATGCATGTCCTTGTTTCCTGTGATCTGGGGAACTTTTGCTAGTATATCTATAGAGTAAGCTACACATATACCATTATTCGTATTATATGTACTATGTATTATTATTACTACAAATAATAAGTACTATATAGTATATGCATAATAAATTCTGCAAAAATTTATCTTACAGATTATATATTTTACAGATTATATATAAGTAAAATTATACTACCAATAGAGAATTGCTCAACCAAGGGGTATGTACTTTTTTTGTTTTAAGAGATGGAGTTCTCGTTGTGTGGCCCAGGCTGGCCTTGGACTCCTGGGCTCAAGTGATCCTCCTGCCCCAGTCTCCCAAGGAGCTGGGACTACAGGCGCATGCCACTGAGCCTGGTGGTGTGTGTTTTTAAAATTTGATAACTATTGCCAAGTTGCCCCCAGAGAGATTTTATTAAATGAGAATTCCCTGTTTATCCATATTTTTTTTTTTTCTTTTGAGACTGAGTTGTGCTCTGTTGCCCAGGCTGGAGTGCAGTGATGTGATCTCTGCTCACTGCAACCTCAGCCTCCCGAGTAGCTGGGATTACAGGCGTCCACCACCACACTCGGCTAATTTTTGTATTTTTAGTAGAGACTGGGTTTCACCACGTTGGCCAGGCTGGTCTCGAACTCCTGAGCTCAGGCGATTCCCCCCCTTGGCCTCCCAAAGTGCTGGGATTACAGGCATGAGCCATTGCATCTGGCCCGATACTCTCATTAACAGACTTTAATTTTTTTTTTGCCAGTTCAGTAAGTGGAAAATGGCATCTTTGTTGCTTTAAATGTATTTTCAGTTGCATTTGTTTTTATTAGTCATATGCATTTATTTCCCTTAGTTTGCCTTCTCTGTTCTTTGTCCATATGGGGGAGGGAGCCGAGGTGGAGGGCAGGATTCTCTTCAGTTTCTGTGTGGGCTGCAGATAGGTTTGTAAATGACCATGCTCTGTTGCCTTAAGATGGATCTGTTGACATTGTGTTTTCTACATTTGAACTTGGAGTCCCATGTCTGGGTTGTTTGCTCTTGGCTGGGTGGAACCTGTGTACTTAAAGAGGAATCATTTTCATTGCTTTTCGGACATGGTGTTTTGTTGGTGCGTCTCCTCCCTGGCTGGTAAGCACAGCTTGCGGGCCTGGCTCTGTTGGACCACCCACTTCGCAACTCTTGGGCAGTCAACACTGATATTGTACCAGAAAGTGTGGGGGAGTTATAGAGTAGCATTTATAGAGAAGGATTAGTGTTATTTACTTTCATGTGACCTTAAAAATAGAAAATAATATTTGTGCTTTTATTTTGCAGTTTGCCTGGAACCTGAATACGCTATTTTAAAAAAATTCCCTATTTTTATAGAAAAAGGACTTCACATATTTATTGTTTTGTATTAAGAGCTACAAACAAGTGGGTCTTGATTGGAGAGCTGCCATAGCTGTATAAGGGTCTCTCCCTGTAGGAAATTTGGAGCTGGGGTGAGCATGGGAGGTGATGTTCGGCAGCAGCCTGAGTGTGGGGAGGCTGCTGGGCTCGAACCTGCGTCGTGCAGGTACGTCCTGGAGCTACTCCTTGTGGCAGAAGCATTGCCCTGAGACCCAGCCCTGGTATGCTCGGCACTGGGACAGGAGCTCCAGTGGGAGGTGCGCATTGCGAGCTGGTGTTTTCTGTTTGCTTTCCTACCCACTGTCATGTTGTGGGCTCTTGGCCCTAGAGGTAAAATGTCTCTGTGAGTTGAGTTCCTTGTGAGAGGGCTTGTCCCCACATTCCATGTCTAGGTTTTTGTTAGTATTTTTTCAACGGAGCTAATCCTGAGAGGCCCTACGAGCAGTGATTGCTTTGTGGGATGAGCTGTGTTGATGGTTTCTGTGGAGGGACCTTCACATTTTAGGGTGAAAACAATAAATGTCTCGTTAAATGGTTTCCATCTGAGAACACTCAGATTGTTTTAAAATGGTTGTGAATGCGAGGGTTTAAGCTGCTTCCGAGGAGGCCTGGAGGTGCCTGGGCGGCCGCGTGCAGCTCTGGAATCCTGCCGCTGGGGCAGCCTCCATTTCGTGAGATGGCTCTGGAGCATGCCCAGTGCGTGGAGCCTTCAGAGGGAGCCGCCGAGCTGGGCTACTGTGATTTCTCTGCACTTGGCCGCAGTCAACAATTGCACTAAGACAGGAGGAAAAAAGTGATGGGGTACAAGCAAGAGACGTGGTATTTGGTACTTTTTTTCCTTTGCTTAATCCCTCTTTCTTTTACATTGGTGCTTCTAGGCTGGGGTCAGGGCCTGCAGAGCAGGGACGCTTCCTGTGATGGTGGGGACACTTTCTTGTCCTCCATGCTTCTTCCCTGCTAAAATAACCCTGTTTTGCTCTCTGGTCACCCACCATGTGTGCTTTCTTGGGAGTGGGATGGGAGGTCCCCTCCAACTGAGGGTACTGAGAACAGCTCAGGCCCGTTCCGCATTTGCTGATAGCAGGAAGAACTCTGACCTTTTTCAGTTATGCTGATGATAAACCAGGACTTTTTCCCTTGTTTGAACATTTATAAAGAGCGTGCTTGAACTTTTTTGCTGACTAGCAGTGTTTTCCTGTTTTATTCTCCTACCTGCCCCCATGGCAGCTTCAGTGGTGGAGGGAGTGAGGCTGGGAAGGGATGACACTGCCAGGTGAGCAGGAACCAGGGACCCTGGGACCAGAGGCCAGGCTGTGCAGGGCAAGGGCTGGCCCTGCCACAGTGCAGCTGGCTCTTTGCCATGTAGGCTGCAGAAAGGGAAATCTGTCTGCCTTGGATGTGAGGATGGCATTGACCACTCATCAGGAGAGCTGGGAACAGAGCCTCCCCCTCGGAGCCTGTGTAGTCCCCGTCCACACGTGTGGGTTGTGTGATGATCCTGTCTGCGTGTTCATTGGGAGACTCCATTTTCCGTGGAATGGTGAGGAGGGTAGAGAGGCAGCAGAGTCTCCACTTGGATTTTCTAAGCAATTCCACAGAAAATAAGACGTTGCACAAGCAAGTGCTGGGCACATCTTAGGGAGAGACCTAGTGAGGAGGGCTGTGTTTTAATTAATTAATTAATTGTAAATAACAGGATTAGAGCAGATTGGTTCATAGCTGCCTGTTCTAGAACCGTATTCTTCGAACAAAAGGGTGGGGGATGGTAGGCTTCTCTCCTAGCTCTGAGGAAACTCCAGCTCAGCGCACAGCATGAGGAGGACGAGGGAACAATAGGGCGTTCCTTTGTGCCTGCCCTTGAAACGCGGTGGAGGCCACTCAGTGAGCCCGGGCAGTGCCATCGCTCACGTGTCCCCAGCAGCAGTGGCGTCTGTGGGGATGCTGTGCACTGGAAATTGGCACTGTTTTGGGTAGTGGTTCTGAGAGGAACTGTTTAACCAGGTATGCAAATGTGCTGATGCAGGAATGTTTTTGAACACCTGTGATGTAAATTTTAACGGTGGTTAATGTTAGCAGCTCCACCTGGGTTAGCTCAACCCTTAGAGATTATTTGTTCTCATCTCTTTGGAGTTGAAAATGTACTTTTCTAGGAGCCATTTCCCCAGGCCATGTGGAGGTCAGGCATCGGCTGGTTCTGGCCTCACTCTACTCGTCCTCCTTCCCGCTCTGTGGAGAGGGTGGCTTGAAGGAGACGGGCAGCAGATGTGTGACTGCAGCCCCGGGGCACGGGCAGAGGCTGGCATGTGGGGAAAGCAGGATCCGGGAGGCTGTAGCTTAAGGAGACATTTGTTTTTTATTTGAAGAGAATTTTAGAGATGGGAATTTTAGAGATGGGGTGGTGGTGGATTTTAGCATTAGAGATTTCTGGCTTCTGCTTGAAGCACTGTGAATAGGGGACAAAATAATAAATAACCAAAGAGAAAAAGTTCATGTAAGTAAAGTAGAAGTTTTGGTGTGTTTTCTTGAAAGGAAATTGTCTGCAGTGAAAGCGTTGTATTTTTAGAGAACTCGGGGAGGAAAATGCTGTTGTGCTGCCTATCACACGGGTCTGGCCATTTTGACATCTGAAATCTTATAGGAGTTTGTCTTATTGAGAGTATATGCTGCTTATTTGGTTTCGTAGAATCCAGAAAAGAGCCTATCCAAATTATCCTTACCTTCAGAGTAAATTACCTTTTAGAATTGTAGCAGGTGGCACATAGGACCTCTCAGAGGGACTGCACCTTGTACAAGAAGAAAAGTGAGAGGGTGTTGCAAAGGAGAGCTCCCACCTCCTTTATAGACTTTTGCAGAACAGGTTTCTTCCTTTCGACCTGGGAGAAGAGGCAGGACCAGTGGGGAGGCAGACAAGTGGGTGAAGGAAGACTAAAGGAAGAAGGGACGCGCTGATCGAGAAGACAAGGAGTGCTGATGGCTTTGGGCACCAGCTGTCTACTCCAGAGAGTCTGACCTGGACTTGCAGGGTCCTGCTAGAAGAGAAATCCTTGCTTCCTTCTCCTCCTGTCTTCTTCCTCTCCCTCCATTCTCCTTCCTCTCCCTTGTATTCACCCACCCACCACTCACCCACCCATCCCTCCATCCATCTATTGTCTGCCATCCACCTCACCACCCACCCATTTATTTACCCACCTACTCATCCATTCACCTGTCCACATCCATCTATTCATCCACCAACCATCACATATTAATGACTTACTATATACTAGAACTACTAGTACTGACACTTGAGTATATTTGTGGACAAAGCACCAGAAATCCAGAACATTTGTAGCATCCTGAAAAGAAACCTTATACCATTAGCAGTTCCTTCCCGTGTCCCCCGCTCCCCCCACCCAGCCCCTGGCAACCACTCATCTGCTTTCCTTCCCTGTCGATTTGCCTGTTCTCTGTTGTCTTTGGTGCCTGACTTCTTTCACTCAACTTAGTGTTTTCTTTCTTTCTTTTTTTTTTGGTTTTATGGACAGTGCTGCCATGAACATTCATGTGCGAGTTTTCGTGTGGACCTGGGTTTTCATTTCTTCGGATATCCCGGGAGTGGGATAACTGGTTCATATGGTGACTGTCTGTTTTAAGCATTGGAGTAAATGCCAAGTTGTTTTCTTTTTTTGGAGACGGAGTCTCGCTCTGTCCCCCAGGCTGGAGTGCAGTGGCGCAATCTCGGCTCACTGCAAGCTCCGCCTCCCGGGTTCTCGCCATTCTGCTGCCTCAGCCTCCAGATTAGCTGGGACTACGTGCGTGCGCCACTGCGCCCAGCTAATTTTTGTATTTTTAGTACAGACGGGGTTTCACCGTGTTGGGCGAGATGGTCTTGAACTCCTGACCTCAGGTGATCCGCCTGCCTCGGCCTCTCAAAGTGCTGAGATTACAGGCGTGAGCCACTGTGCCCGGCCGAGAAGTAGGTTCTTGATGTATCCTTCATGTCTCGTCTTCCCTCTCGCACCCTGCGCCCTTCTCGCCCAGTGCTTACTCTTTGGTGGGTGCTGGCCCCCTGCTTCAAGAACAGACTGAGGATCCCTGGAAAGACGCCCCCACAGCATGTGCACTCACCGACTCCACCCAAGACGCCCCCACAGCACGTGCACTCACCGACTCCACCCAAGACGCCCCCACAGCACGTGCACTCACCGACTCCACCCAAGACGCCCCCCACAGCACGTGCACTCACCGACTCCAACCAAGACGCCCCCACAGCACGTGCACTCACCGACTCCACCCAAGACGCCCCCACAGCACGTGCACTCACCGACTCCACCCACTGCCTACCCAGGGCCCAGCTGCTCCAGCAGCTCTTCCCTGGCCTCTCCCCCACCTTCACTTTTTGCTCTTTTCGGAGCATTCATTGCCTTTATAGTACACAGACTTGTGTCCCTATGTAAATAAAGCTTTGCTTTTGTTTTTTCTCTCTGTTTAAAAAAAAAAAAATCTCCTTATGTTGGTCAGGCTGTTCTTGAACTCCTGGCCTTACGTGATGCTCCCATCTGGGCCTCTCAAAGCGCTGATATTACAGGTGTGAGCCACGATGCCTGGGCCAAAAAGCTTTTTTTGGAGACGGAGTCTTCCTCTGTCGCCCAGGCTGGAGTGCAGTGTCGTGATCTCCGCTCTCTGCAACCTCTGCCGCCCGGGTTCAAGCAATTGTCCTGCCTCAGCCTCCCCACACAGCCTCAGCTGGGTTTACAGGTGTGTGCCACCACGCCCAGCTAATGTTTTTGTATTTTTAGTAGAGATGAGGTTTCACCTTGTTGGCCAGGCTGGTCTCTTAACTCTTGGCCTCAAGTGATCCGCCTGCCTCAGCCTCCCAAAGTGCTGGGATTACAGGCGTGAGCCACCGTGCCTGGGCTGAAAAAAGCTTCTCTTGATCCTGCTTCCCACCAGCTTCACGTCAATTCTTTGCCCTTCTTTGCGCCAAACTCCTCCAAAGATTTGTGGTTTTTTCATGGTGTGTGCATCCTCCCCCATTCTCCCTTAGATCCTTAGTCAGATCTTGCACCTCCACCCCCAGGGCAACAAAACCATCCTGGTTAAGGTCTCTGTCGGTAGACATCCTTCCTTGGCTAGTCCCCTCTCCTGCCCTGACCCGGTAGTGTCCTCACTTAGTCCTTGGGCCTTGCTATCCTGCCCCCTCCCCACGGTGCTGAGTGCAGCTCAGCTTCTGACTCTGGTGTCCTGTGCCCACATGCGAGCTCTGTCTCCCGTCCTCCCTCCTCCCCCCGGTGCTGGGTGCAGCTCAACCTCTGACTCTGGTGTCCTGTGCCCACGTGCGAGCTCTGTCTCCTGCTCACTTCATGGCTTCCCATCTGCCTCCCTCCTCTTTGCCTTTCTTGCAGGTGCTTCTGCCTTCTGACTTCCTCAGAAGAAGTCACCTGCGCCTCCCTCTTCTGACTGGTTTCCCTGGCCACCTGTCCTTCTGGGGGCAGGTCTGCATCACATCAGCCCAGGGAACCAGTTAGTCCTCACTGAGGCCCTGCCCCTCCTGGCTCCAGTTCCTACTGGCCTGTCTGCCCGTCCTCCTTGTGAATCCTCCCTGGGGTATAGCGGGGTTTAGCGCTCTCCTGGGCACTGTGTCCAGGGGAAGGAGGAGCCGGAGCTGCCTTTCCATCCTCCGTCCACTCGCCTTTGCCGCCGTTTTCATTCTGGGAGGACTTTCTCGGAGTGCAGGCTACCTTTTTTCTTTCTTGCTGCCCTACCTCCTGTGGCCACACCCTCTGGCCTGTGGGTCTTGGCTTGGCTTTGTCATCATCCACTGTTGTGTGACTCTTGTTCCAGGGTAAGCCGCTGTGCACGTGGTTGAATATAACAGAGGGCTGTCCCGGGCCATGAGCTGTGTCAGAACTCTGAACCCTTCCAGTGCCACCGTGTGCTTGACTTGCAGATTAGTGAGGGTGTCTTGCCTATAGTTACTGTTTTCCTGTATAATTATTCTGTTAACCCTTTTATAGCTAATAAGTGAGCTGAAATTCTTAAATTGTTTTGATTCAGTGTAAGAAAAAAGCAGAAGGAAATATACAAAAAGTTAACTTATTTCTGAATTGTGGGATTGCCAGTGATTTTGTATGTTTTGGAATATAATTAAGTTTTTTTACAGAGAGCATGTATTAGCTTTACTGTAAGAAAAAATTAATGGAAACCCTCATTTATATGTAACTTAATTCAGATGATTAATGCTTATCACTTAAAAAACATATAGTAAAAACCTGAAGGGAAGATGACCCTGAAGTTAGATAATGCTCTGTCAAAACAAAGCGACCCAAAGACCCGAAGAGTTGGATCCTTTTCTTTTTTTCTTTTTTCTTTTTTTTTTGAGACAGTCTCGCTCTGTCTTCCAGGCTGGGGTGCAGTTGTGTGACCTTGGCTCATCGCAACCTCTGCCTCTCGGGCTCAAGCTATTCTCCCACCACAGCCTATTGAGTAGCTGGGACTACAGGCGTGTGCCACCATGCCCAGCTAATTTTTTGGGTATGTTTTGTAGAGATGGGGTTTTGCCATGTTGCCCAGGCTGAGCTTGAACCCTTGAGCTCAAGCTTTCCACCAGCCTTGGCCTTCTAAAGTGCTGGGATCACAGGCATCAGCCACTGTGCCTGGGCCTGAATCCTGTACTTGGAATCCTGATGAAATAAGGACCCCAGCCCTGCAGTGCTGTGGCCCAGGCCTTGCCCCGACACGTGGCTGTGGAGAGGCTGTGGCCCCTTAGTCCTTGTGTTCGTGCTGCGTCCCTTCTCCCTCCACTCAGTGAAGCTCCCCCAGCACTTCCTGTCCAGCAGACATGACAGTGCAGAGACCCCAGGATTCTTCCAGGGCTCCGGCTACATACAGATGTGAAGAATTATTTACCTTTCGCTCTCATTCTGTGCTGAGTGTCAGGCACGAGATGTGTGATAGTGCCATAGAGGGCATGCAGCAGGTGGTGCGAGCATCTGGCTCTGCTGACTGGAAAAGATAGGTGCACAAATATAAAACCGTATCACTTTTGTCTCTTTTTTAAAAAGAATACTTCATTTTCATAGAGTATTTTAAGTTAACACGTAGTAGGTTTATTGTTATTTGTATAGGAGGTTTTGACATGGTAAAACTAACTTGGTGCCATTTTCATAAAGTATTTTATGTTAACATGTAGGTTTATTGTTATTTGTACAGGAAGTTTTGACATGGTAAAACTAACTCGGTGCCATTTTCATAGAGTATTTTATGTTAACACGTAGTAGGTTTATTGTTATTTGTACAGGAGGTTTTGACATGGTAAAACTAACTTGGTGCCATTTTCATAAAGTATTTTATGTTAACATGTAGGTTTATTGTTATTTGTACAGGAAGTTTTGACATGGTAAAACTAACTTGGTGCCATTTTCATAGAGTATTTTATGTTAACACGTAGTAGGTGTATTATTTGTACAGGAGGTTTTGACATGGTAAAACTAACTTGGTGCCATTTTGATAAAGTATTTTAAGTTAACACGTAGTAGGTTTATTGTTATTTGTACAGGAGGTTTTGACATGGTAAAGCTAACTTGGTGCCATTTTCATAAAGTATTTTATGTTAACACGTAGTAGGTTTATTGTTATTTGTACAGGAAGTTTTGACACATGGTAAAACTAACTTGGTGCCATTTTCATAAAGTATTTTATGTTAACACGTAGTAGGTTTATTGTTATTTGTACAGGAAGTTTTGATACATGGTAAAACTAACTCGGTGCTATTTTCATAAAGTATTTTATGTTAACACGTAGTAGGTTTATTGTTATTTGTACAGGAAGTTTTGACACGTGGTAAAACTAACTTGGTGCCATTTTCATAAAGTATTTTATGTTAACACGTAATAGGTTTATTGTTATTTGTACAGGAGGTTTTGACATGGTAACACTAACTTGGTGCCATTCTGGTAACTCATGTGGACAAAATCCCTTTGGGGTACTCAGTGCTGTTTGAGTGTGACGTGGTGCTGAGAATGAAAAGTTTGGGAATTGCTGTTTTACCGTAAACCAAAGCGCCTGGCGCAGTACTGCAGTGAACCAACCAACCAACCAGTTTCTGCCTCTCATAGGTTGACATTCTGATTGGGGATAAGTTTCACATTTTTGTGTCACATCTTTCAAAACAGTCAACTCCTTAGGTTTAATGTCTTTTTATCAACATGGAGATTTTGAATGAAATTCAGCCATGAATGTGTGTGTGTTTTCCCATGCTATCTCAATTGTATTACAGAGCAGTGTTGTGGAAACATTTAAAAAACAATCTCTGACATGAGCAGGAATGTGGTCTTCTACCAGGAACTTTACTGATTGCAGAGAATTTATTAATATTACTATACCTTGTGGTTTTCCGCATGCAGGTTTAAGCCTGCATTTACACTTCTAACCACAAGGTGGTGCTTTTGTTCTAAGTCCGAAGGCTGACACTGGGCTGGACGGAGCTTGAGAACCAGTTTTATATGGATTGATTTTTTGCCAATTTAAGATGATTCTGCTTTGAAGTGCTTAGCAAAGAACCTTACCTTCCTTTTGCATCAGGGTTGTCTCATCTTAGAGTGACATCCTAGAGTGTGTAGGAACCTCCCAGCAGGTGTTTATTGGGCACCCCTTACCTGTGTGCTAGTCTGGGTGCCTGGTGGTGCTCAGAGCTGGCCTGGACAAGTCCCCAGGGGTTTGTGGTCCCTTACCATTCTCGACTGCTGCTTTTATGTTTGTTGTATTTCTGATAGGACTGTTGCTCACGTTACTCTTCTGATCTGAAAAAAGAAATAGGCTTCTCATTTTTTCATGGTGTGTAAGTTCTGTACACCTTATTTTTATGTCTCATGTTGTTCTGAAGAGGAGATGGGTGTCCTGGGAGGCAGGGCAGCCGTGTCCAGCTGCAGTGTCCTTGGTGGCTGAGCTGAAGCAGCGTACAGCTCCGGCTTCGAGGATGCGCCAGGGAGTGTGTGGAGGTCATGTTTGCGTCCCTCCCTCAGACCCGCACTCCCAGCCTGTGCTTTACACCAGACAACTCCTGGCGAAACTGCGCTGCTGCCCTGCCTGACACTGGCCCTGCCCTCAGGGAGGCTCTGGCCGGGGCTGCCGGTGTTCGTCAGTGTCTTCAAAACTTGTTTCTCACATTAGAAAAATGTTAAGGCCCGTCATTTCCTGGTGGTAATTGTGTCAGAGTATGTATGAATTGAAAAGGTGGAAAATGACAAAATTACTATGAATATAGTAAGATTAAAAAACAGCATCTGTATGTGTCGACATATTACTTAGCCTCCCGGAGCCAATACTGGCAGGACCTGGGAGTCTGTGTGTCCCTCCTAGGGCCGCACTGTCCTCTGGAGCCTGGGGGCTGAGGCCTTGATCGGGGGCAGGACAATCTGTTGTCTTGGAATAGAGGCCAGGAGGCCCAGACAGGTGCTGACCAGCTAAAGCTGCTTTTTTTCACACTCTGTTTGAAATACAGTTAGTGGAGAGAGGCAGTGGGGCGATCCGGGGTGGGCAGGGAGGCGTTCTAAAACACCAAGTCATTCCTCACAGGGCCTGGAGCACAGTGAGCTTAGAAGACCAGCACCGTAACACATGCTGCCATTTACGAGGCAGTGGCGGGGCAAGGGGGGCTGCACGTGTGACCCGCCTGCACCAGGGCCTCCTGAGGGCCAACCTCTCCATCGAGCCCTGTTCTGAGACCAAATTCCAGGTGCCGAAAGACATTAAACAGGATTGTGCTCTTCACTGGCATCTATCAAAGAACACCAACGTGATATAAATTAAAACCCACAGTAAAATCTCAGAATTCCGTCCCCTTTTCTGGCTCTCCCACACTCTGCAGGCTGACGGAGAATCTCACTGTTGGCCAGTGTCCCCAGATGCCCTGACTCTCGGCTCCAGCACTCTTTGTGTTCTGTCTGGTCTCGAAGAGCAAGTCCAGGTAGCTGTGGCGCCGCCTGTGCCTTGCCTCCTGCAGTCTGCCTACGATTGCACGACTCACCTCTTGATGTGTGAGACCCGCCATTTATATTTAATCATCATCTTAGAGTATATTCTTCCAGTAGTTGTAGAATACGTATTTTGTGCCCATGCTAGGTGCCGGGGTTGCAAAGGTGGATAGGGGCTCCTTTTGTAAGTGGGAGGCAGGCTTGTGTGGGTCACCACAGGGCAGCCCGTGATGAGCTGCAAGGGCCATCTGAGCCCCGAAAGCTCGCTGCATAGTTGGAGAGTCGCGGGAAGCAGGGGGAAGGGTGATGGTCTGGGCCATACTGCTGCTGGAATTTTAAGTAGCTTGGTGTGACTGGCACGTAGGATTTCTGACCTGAAAATCGTTGGGCTAGGTTAGAAATCGGCAAACTTCTGTAAAGGACCAGGTATGTGGGGTGTGGGCCGCGTAAGGTCTCTGATGCATATTCTTTTTTATTTTTACAACTTAAAAAATTAAAAAAAAATTCATTCTTAGCTTGTGGGAAGTAAGAAAGCAGGCTGGGCTGGATTTGGCCCGGGGGCCGCACGCCTGGCCTAGATTGCTGCAGCTCCTTCTGTGCCTTGTCATGAAGTGTGAACTTGATTCCATGGGCAGTGGGAAGCCACTGAATTTTTAAAGATGATGGTAAGGTCACAATTTTAGAAAGATAATTTTAACTGCAGAATAGATGCTAGACTGAAAAGGGGAGAGGCTGGAATTAGAAAAATGAGTTGCTAGATTATTCCTATTACCACTGACTTGAGGAATAATGTGGCTTAAAATAAGAAGGTAGCAGTGGAATTTGATGGAATATTTAGGAGGCATAGAATTTGGTGACCAATAGGAGGGGTTGGTGTTGAGGGAGCATGAGTAGTTTATTTTCTCTTTACTTTTTAAATTTATTTATTTATTTATTTTTGAGATAGAGTCTTGCTCTGTTGCCCAGGCTGGAGTGCAGTGGCGTGATCTCTGCTCACTGCAAGCTCCGCCTCCCAGGTTCCCGCCATTCTCCTGCCTCAGCCTCCCGCGTAGCTGGGACTACAGGTGCCCGCCACCATACCCGGCTAATTTTTTTTTGTTTTTTGAGACAAGAGTTTCGCTCTGTCACCAGGCTGGAGTGCAGTGGCGAGATCTCGGCTCACTGCAACCTCCACCTCCCGGGATCAAGCGATTCTCCTGCCTCAGCCTCCTGAGTAGCTGGGATTATAGGCATGCACCACCACGCCCGGCTGGTTTTTGTATTTTTAGTAGAGATGGGGTTTCACCATGTTGGCCAGGCTGGTCTTGAACTCCTGACCTCAAATGATCCACCCGCCTCGGCCTCCCAAAGTGCTGAGATTACAGGCGTGAGCCACCGCGCCCGGCCATTACGCCTGACTAATTTTTTTGTTATTTTTAGTAGAGACAGGGTTTCACCGTGTCAGCCAGGATGGTCTCGATCTCCCGACCTCATGATCTGCCTGCCTCGGCCCTGCAAAGTGCTGGGACTACAGGCGTGAGCCATCGCGCCCGGCCTATATTTTATTTTTTTTGAGACAGGGTCTCACTCTGTTGCCCAGGCTGGAGTGCAGTGGCGCGATCTTTGCTCGCTGCAACCAACGCCTCCTGGGATCAAGTGATCCTCCTGCCTCAGCCTCTGAAGTAGCCGGGACTACAGGTGTGTACCACCACACCCGGCTAATTTTTACATTATCTGTGGAGACGGGGTCTCCTTATGAGACAGCCAAATGCCTAGGCAGATAAAAAGGAGTCCCTGGAGAATCTCCGCCCTGCCGCACAATCCTTTATGCCAAATGCTTTTGTGCAGAGGAGGGAACCTGCCCACAGGGGGACTGGAGTCCGCATGAGCGCTGAGGGAAGTGGGTGGAGCCACAGGGGACTGGAGCCAGCATGTGCACTGGAGGAAGTGGGTGGAGCCACAGGGGACTGGAGCCCGCATGCGCCCTGGGGGGAAGTGGCTGGAACCCGCATGCGCACTGGGCAAAGTGGGTGGAGCCACGGGACGGGAGCGCGCATGCACATTGGTGGAAATGGGTGGAGCCCCAAGGGACTGGAGCCCCTATGGGCACTGGTGGAAGTGGGTGGAGCCACGGGGGACTGGAGCCCACATGCGCACTGGGGGAAGTGGGTGGGATCACGGGGAATTCCGCCTTCCGCAGGGGAGGAGCTTCTCTTTTCAGTTCCTGAGTGAGGGCCTGGGATTCCATCTGTGAGGTGGGGGTCCTGTAAGCAGGACGCCATCCCGCTTTGCTGAGAGTTTTTATTTTTTCCTTTTTGCCCAATAAAACCTTGCTCTACTCACCCTTTAGTGTGTCCTGTCCTCGTGTCTAAATTTTCCTGGTTGTGTGACAAGAACCGGGTTTTAGCTGAACTAAGGATCAAAATTCTCCAACACTTTCGTTGCCCAGGCTGATCTTGAACTCCTGGGCTCAAGCGATCTTCCCACCTCGACCTCCCAAGGTGCTGGGATCACGGACATGAGTTGTCACAGCCAGCCACTGACTGGACTTTTTTTTTTTTTTTTGAGACAGAGTTTCTCTCTGTTGCCCAACCTGGAGTGCAGTGGCACAATCTCTGCTCATTGCAACCTCCACCTCCCAGGTTTAAACGATTCTCCTGTCTCAGTCTCCTAAGTAGCTGGGATTACAGCGTGTGGCACCATGTCTGGCTAATTTTTGTATTTTTTTGTAGAGATGGGGGTTTCGCCATGTTGCCCAGGCTGGTCTTGAACTCTTGGACTCCAGGGATCTGCCTACCTCGTCCTCCTAAAGTGCTGGGATTACAGGCATGAGCCACCAGGACTTGCCTGACTGGACATTTTTAATTTTTTTTTTTTTGAGATGGAATCTCCCTCTTTCGTCCGGGCTGCTCACCGCAAGCTCTGCCTCCCGGATTCACGCCATTCTCTTGCCTCAGCCTCTTGAGTAGCTGGGACTACAGGCGCCTACCACCACTCCCGGCTAAGTTTTTGTATTTTTAGTAGAGACGGGGTTTCATCGTGTTAGCCAGGACTAGGCATTTTTAATGAAGGGGGTACACAGAGTCAGCCACAGTGGTGTTTATAATTGACAAAAAGAGTTGGTTGGGTAGATTGTGATGTTACTATATAACACAACACTGTTGTGTATCTTAAAAAAATAGTGTTGTCAGCTGAGCACGGTGGCTCATGTCTGTAATCCCAGCACTTTGGGAGGCCGAGGCGGGCGGATCACGAAGTCGGGAGATTGAGACCATCCTGGCTAATACGGTGAAACCCCGTCTCTACTAAAAATACAAAAAAAAAAAAAACCAAAAAAAAAAAAACGGGCGTGGTGGCGGGCCGCCTGTAGTCCCAGCTACTCAGTAGGCTGAGGCAGGAGAATGGCGTGAACCCGGGAGGCGGAGCTTGCAGTGAGCCGAGATGGCGCCACTGCACTCCAGCCTGGGCGACAGAGCGAGACAACGTCTCAAAAAAAAAAAAAAAAAAAAGTTGTCAAAATCTTAATCAGATTTAGTGGAAAAATAGATTAAAAACTAGTATATTATATAATCCACTAATATAAAAATTCTGTAAGGGATATGCTAAGATGTTTACTGTTGATGGTAAGATTAGGGGCCATTTTTGTTTCTTGTGATTTGTTTTTTCTCTCCTGGTGACACTGCTAGAGCCCCCAGCGCAGTGTTTGAATGCTGTGGAAGTGGCACCTCCATGGCTTTTCCTGATCGCTGGGGGGAAGCATTAAGCCTTTCACCATAACGCTGCTAAGTTACTAATCACAAGATTTTCATAGATATCCTTTATCAGGTTGAACTTTTTATTGTGAAATACTTTTTCTCCCTCCGTTGTCACGATCATGTGCTTTCTGTCCGTGTCAGTGCCCTGCGTGTAGTCGTGCGTGTTCTGTCTGGTGTTCCTGTCTCGCCGCGTTGGGGTAGCCGCACTCACCTGGGATGATACCTTCTGAGATCCCTAGTTGATGCCTGAAATCACAGATAGTACTGAACTCTATATACCAGGTTTTTTCTTAGACACATATACCGATGGTAAAGTTTAGTTTATAAATCAGGCACAGTAAAAGTTATATGAATATCCCCCCCGCCCCCACCCGAAAAACGTATTGCACTCTACTCAGTCGTCGGCGTCTTGTGATCTGTCGATCTGATGAGGGAGACGGCCGCCCAGCAGCTGGCAGATGGGCATTGGTTACAGGATGGACATGGGGACAGAGAGAGGACTCACATCCGGGGCAGGACTGATGGGGCAGTGCGAGAGTTAGCATGCTACTCAGAGCAGTGTGCAGCTGAAAACTGAGAAGTTGTTTATTTATTTTATTTTATTTTATTTTTTTGAGACGGTGTCTCGCTCTTTCGCCCAGGCTGGAGTGCAATGGCGCGATCTCGGCTCACTCTGGGTTCAAGTGATTCTCCTGCCTCAGCCTCCTGGGTAGCTGGGATTACAGGCACGCGACATGCCCAGCTAATTTTTGTACTTTTAGTAGAGACGGGGTTTTCACCATGTTGGCCAGGCTGGTCTCGAACTCCTGACTTCGTGATCTGCCCACCTCGGCCTCCCAGAGTGCTGGGATTACAGGTGTGAGCCACCTGTGCCCGACCTGAGAAATTGTTTATTTCTGGAATTTTTCATTTAATATTTTTGGACTTGGTTGACTGTGGATAACTGAAACTGTGGCAAGCAAAACCACGGATCGGTGGTCTGCTGCGATTGATCTTCAGGTTCAAGCAGCCTTGCACCTGGGATACATCTCGGGTGATCCTCAGTGTGGCACCCTCTTGACATGTGGTTGCATTCATTTGCTGATGTTTTGTTACTGGTTACCGAGGCTGTGACAGGACTGATGTGGAGTTCCCTTTGTTTTCTGTGTAATGCTGTTCTCACAGAAGGTGCTGGGAGGTGTTTCCTCCTATTCTTACTAATTCATGAGCACTGATAAGGTTGAGCATTTTCCTATGTCTTGGCCATTTGGGAATGCCTGTTTAATTCACTTGCCCGTTTTTATGTTGTCTTTTTAAAAAAACTGATTTGTAGTTCTTTCCTTATAGAGTTAAGAGTAAGTAAAGCTATTGTACGTAGCCAAATACATTGGATATTTTTTTCTGTGTTTTAAAGTTTATTTATTTTTACCATATAAATGTTTGAAATATTTTGGTAGTTAAATCTGTAAAGCTTTTCCTTTGTGATTTCTGGCCTTGACATTGTGCTTAGAGTCAGGAGTTCCTTGTTTCAGGGCTGTCAGGTATTTTTTCCTGCTGTTTTTGCGATTTATTGTTTTACGATTCTTTCACTCATTGATCTGCAATGCTGATGGCCTTCTCCTCCCAGTACTTAGCCAGCTGCCTCAGTGTCTCAGTGAGTGTTTTGTTATTATCCCTTCCTGCTGATGTGAAATGCCTCTTTACGTTGTATCTGTATCTTGTATTGTATTCCAGTTTTTAGATTAAAGTCTTGTGGATTTTTTTTTTAGTTGCTTATGCTATTAAAAGCATGAAGTGGGACCAGGTGCGGTGGCTTACACCCATAATCCCAGCACTCTGGGAGGCCGAGGGGGGGCGGATCACTTGAGGCCAGGAGTTCAAGACCAGCCTGGCCAACATGGAGAAACCCCATCTCTACTAAAAATACAAAATTAGCCGGCGTGATGGTGCACGCCTATAATCCCAGCTACTTGGGAGGCCGGGGCAGGAGAATCACTTGAACTGGGGAGGCAGAGGTTGCAGTGAGCTGAAATTGTGCCACTGCACTCCAGCCTGGGTGACAGAGCCAGACTCTGTCTCAAAAAAACAATTATCAAGTGGGTCATAATTTGCATGGAAATAAATTATGTATAGATTTACCAGAAGAAATAGTCCATGAAAAAAGGTAGAGATTGTACTGTTCACGTTCTGTGTGAGATACCAGTGTTTTTCATCAGTACCGTTTGTCCATTGTGAGATGGTCCTGCACCATGTTTTCTTAGCAACCATGGCAGAAGGTAGTTGGAAATTAGATACCGCAGTCTATCAGAGAGGCCGCGGTGTGGGGGGATGCAAAGAAGGTGCACTGTGTGCGGGGCACCACCTGTGCAGACCCTAACCCCGAGCTGCTCTGCACACCACACTGGGGCCGCTGCGTGAGACTGGTGAGGCTGGACACTTGCGTGCGAGTCGCGTGAAGCAGGCTTGTCACTCACAGATGAGCAGGGGACAGCAGAGGCCGGGGCTCATGGTGATCTGGCCCCCAAGGCTCAGGCAAGTGCCCAGGGTGGATGGGGTCTTGTCTGCATATCTGTGTGTGCCCCATGTTGTACTGCAGTTGGGAGACCCCGAAAGTGCTCTCTATTTTGGGTTTTATACTCGGGGCCACCTGACCCACTGGACTGCGTTTTAGGACACCCTGTTGTGGGAGGCACAGGAGCAAAGCCCAGGCCACTCTCAGCTGCTCCTTATCTCAGGGTGTTGCATTCCCAGCACATTGGAAACTTTTTCTTGAGAACTACAAGCAAGAAAGGAGGGCGAACTGGGTGGTTCAGTTCTCTGTCCCTGGGGAGCTGTCCTGCTGGGGCAGGTGATGGAATCTGCCACATTTTCAGTGTTTTTGCCGCGTATCTATAACTAGCACCTAAGCATGCAAGGATTACTTTGGAACCCTGAGAATTGTATTTAGCTCCAGGCCCCAGGATTTTGCTATAACTTTGTAGTATCTGCATTACACATCCTACAAATTATTTTGGCCTATAAAATATATAATTATAGATCCTGAGGAACTTGGCTTAATATATTATTGATACAAAAACAGTACAAAACTGCTTCAACTAAAATTCCTTCATTATTTGTAGTAGCAAAATACGTTGTTTTTTCTCTCCAGCAGTTTAGAATTGTCCACTGCCTTGGTATTTCTAATTTCCCTGCTTGTCCAGGTCACATCTGTTTGCTTTCCTGATACCTTCACAGGCTTCCCTTGTCCCCAGGAAGCCTCCTACGCCCATCCACTTTCTCTCCTGTTTTCAGTTTCCCATGAGGCACAGCTGGTGCCGAGGCATCCGAGTCTCCCCTGCACCTCTGGATTGCACGCACTCATTCTGCTTTTCCCTCCTGCATTTTGACCAGATCTGACTTTTGCTAAGTCCATGTGCCCCCTCAGGTGTTTGTGTGGTGAGACATTGTGGTCATTCATTCCCTGGAAAGTTTGCAGTGGGTCTGGTACGTAAGCGTGAGGCGGGTCACTGATGCGGGAAGCTCTCGTCACAGTGAAACTGTCCTCGCGTTTTTGTTTTTGTTTTTTTTTTTTGTGGCAGTCTCGCACTGTCGCCTAGGCTTGAGTGCAGTGGTGCCATCTCGGCTCACTGCAAGCTCCGCCTCCCGGATTCACACCATTCTCCTGCCTCAGCCTCCTGAGTAGCTGGGACTACATGTAGGCCACCGCCACCACGCCCAGCTCATTTTTTGTATTTTTAGTAGAGACGGGGTTTTGCCGTGTTCGTCAGGATGGTCTCAATCTCCTGACCTCATGATCCGCCCTCCTCAGCCTCCCAGAGTGCTGGGATTACAGGCGTGAGCCACCGCGTCTGGCCAAAACCATCCTCTTTAAAGCAGCCACTGGGTTTGGAATTTATTAAATACTTGAAAATCTCAAAAAGTTAAAAATGTCAGGTGAACTGTTGTTTTTTTTTCCCCCAGTACCAACCTTTATGTGTTATGTGAGGAAATACTGAGTTTATTATTTTTGATGGAAAATTTATGATTTCTAAGAAGTCATTTTTTGACTGAGAACTTTTATCTTTCTCAAATCTTAGCCTGAACTAGCCTGAACTTAGCCTGAACTAGCCAAGTTCAGGCTGCTGTAGCGAGCGTCTCCCCAGCGGCCAGAGTTGCAGGGCTGTGCTAGAGTTTGCTAGTCACTGGGATGCCTCGAGATAGAGGTGTGACCCTGGGCCTCTTCACCAGGTGACAGAAAGCAGCTTAGATCAGCTTCTGCTAAAGAGGCCACTTGTGATCTCTCATGACAAGGAGCTTGGAGAGGCTTTACTTCTGTGTGCCGCCTTCCCTGTGGGCGGTGAGCTGTCCCTGGGGTCGCATCCAACCTCCTGAGGATGACGTCTGCTCTGTTAGTCTCAGTGCTCCACTGAGACCCGCAGGCCCCATGGCTGGAGAGGTGGGGAAGGATGTGATTTCTGTTACTGGACAGGCAGTGCTGGGCCCCTAGGATGATGGGTAACTCCAGCCTAGCTGCAAACAGGTCCGCTCCCTGCACGTGCGAGTGAGTGCCCACACGCTGCACCAGTTGGAACTGACAGTCAGGCAGGAAGGGCCTGTGTGCCCTGGCCTTAACCCTGGGTTCGCAGGATTTTCGCACACCACTTTTCTTTCAGTTTCTAGTTCTTTCCACAGCTAGATTCAGTTATATTAATAAGCAGAAAAGCCAAAATTTGTGTTTCTGTTACATGGGTTAGTTAGGTCACTGTTTGACAGGCATTCTCATTTAATAGACTTTATTAAAATCAGATCAGTAAAGCTGCTACTATGTGATACAAGCTCAGAGACAGAATATATTACACTTATTTGAATCTTTGTTAAAATGGCATTTGTAGACAAGAGATCAGAGTCCCTGAGGTAAAAGCTGATCTGCTGTTTGGTGCTACAATAAGGATAAATAGTAGTGAGAAGTTCTGCTTGTGCCCCCAGGGAATTAATAAGGCTGGGAGGGGGAGTAAAAACTATACATAAGCCAGTTCCTTTAACATTCATGTATAACCTTCCAAACATTTAATGACTGTGTGAATATGTGAATTAATTAATAGAGATGGAGGTCTTGTTATGTTGCCCAGGCTGGAGTGCAGTGGCACAATCATGGCTCACTGCAGCCTCAACCTCCTGGGCTCAAGCCCAAGTAGCTGAGACTACAGGTGCACCATCATGACTGGCTATGATGTAGATTTTTTTGCTCATATTGGTTAAGGGAAAAGTGGTCGTCTAACAGTATGTGTAGTATCTCATTTATATAATATGTGTAAATTATACCTTTATCAGCATATTTGCACAGAAAAATGTTTGGAAGGTTATACATGAATGTTAAAGTAATTGGTTTATGCATAATTTTTATTTTTTCCCTATTAATTTCCTTTATTTAAATTAAAAAAATTATACAATGACACGAGTTTATCTTTTCAAAATCAAATCCCATTCAAGCAGAATGTCCCTACCTACCCCCTCACTCTCCACCCCCACAGCTTGTATTGTGATGAGTTTGATGTATATCCTTCAAGATCTTTGCCTTTTTTAGAGATATGCTTGAACCCATCAACAATATAATATTGCTTTGTATATATTTCATTTTTTTCCTATCAACTGTTTTTTTGTTTGTTTCTTTGCTTTTTTTGCTTGTTTTTTGAGACAGGGCCTCACTCTGTCACCCAGGCTGGAGTGCAGTGGTTGCAGTCATGGCTCACTGTAGCCTCCACTTCCTGGGCTCAGGTGATTCTCCCACTTCAGCCTCTTGAGTAGCTGAGACTACAGGAGCATGCCACCACGCCTGGCTAATTTTTGTATTTTTTGTAGAGACGAGGTTTTGCCATGTTGCCCAGACTGGTCTCAAACTCCTGGACTCAAGCAGTCTGCCCACCTTGGCCTCCCAAAGTGCTGGGATTACAGGGGTGAGCCACTGTGCCCAGCCAACTGTTTTTATTTTGAAATAATTTCAACTGAATAGAAAAGTTGCAAGTGTGATAAATGAGATGTTTTTCTTGAGCCGCTTGAAAGTTGCCTCCTAGATGCCCCTTCATTCCTAAATACGTTAGCGTGTATTTCCTACCAAGCCATTCTTTTTTTGTTTTGTTGTTTTGTTTTGAGATGGGGTCTTACTCTGTCACCCACGTTGGAGTGCAGTAGTGTGATCTTGGCTCACTGCAACCTCCACCTCCCAGGCTCAAGCGATCCTCCTACCTTAGCCTCCCAAGTAGCTGGGACCACAGGTATGTGCCATTAGGCCCGGCTAATTTTTTCAATTTTTGGTAGAAACAGGGTTTTACCGCTTTGCCCAGGCTGCTCTTGAACTCCTGAGCTCAGGCGATCTTCACCTCAGCCTCCCAGCGTGCTGGGGTTGTAGGCATGAGCCACCATACCCAGCGTACAAAGCCATTCTTTTACTGAATTATGGTATAAGTAGTCAACGTCAGGAAATTTATATGTATGTTTAAAATATATATGTGGTATTTTGCTATGTCCTGTTTTTTACTCCACAAAAGTTATTATTTTCTGATTTGAATTATTGCATATACATTGTATTTTTCCTTTTAAAGGAGTCCTTTCTAATAATTGCATTGGTTTCATAGCCACAAATTAAAGAAGTTTATGATTGCATCTGTAAGGTTTGTTTGTATACCTCTAAATCTTTTTTCCCCTTGCTGGTTTTTTTATTGTGATAAAATATACTTAACATAAATTTTACTACTTTAGCCATTTCTAAGTGTGCTATTAAGTGGCATTAAGTACCTTCACAGTGTTGCATAACAACCATTGTAACCATCATCATTGTCTGTTTCCAAAACATTTTCATCACCCCAAGCAGAAACTCTGTATCCATTAAACAGTAACTTCTCTTATCTTCCTCCTCCCAGCTCCTGGTAACCCCTGATAGACTTTTTGTCTCTGAATTTGCTTACACCGGATATTTCATATAAGTGGAATTATACAATATTTGTCCTTTTGTGTCTGGCTTAGGTTTTCAAGATTCACCCATGTTGTAGCAGGTATCAGAACCCATTCCTGCATATATACTGTGTTTTGTTTATTCATTCATCTGTTAATGGGCACATGAGTTTTTTCCTATCTTCTGGCTCTTGTGAATAATGCTGCTTCGAACATGTATATGCGAGTATCTGTTTTCAGTTCTTTGGGGTATATACCTAGGAGTGGAATTGCTGGATCGTGTGGTACTTTCTGTGTTTAACTTCCCGAGGTCAAACTGATAGACAGTTTTTC
Organism: Pongo pygmaeus; assembly: GCF_028885625.2. Classification (NCBI taxonomy): domain Eukaryota; kingdom Metazoa; phylum Chordata; class Mammalia; order Primates; family Hominidae; genus Pongo; species Pongo pygmaeus. The sequence goes on from NC_072386.2 coordinate 128,455,082, forward strand.
ATGGTAGCTGCATCATTTTGTGTTTCCAGTAGCAACGCATGAGGGTTCAGATTTCCCTACTCCTCACCAACACTTTTTACTGTCCATTTTGTTGATTGTAGCTATCCGAGTGGGAGCAACGTGGTATGTCATTGTGGTTTTGACTTGCATTTCTGCAATGCATAATGAATGATGTTGGCCATCTTTTCATGTATTTATTGGCTGTTTGCATATCTTTGGAGAAATGTTTATTCAGATCTTTTGCCCATTTTGGAATTTGTCTTTTTATTGCGTTGTAAGATTAGTTATTTATTTAGTCAGTCAGTCAGTCACGGGATTTCACTGTGTTGCCCAGGCTGGTCTCCAGCCCCTGGACTCAGGTGGCACTCCCAGTTCAGTCTCCTGAGTAGCTGGATTACAGGTGTGAGCTACTGTGCCAGGCTTGGAAGAGTTCTTTATATTTTCCAGATACTGGGCCCTTACCAGATACATGATTTGGAAGTATTTTCTCTCGTTCCTTAAGTTGTCTTTTTATTTCTTGATGGTGTCCTTTGCAGCACAGATGTTTTTAGTTTTGATGACATCCAATTTATCTGTTTTTTCTTTGGTTGCTTGTGCTTTTGGTGTCATAATTTAAGAAATGGTTGCCTAACTCAAGGTTGTGAAGACTTACCCCTGTGTTTTCTTGTAAGAGTTTTATCTCATATTTGTTTTTTTATCTATTTTGAGGCAGTTTAAAAATTTTTTTAATTTTTTTATATTTTGAGGCAGGGTCTCGCTCAGTCACCTAGGCTGGAGTGCAGTGGTGCAATCACAGCTCACTGTAGCCCTGACCTCTGGGGCTCAGGCATTCCTTTCACCTCAGCCTCCTGAGTAGCTGGGACCACAGGTGTGCACCCCCATCCCTGGCTAGTTTTTGTATTTTTTGTAGAGACCAGGTTTTGCCATGTTGCCCATGCTGATCTGGATCTCCTGGCCTCAAGCTGTTTGGCCTCCAAGAGTGCTGGGATTAGAGGTGTGAGCCACTGTGCCCAGCTGAGTCAATTTTTATACATGGCATGAGGTAGGGGTCCAACCTCATTCTTTCTTTTTTTTTTTTGAGATGGAGTCTCGCTCTGTCACCCAGGCTGGAGGGCAGTGGCGCAATCTCGGCTCGCTGCAAGCTCTGCCTCCTGGGTTCACGCCATTCTCCTGCCTCAGCCTCCCGAGTAACTGGGACTACAGGTGCCCGCCACCACGCCCGGCTAATTTTTTGTATTTTTAGTAGAGACGGGTTTCACCATGTAGCCAGGATGGTCTTGATCTCCTGACCTCATGATCCACCCGCCTCGGCCTCCCAAAGTGCTGGAATTACAGGCTTGAGCCACCGCACCGGCCCCAACTTCATTCTTTTGCATGTGGTAATCCAGTTGCCCCAGCAACATAGTTGATAGGTCTTCCTTATCAAATTCCTGGTCTATTCTTGTCAAATATCAATATACTGTAAAGGTAAGGGCTTATTTCTAGGTTCATAATTCAATTCCATTGATGTATATATCTGACTTTTTGCCAGTAACACAGTTTTGATTATTGTAGCTGTGTATTAAATGGGGAAATGTGAGTCCTCCAGCTTTATCCTTCTTTTTCCAGATTGTTTTGGCTCTCTTGACCCTCTGAATTTCCTTATGAATTTTAGGATCAGCTTATCATTTTCTGCAACAATAACAACAGCAAAGCCAGTTGAGATTGTACTTGGGGCTGCATTGGGTCAGTTTAGGTAGAGTTTAGGTAGAGGAGTTTAGGTAGAGGAGTTTAGGTAGAGGAGTTTAGGTGGAGGAGTTTAGGTAGAGGAGTTTAGGTGGAAGAGTTTAGGTGGAGGAGTTTAGGTAGAGGAGTTTAGGTAGAATTTAGGTAGAGTTCAGGTAGAGTTGAGGTAGAGTTGAGGTAGAGTTTAGGTAGTGCTGTTGCCTGAGTGTTTGTGTTTCCCCCAAAACCAAGGTGTTAGTGTTAGCAGGGGAGGCTTTTGGGAGGTGCTTTTGTCATGAGGCAGAGTTTTCATGAATGGGATTAGTGCCTTAGAAAAGAGGCTTGGGAGAGACTCCTACCCGTCACGCGAGGACACGGCAAGAAGATGGCAGGCCATGAGCCTGGAAACGAGAGCCTGGCCACACACTGAATTTGCCAGCACCTTGATCTTGGATTTCCGAGCCTCCAGAACTTAAATAAATTTCTGCTGGGTCTGTGCCACCCACATGAAGGCAGTTTGTTGTAATAGCCTGAAAGGACAAAGTCAGAGCACGTCATCGTGTCACCGTCTTCACGGTGTGGTCTCTGATCCTTCAACATGGGGTGTCTTTCTATTTAATTGAAACTTCTTTAATTTCTTTCAACTATGTTTTGTAGTTTCATTGTACAAGCTTGAACTTCTTTTGATACATTTATTTCTTTAGTATTCTTTTTGGTTTGGAATTTTTTTTAGATGGAGTCTCACTCTGTTGCCCAGGCTGGAGTGTAATGGCACAATCTCGGCTCACTGCAGCCTCTGCCTCCTGGGTTCAAGTGATTCTTCTGCCTCAGCCTCCCAAGTAACTGGGATTACAGGCATGCGCCACCACGCCTGGCTAATTTTTGTATTTTTAGTAGAGACAGGGCTTCACCATGTTGGCCAGCTGGTCTCGAACTCCTAACCTCTAGTGATCTGCCCGCCTCGGCCTTTCAAAGTGCTGGGATTATAGGAGTGAGCCATTGTGCCCGGCCTGGAACTGTTTTTGAAATTTCATTTTTATATTCTTCATTGGTAGTTTATATAAACTCGGTTCATTTTCATGTGTTGATCTCATACCTTGCCACGCTGCTGGACTCTTTATGCCACACTGGGCCGTGGCCGGCTGCCAGCGCTGCATCCCTCCTGCTCAGGGCACATGGAGGACCACACTGATGCCTGTGCTTGCTGGAGGCTCTTGAAATGATCACTTGGGAAGAATAAACATATCTGCTTTACTGTGAAGAGAAATATCAATGTAGAGCATTTGTACTATGTAAATGAGACTTTAAAAAGGGATATATAGTTTTATAATATTATGGAAATACTTATAAAATAAAATTTTAATAGATTATCCAACCGCTCTCCACTTGATTACCCTCACTTGGCGGTGCGTTTTGTGTATTCTTATGCACACGTTTGTATTTGTCATGAGTGATGAGTTTGCTTCTGCGTTCTCCTCGGTTGGTGTCATATCACTGCATGGACAGCAGGTGTGTAAAGGTTTGTGTCATCCACCGAGTCCGTCCTGACTGAACTGGTCACATCCGCGGGTGGCCGTGGTGACCTCTTCTGAGCTCTCATCTGCTATTGTGGATGTCTTTGTACAAGAGGAAGTGACTGTACTGATGGGCGTGGTGCGCTGCTGCAGGAATGACTGATAGTGACCGCTTGTTCTCCATCCCCCAGGAGTGACTGACAGTGACCGCTTGTTCTCCATCCCCCAGGAGTGACTGACAGTGACCGCTTGTTCTCCATCCCCCAGGAGTGACTGACAGTGACCGCTTGTTCTCCATCCCCCAGGAGTGACTGACTGTGACCGCTTGTTCTCCATCCCCCAGGAGTGACTGACTGTGACTGCTTGTTCTCCATTCCCCTTTTTACACTGGAAAGGATTTTATTTTCAATTACAAAAGAAGTCTCTACTTATAATCTTATTGTGGAAAAAAATCAAACATTACAAATAAAGCTACAGTTTTCTTTGGTCACTGGATCCTACCTCCTCCTCAGAAATACGTTATATGTGAGTTTGGTATGTGTCCTTCAGGAGTATTTTTGTGCATGTACATATATAATTGAGCTGTATGCTATTGTTTTTGTGAGTATGTACTTTTTAACATTATGAAATTGCATTCTATGTGTTGGTTGACATTTTTTTCACTTTTAAAAAATTGACACGGCCGGGTGCGGTGGCTCACGCCGTTAATCCCAGCACTTTGGGAGGCGGAGGTGGGTGGATCATGAGGTCAGGAGTTCAAGGCCAGCCTGACCAACATGGTGAAACCCCGTCTCTACTAAAAATACAAAAATTAGCCAGGTGCGGTGGTGGGCGCCTGTAATCCCAGCAACTCAGGAGGCTGAGGCAGGAGATTGGCTTGAACCTGGGAGACAGAGGTTGCAGTGAGCTGAGATTGCGCCACTGCACTCCAGTCTGGGTGACAGAGCAAGACTCCGTCTGAAAAGAAAAAGAAAAGGACACATAACAGATGTACACATTTTTTTGGGTACCTGTGATTGTCGTTTGATGTGTGAATAAAGAGCTGAGGAGGGTGAGAGAGATAAGCTGCATAGACATCTGGGAAGAAGGGGCTGCAGGTGGGAATGACTGCAGTTGTGGGGGCCACAGCTCCTGGGCAGGTGCCCACCATGTTGGCTGCTGTGCCTGGCGTGGAGCAGACGCGTGGAGATGAGGCCGAGGAACTCTGGTCAGTCGTGGTGAACAGAAGCAGTGCACGCATAGGCTCTTGGAAAGAACTTGCCTCTTGTTCCCAGCAAGATGGGAAGCCACTAGAATGTTTAACAGAGGACTGGTGCATGATCTGACTTACGTTTTAATGGGATTTACTATGTTAAGACCCAAGGTGATGTGGGGAAAACTGTGAGAGATCAGATGGCAGGCAGTGTTGCTGGTGTGAGAAGTGATGGGATTTCTCATGTATTTTGAAGGCGGAGACTAGATTTGCCGATGGACGTCATGTAGAATTTGGAAGTGAGGAATGCAGGGTGACTTATTCTTGTGTATTTGCTTTTCTATTTCACAGTATTTCATAGAGCTCTTTCCATGTCAGTACATAGAGATCAACTTTATGAGCTGTTGCATAATAATCAGACAGCAGGAGGCTGAGCTCAGCGGCTCATGCTGTCATCCCAGCGCTTTGAGAGGCCGAGGTGCTTGAGCCCAGGAGTTCAAGACTCTGCAGTGAGCTGTGATTGCCTCACAGCACTCCCGCCTGGGTGACAGTGAGACCCTGTCTCAAAAAAAAAAAAAAAAAATTACAGACTAGATGTCGAAGAATATGTCTTGTTTCTTGTTTATTTTATTTTATTTTTTTTGAGACAGAGTCTTGCTCTATCGCCCAGGCTGGAGTGCAGTGGCGCGATCTCGGCTCACTGCAACCTCTGCCTCCCGGGTTCAAGTGATTCTCCTGCCTTAGCCTCCTGAGTAGCTGGGATTACAGGCGTGTGCCACCACACCCAGCTAATTTTTGTATTCTTAGTAGAGATGGGGCTTCACCATGTTGGCCAGGCTGGTCTCGAGCTCTTGACCTCGTGATCTACCCACCTTGGCCTCCCAAAGTGCTAGGATTACAGGCCTGAGCCACCACATCCAGCCCTCTCCTTTAAACATTCCTATGTTGGTAGTCATTGTGATGATCACTTGTGTATGTTGCTGTTACAAATAGCACTGCTGGTTTAAACAGCATCATATATTCTTCCACATGTACATGTCCAAGAGTGTTTCTAGATAAGCACCATGAAGTTAAGGTGCTGGGTCATACAGGGGACTCATTTAAACATGTTTTAAAATTATGACAAAATATACATAACATAAAATTCACCATCTTAACCATTTTTAAGTATAAAGCTCAGTATTGTTAAGTATATTCACATTGTGCCGCTGTTACCACCATCCAGCTCCAGAACTTTTTCATCATTTCCAGCTGAAACTCTGTCTCCATTAAATGCCAAGTCTCCATTCCTCCCTCCCCTCAGCCCTTGGCACCCACCTTTCTATTTCCTGTCTCTAAGACTTGGACTATCTAGGGCCCTTACACAAGTGGACCGTACAGTATTTATCTTTTGTGCTTGGCTCATTTCTCACAACATAATGCCCTTAAGGTTCATCTATGGTGTAGGTTGTGTCTGAGTTTCCTTCCTTTTTAAGGCTGAATAGTATATACATAATTACATATATATATAAATATATATATTTTTTCTTAAATTTCTTTTTTTGTAGAGACAGGGTTTCTCTATGTTGCCCAGGCTGGTCTCGAATTCCTGAGCTCAAGTGATCTGCCCGCCTCAGCCTCCCAAAGTGCTGAGATTACAGGCGTGAGCCACCGCGGCCAGCCGTAATGTTCTGTTGTATGAATAGACTACGTTTTGTTTGTCCATTAGTGGATGTCCGTTGATGGACACTTGGGTTGCTGCCACCCCTTGGCTATTGCAAGCGATGCTGTTGTGGACATGGTGTATAAATATCTCTTTGAGACCCTGCTTTCAATTGCTAGGTCATATGGGAATTCTATTTTTGATGTTTTGAGGAACCGCCATACTGTTTCCCATAGCAACCACACCATTTTGCATTCTCACTAGCAGCACGCAAGGGTTCCAGCTTCTCCACGTCCTTGCCAGCACTTGTAAGGGTCCATCTCTGATGACAGTCTCTCCTGGGTGTGAAGTGGCCTCTTGTGCTTGGTGCACTTGCCTGGCTCTTGGCTCCCACCCACACGCGAAGCGCCCCGTCTCCCCTGGGCAGGGACTGGGCCCTGTGTTTCCTGGCCCTGGTTCTCTCATCTCCTCCCTCTTTTAATAGAGGAGGTTTTGAGATTGTTTTCTTTACCTGAAATATAAATGAAGTGCAGTTTACTAAAAATTCACAGGATATTCCTGATTGTATTGAAGTGCAAAACAGGCAGAACTAATGAGAAGGGTGATGTGTGTAAGAATTTGGAAATGGTATAAGATGAGAATCATACACAACACCAGCCAGTATCAGGCAAAGTTTCAGAACACCACTGGGGAAGGGGCTCCCTCAGCGCTGATGAAGAACGTTTATGTGCACCTGTGGGTATTTCACATGGCATGTTGTCACTAGATGGTGTTTTTCTTTTTTTTCTTTTCCTTTCTTTTTTTTTTTTTTTTTTTTTTGAGACAGAGCCTCACTCTGTCGTCCAGGCTGGAGTGCAGTGGTGCGGTCTTAGCTCACTGCAACCTCCGCCTCCTGGGTTCAAGCAGTTCTCCTGCCTCAGCCTCCCGAGTAGCTGGGATTGTAGGCATATGCCACCGCGCCGGGCTAGTGTTTATATTTTTAGTGGAAACGGGGTTTCGCTGTGTTGGTCAGGCCCAATCTCGATCTCCTGACCTTAGGTGATCCACCCACCTCGGCCTCCCAAAATGCTGGTATTACAGACGTGAGCCACCGAGCCCGGCCTCAAATGGTGTTTTTCAATCAACTTTTTCTTTTTACTTAGAAAAGAGTTTTTAAACCCATAAAAAGTGAGATAACTCTCTTTTAGACGTTGATAATCTTCCATGTGTGGGAAGAGCTAGATGATCTGTGCACTGGTCAGGCGCACGTTGCATGGTGTGTGTTGGATGCAGTGAGCAATGCTCAGGTGCGTGCTCCAGCCCTGGTGAAGCCGTCACGCTCCAGTGCGCAGTGTCTGTTGCTGCTGGGTGTGGCAGCGCCAAGGAAGAGACCTGGGCAGGAGCTGACTTCAGAGCCGGCTGAGGAGGGGTAAACACGTGCGAGCAGTGGTAGGGTGTCTTTCGGAAAAAAGGGACAATCAGAAGCCTGAGAGTCTGGGGTGGATGTGGCCAGAAGGATTGTCGTTGGAATCGGCTGGACGGCACCTCTGCCGTTTCTGATAGGTTCCATGAATTTTCATCTTAATTTGCTCCATATTGAACTCAGGGAAGGAGTAGATGTTTTCCAGTTTCACTTGGGCACCCAGGGCTGTGCTCTGAGCCGTGTGCCAGTCAGCAGCACAGCCATGGTGGAGACACGCCCAGCACACAGGCAGGAGCTGTTAGCGCAGGAGGGTGGCGAGCAGGTGATCAGGCGCAAGGCCTCAGGGTGCCCTTGACCCGGCGAATCTCCTGGAAGTCAGGCCATCAGCTCGGCAGGCCCAGGAATTTGATGTTGCAGGTAAACCAGATTGTCGCAATTGTACTCTCAGTCTCAAAGGAGACAGTAGATAAACCAGAGCATCAGCAGATTAGTGGTGGTAAGAACGACAAGTAGCCGTCTCCAGCTTGACTGCCCTTACAGCACATACCCTCTGGCCTCACACTCGCCAGTTATGTCAAGGCACCTGTTCTGGTCATGGCTGCTTTTTGGTTTTGGACCTGAAAGACTCTAAAGAGACAGGTTTTGGCTGATGGGAATTTGCAGTTTTTGGGGTTTTTGCAGGCAGGTGCTCACACCCTGTGCACCTGCATTACTGGCCGCCCGGCCCTGTGTGCCTCCCCTCGGCACATGTTTCCTCTGTAAGGGGCACTTAGACTGTTCACGTTCCTGGTTTGCTGATCTTCTCTGTTGGTCCAGTTCCATGAGGGTACAGACTACAGCCATTGAGCCCAGGCCTTGGTGGCAGGTGAGCCCCAGAGCTTGGATTGCTGTTGGATCTGTGTGTCGGGCCTGTGCTGGGAGCATGGACTGAGCCCTGGTCCAGGGACGGACCCCTGCTGGCGAGGGGAAGAAGGGCAGGACAAAGAGCATTGCTTTCCTTGTCTCTCGCCAGGGACTGCACTGCCCTGAAACTCGGTGGCTGAAACAACAATCATCATTGGTTATCCCTTTCAGGGGACAGGAGTTCAGATGGCACAGAGGAGATGACTTTATTTTGGTCAATGAGTCTCAGCTGGAAGACTCAAACATGGGGGCGGTGTTAGTGTGGGCTGTGTCCTTCCACGTCTGGTGGCCAGTGCTAGTTAGTGGGTTCTTGGCTAGGGCACCCACGTGTGGCCTCCCGGGTGGCGTAGGCCCCTCACACACAGTGGCTGGGCAGCACAGAGCAAGCTAGCAAGGCAGAGCTGGGTTGAGGCCGCCATCTGTGTCATGGGCTGCCACTTCAGCCACATACTTCAGGTCCACCCAGGCAAAGGAGAGGGGATACCGACCCACTTCTCGATGGTGGAGTCTCAGAGTACTGCTGGAGGCACATGAGGGACTGGCAGATATTTGCACTGGTTTTGCCATCTTTGGACAAATGCCGTAGCTGAAAGAACTGGACAAAGGCAGCAGTAGGGACGGAGCCACCTTTGATTTTCTTTCTTTGCAGAGAGGCTCAGTTAAGGGTTAAGCAGCAGATGGAAAAGGAATCTGTTCTGATATTTTAAAATCCCTTAAATGTAATTTCTGGGGCTACTTTGGATATTAATTGTTTTTTCCAAATTTAGGAGCCAACTCTCCTTTTTCTGCCAAGGGAAAAAACAAAAAGACAAAAGAGGGAAAAGAAAATCTCTCAGATATTGAAAGGATTCATTCTTTTCCTCTCCACCCCTTTTGATAATTAGCTGGTGAAATTGGTATGTGGAAAATGGTTTAAAATTAGGGGGCGGGTAGAGAGTGCTCTTCATCTCACGAGTTTCCTGGACTGAAGTTGCTTCCCATGTTGGAGAAGCCGTTTGGCATTTAAAGTTCCTTCTTGCTGCTGTTACAGTTCCCAAGGAGAAGACAAGTCTCTCGTCCAGATCCTGGGCTTTCCTAAAGCAGAAAGGAGCAAATGGTAGATTGGAATGTGACATTTTTCTTATTTTGACTAGAATAAAAAAAAAATCTCCACTGTTAGGTAGAGAAGGCAGTCTTTTGTGTTCGTTGTTGTGAAATGACGTTTTTAAATGTTGATAGCATGTAGGATAGCCCAGTGGACCAATGTATTTTCTTGAGGGGGAGAAGGACTTTCCTTCTCATAGTCTCCCCCAGGTTGTGAAAGGCAAACATCAAGTTCAGCTGTAGAATCACGAAGATAAGTTTAAAGAGACCGCACAAGGGTTTTTCCTTCCATTTTCTTCATGTCTTGCCGTCATGGGGGTATCTTTAAAGCTCGGGTAGGTAATATGTGGAAGTTGACACACCCCTCCCAAAACACAAATGGCAGGGTGGAAGTGTGTAGAGGCTACGCTGGGAAGAATACCAGGTCAGTTCCAGGGGAGCATGCCTGCGTCTTCCTTCCTTTCCTCCTGAGCTTGTGTGGTTCTCACTTGTAGTTGTGCCTTCTGGTGCCTCTGACCCAGAGGCACAGGACCCCAGAGCACACCACAGAGCTGGCCCTGTGAAAACAGTGCAGAGTCTGGGTGCGGGGGCTCATGCCTGTGATCCCAGCACTCTGAGAGGCTGAGGCGGGCGGATCGCTTGAGGTCAGGAGTTAGAGACCAGCCTGGCCAATGTGGTAAAACCCTGTCTCTACTAAAAGTGCAAAAATTAGCTGGGCATGGTGGCATGCACCTGTAATCCCAGCTACTTGGGAGGCTGAGGCTGGAGAATCGTGTGAACCTGGAAGGCAGAGGTTGCAGTGAGCCGAGATGGTGCCACTGCACGCCAGCCTAGATGACAGTTTGTCTGTTTCAAAACAAACAAACAAAACCAGTGCAGTTTGAGATCCATGTGCCTGATTGTTTTAGCACTTGACCTCCGTGTTTCTGTGGGAGTCTCTGGTTCCAGGGCAGGCACTCCTGGAGCTCATTTGCCCTGAGGGAGATCCTGCTCTGCCCACTGGGATCGGCCGGCCTGACCTTGGGCTCACTGTACACAGGGTCATACAGTTTTACCCAGCATACTGTTTGAAGATTTTTTTGAAGCAGTTTTAAATTTCTGGTAACTTTAAAGATTTTTCTTTTAGCGTCATATAGAAGGACACTTTTTGTGGTTAAAATCTTACTGTTGAGATTAGATATTTTTCCTTTGGATCATTTTTATTATATTTGGTAAGTTAGAGTGAATATGTTGATAGAATATTCATTTCCAAAGTAGTTTTTATTCTTGCATCCTTGTAAAATAAAGCCAAATTACAAGAAGTCTTCAGTAATTTGTTTAGTCTAAGAGAAGAACAAAGCTTTCTGGAAAAATGAGCAAAAGAACCCTGAGATAAGATGATTATATTTTCTCCCCGTTAAGTTTTCCGTTCAGATGATTCTATCCATACAGCTCCTTTTCTGTAGTTTGATTTTCTGAGTAAAATGTGATTGCATATTCTGGTCCAAAGGGAGGCTGGCACTCTTGTGAGGGCAGTGTGTGAGGGCGGCATGGCTCACGGAGGCCTCACTCCCGACTGTTGTGAGGGCGGCGTGGCTCACGGAGGCCTCACTCCCTGGCTTTGACTCCAGCCTCCTGGTAGCATGCAGAGACACAGTGTGGAAATGGAGGCCACTGTCACAAGTGCTGAGGATGATCATTATTACTGGTTTGTCGACAAAACGTGGACGCATTTTGTCTTAGCCAGCATGTTGTAGAAAAGCAGGGATTGCCGTGGAAACTCCAAACTTTGACTAGGAAAAGAAATGATCATTTCTGAGGTAACTGTGATGTAGATGTATTATTGTAGACATAGTAAACTACCTTATTAATCTTCACCTCATGGTGGTATTGACTGGGCGGATTGTAAAATGCCATTGTTTGCTCTGTCTTTGGTAAACATGAAGGATCAGGTGTCATTTCTTTAGTGGGTGAGAAAGTCTCTGGAAGACCATTGAAACTGCCTAACACCAGGTATCGCTGAAAGGATTTTTAAAGCTAGTGAGCAGGTTGCCAGGTTGTTCAAAGGTAGAGTGGGCAGGGAGGTGGCTGGCTATCCCCAGGGCCCAGATGGAGATGGGCAGGGGTCCTTCCTGCCAGCCTGGAACCTTAGGTGCACCCTCAGTCTGTTTCAGGGTCAGGCAGGGCCTAGGTTTACCGGCAGCCATGAAGCCATTGAGTCTTTTCTTCATGACATACCAGTGGCCAGTGTCGCATCTGTTTTGCAGTCAACACAGTTCCATTGGTTCTTTTTCCTATCTCTTTAAAATTTAAATTTATAAAATTATTTAAATATTTTTATGGGCTTGTCTTTGAATAATTTTAACAGAGATTATCCAAAATATGTCTAGTCCTTATTTGTCTTTGAATTTTAGGAATCTTATAAAGGGCAGTGTCTCAGTTTCTGTGATCTTTCCCCCACTAGACATTGTTTATTTGAAAAAAAAAAGTCAGTAGTTTGGTAGAAATTGATGGGGCAGGAGGCCACGCACTGGGAACCTCACCTGCAGGGTGCAGGGTGTGCCCTATTCTTCGCCTGTGGGGGATGGTGCCTCATCTCTTAGGTGGGCTGCTGGTGCAGGTGCAGGTGAGGAGGCTCCACAGGAGGAGGCATTTGAACCCTGAAGGCGCACTGCTGTCTTCTCTGGAAAGGTGATGCTGAGCTCTTCACAAAAGTTTAATAATTTATACTGTATGTATAATAGAAATTGTCTTTTGAAAAAGCATCTAACATCTAACGTAGTAAAATTAAGGTTAACTGTGTTATGACATGTTATATTGGATACGTGGTCGTTTCGTATTAAATGACAGTGGAGAGGTGTCCACTTGTAGATGAAAAATAATGTTGTCCTGTCAGCCACAAGAAGGAAATTCATTCAGTTAAAAATGTTGGGCCAGGCACGGTGGCTCACACCTGTAATCCCAGCACTTTGGGAGGCCAAAGTGGGCAGATCACTCGAGGTCAGGAGTTTGAGACCAGTCTGGCCAATGTGATGAAACCCCATCTCTACTAAAAATATAAAAATTAGCCAGGCTCTAATTGTGCGCTGTAATCCCAGCTACTTGGGAGACTGAGGCAAGAGAATCGCTTGAGCCCAGGAGGCAGAGGTTATAGTGAGCCGAGATTGCGCCACTGCACTCCAGCCTGGGCGACAGAGCAAGACTCTGTCACAAAAAAAAAAAAAAAAAAAAAAAAAAAGAGAAAAAGAAAATGTTGGCCTGGCATAGTGGTACATGCCTGTAAAAAGGAAATGTCGGCCTGGCACAGTGGTACATGCCTGTAGTCCCACCTATTGGAAGGCCTAAGTGGGAGGATCTCTTGAGCCCAGGAGTTGGAGGTTGCAGTGAGTTGTGGTTGCACCACTGCATTCCAGCCTGGGTGACAGAGCAAGACCCTGTTTCTAAAAATGAATGAACAAGCAAATATGTATATGCTTCCTTTGTTTTTCCTACAGATTATGTGAAGTTGTGATTATTGCATGCTTATTTTATGATTACATTTAGAGGAAGAGACATACAAATAAAGTGGTAGTGTTGTAAAAACTTGAAGCTTTTTATTTTAATCATGAAGAACATTTCAGTTATGTAAACATATATCATCATGTGGAATAAAAAGGTTACTGTCTTCTGTCCTGTGTTGCTAAAGAGAATTTGTGAGGTCACTGGCATGAACATAGCCACACACCGATATTTACCTATAAAATACATTTATTTTATGGACTTGACATGTGAGTATTTCTCCTATCCCTCTATCCCCTTTGGATATTATCTGAACTGTGAATGTAACTGGGTGTCTCATGTCACGACAGCCTGTAGTACCCGCCTCCCGGGGAGCTGCTTGTGTACTTGGCCTCCACGTCCAGCATGGGGTCTGAGTTCTACTTCACTATCTGGGGAACTTTTTTCCCCTTAAGTTTTTGTGTCTATCTGAACCCACCAATTAACATTTAAGGAAAAAACCTCACGAAGTGGGAAATAATCCTTTTTTCTCCAGCCACATCAGTGCCTTAGACAATATATTAAAGTGGGCATTTGGAAGAAGAGAATATTGTTTTCTAGAAGGATGGTGGAGTCCAGCTCAAGCACGTCAAATGTGTGCTGAAGTGGGCCTCGTTAGTCCGCCGTTCTCCTTTCTCAAAAGGTTTGATTTGTTGCTGTTGTGATCCATTTTGATCATGGATTGGGTGGATTTTGCACCGCTGCCATGCCACCCCACCCTCCCTACCATAGCATTCAGCCCTTGATGCTTAGATACTGTTCTAATTGAGATTTTATTATAGGCTGTGACATTGATGAGAATCTGGATAGGTCAGTGAAGGAACTGTTCTTGTGATCAATTCTGGCTTTACAAATTGTAGCTCTAGTTTTACTATCAAAAATGGCAGGTTTCTGGGTGTATTGGCTCGTTCTCACACTGGTAATAAAGACATACCTGAGGCTGGGTAATTTATAAGGAAAAGAGATTTAATCGGTTCATGGTTCTGTGGGCAGGCTGTATAGGTTTCTGCTTCTGGGGAAGCCTCAAGAAACTTAAAATCATGGCAGAAGGCCTAGGAGAAGCAGGCATATTTTCACATGGCCGGCAGGAGAGAGAAAGCATGAAGGGGGAAGTGCTGCACACTTTCCAACAACCAGGTCTCATGAGAACTCATTCATTATCATGAGAACAGCAAGGGGGAAGACCGCCCCCGTGATCCAGTCAGCTCCTACCAGGTCCCTCCCCGAACACTGAGGATTACAGTTCAACATGGTATTTGGGTGGGGACACAGAGCAAACCATATCATTTTGCCTCTGATCCCTCCCAAATCTCATGTCCTTTTCACATTGCTTTTTTTTCTTTTTTTTTTTTTTGAGACAGAGTCTCACTCTGTCACCTAGGTTGGAGTGCAATGGCATGATCTCAGCTCACTGCAACCTCTGCCTCCCAGGCTCAAGCGATTCTCCTGCCTCAGCCTCCTGAGTAGCTGGGATTGCAGGCATGTGCCACCATGCCCGGCTAATTTTTTTTTTTTTTTTTTGACATGCAGTTTTGCTCTTGTTGCCCAGGCTGGAGTGCAATGGTGTGATCTTGGCTCACTGCAACCTCTGCCTCCTGGGTTTGAGCAATTCTCCTGCCTCAGCCTCTTGAGTAGCTGGGATTACAGGTGGGCACCACCATGCCTGGCTAATTTTTTTTTTTTTTGAGATGGAGTTTTGCTCTTGTCGCCCAGGCTGCAGTGCAATGGTGTGATCTCAGCTCACTGCAACCTCCACCTCCTGGGTTCAAGCAGTTCTCCTGCCTCAGCCTCCTGAGTAGCTGGGATTACAGGCGCACGCCACCATGCCTGGTTAATTTTTTTTTTTTTTGAGACGGAGTTTTGCTTTTGTCACCCAGGCTGGAGTGCAATGGTGCGGCCTCAGCTCACTGCAACCTCTGCCTCCTGGGTTCAAGTGATTCTCCTGCCTGAGCCTGTCAAGTAGCTGGGAATACAGGTGCCTGCCACCATGTCCATTTAATTTTTGTATTTTTAGTAGAGATGGGGTTTCACCATGTTGGCCAGGCTGGTCTCGAACTCCTGACCTCAGGTGATCCACTCGCCTCAGCCTCCCAAATTGCTGGGATTACAGACGTGAGCCACTGCGCCCAGCCTAATTTTTGTATTTTTAATAGAGACAGGGTTTCACCATGTTGGTCAGGCTGGTCTCAAACTCCTGACCTCATGATCCACCCACCTCGGCCTCCCAAAGTGCTGGGTCCTTCTCACATTTCAAAACACAAATATGCCTTCCAGCAATTTCCCAAAGTCTTAACTCATTCCAGTATTAACTCAAAAGTCCAAAGTCTTATCTGAGACAAGGTAAGTCCCTTCTGCCTATCAGCCTGTAAAATAAAAAACAAGCTTACTTCCAAGAAACAATGGTAATACAGGCATTGGGTAAATGCTTCTGTTCCAAAAGGGAAAAATTGACCAAAACAAAGGGGCTACAGGCCCCATGTAAGTCTGAAACCCAGCAGGGCAGTCTGAGTTCCACAGTAATCTTCTTTGACTCCATGTCTCACTTCCAGGCCACACTGGTGGAAGGGGTGGGCTCCCAAGGCCTTGGGCAGCTCTGCCTCAGTGGCTTTTCAGGGTACAGCTCCTGCAGCTGCTTTCATGGGCTGGCGTTGAGTGCCTGCTGCTTTTCTAGGCGTGTGGTGCAAACTAGATGGATCTACCATTCTGGGGTCTGGAGGGCAGTGGTCCTCTTCTCACAGCTCCACTAGGCAGTGCCCTAGTGGAGACTCTATGTGGGGCTCCAGTCCCACATTTCCCATCTGCACTGCCCTAGTAGAGGCTCTCTGTGGGGGCTTCACCCCTGCAGCAAGCTTCTGCCTGGACATCTGGACATTTCCATATACTTGGCCTCCACATCCAGCATCCTCTGAATTCAAGCAATTCTCCTGCCTCAGCTTCCTGAGTAGCTGGGATTACAGGCATGCACCACCACAGATGTATGGATGATATCCATACATCCTGTGAAAACTAGGCGGAGGCTCCCAAGCCTTAACTCTTGCCCTGTGTGCACCTGCTGGGTTAACACCATGTGGAAGCCTTGGTAGCTGCCAGCTTGCACCCTTTGGGTCAGTGTCCTGAGATGTATCTGGGGCCCTTTCAGCCACCACTGGAGCTGGAGTGGCTGTGATGCCGGACACCATGTACTGAGGTTGCACAGAGCAGCAGGGCCCTGGGTCTGGCCCACAAAACCATTCTTCCTTCCTAGGTCTCCAGGCCTGTGATGGGAGGGGCTGCTGCAAAGGTCTCTGAGGCATTTTCCCCATTGTCTTGGCTATTAACATTCAGCTCCTCATGCAAATTTCTGTAGCTGGCTTGAACTCCTTCCCTGAAAAATGGGCTTTTTTTCCTACCACATGGTCAGGCTGCAAAATTTCCAAACTTTTATGCTCTGCTTCCCTTTTAAATATAAGTTCCAGTTTCAGATACTCTCTTCGTGCATGCACGTGAGTGTATGCTGTTAGAAGCAGCCAGGCCACATCTTGACTGCTTTGCTATTTAGGAATTTCTTCCACCACATACCCTAAATCATCTCTCTCAAGTTCAAAGTTCCACAGATCCCTAGAGCAGGGACACAGTGCCGCCTGTTTCTTTGCTAAAGCATAGCAAGAGTGACTTTTACTCTAATTCCCAATAGGTTCCTCATCTCCATCTGAGACCTCCTCAGCCAGGACTTCATTGTCCATATCACTGTCAGCATTTTGGTCAAAACCATTCAAAAAGCCTCTAGGAAGTTCTAAACATTCCCTCATCTTCCTTTCTTCTTCTTAGCCCTTCAACCCGTTTGAACTTCGGCCCATTACCCAGTTCCAAAGCTGCTTCCACATTTTCAGGTATCTTTATAGCAATGCCCCACTTCTCCAGTACCAATTTTCTGTATTAGTCTGTTCTCACACTGCTATAAAGATATACCTAATTCTGGGTAATTTATAAAGAAAAGAGGTTTGATCAGCTCATGGTTCCATGGGCTATAGAGGCTTCTGCTTCTAGGGAGGCCTCAGGAAACTTAAAATCATGGCGGGAGGGCAAAGGGGAGGTGAGCACATCTTACCTGTCCATAAGGATGAAGAGAGAGCAAAGGGGGAAGTGCCACACACTTTCCAACAGCCAGATCTTGTGAGATATATCACAAAAACAGTAAGGGGGCCATCTACCCCCATGATCCAGTCACCTCCCATCAGGCCCATCCCCCAATATTCGGGATTACAGTTCAACATGAGATTTTGGTGGGGACACAGAGCCAAATCATATCACTATGTGTCTGTAAACAGTGAGGTTATGATATGACCTCAGCTCCGCAGCCTGTAGGGGAATGTGGGGGAGGAAGGCGCTCACCGAGCTCGGGACTTGGAGGGAAGGACTGGGCCACTTTGTTCTCATAAACAAGCAGGACCAAGACCAGAGGCTTGTGGCCTTGCCCTGGTTGTAGATTGAGGATTTTCTATTGGTTTTAATTTTAAGAAACATGGACATTTAAGGTAGTGTTTGGTTTTTTTTTAATGGCATTTAAGAAGAATAGAGTTACAGGACTAAAATGAGTTCTGTATTTCTGTTCAGAGAGGAGTGTCCTTGGGTCATCCCTTGGCCATTTGTCTTGGTCCTTCACCCCATTCCCCTTTAGTTTGCAAGAATCTTCACTATTGCTGCTTGGTATCCTCTCTTCTTTTTACTTTGATCCTTTTATCTTTTTATTTAGGATTTTGTATTTAAAAGGTCCTTTACTTGAAAGAAGCATCAGAATTCCTGGAAATCCCAGGCTCTGGGAGGGAATTTCCCTTCCTCCTGCCTTCCCTCCCTCCCTCCTTTCCTTCCTGCCTTCTTTCTTTCCTTCCCTTTCCTTTCTTCCTCTCTTTCCCTCCCTCCCTCCTTTCCTTTCTTTGTTCCTTCCTTCCTTTTTCTTTCCTCCCTTCCTTCCCTTCTTTATCCCCTCCCCTCCCCTCCCTCCCTCTCTCCCTTCCTTTTCCATTTTGTTTTCTTCTTTTGACAGGGTCTTCCTCTGTCACCCAGGCTAGAGTGCAATGGTACAACCACGGCTCACTGCAGCCTCGACCTCCTAGGTTCAAGGGAACCTCCCACCTCAGCCTTCCAAGTAGCTGGGAGTACAGGTGTGTGCCACCACTCCTAGCTAATTTTTAAAAATTGTTTGTAGAGATGGGGTCTCACTGTTTTGTCTAGGCTGGTCTCGAACTCCTGGGCTCAAGCAGTCCTTCTGCCTTGACCTCTCAAAATGCTGGGATCACAGGCATGAGCCACTACTCTGGCCTGGGAATTCCTTTAACATGCGTTTGGAGGTTGGACATGAAATCTCCTGAGTGTTCTTGAGTTTGGGCAGATGCACTGAAGATAAGAAGAACTTCCAAGGAGCTGGGTTTTTCTGGACTTGAGATAATGTGATTTTTAAGTGGCAAGAACTGAAGCCAGTGTTCGAGTGAGAATTGGAATGTGTGCATGCTTCCTGTTCATGCTTTGCACAGGCTGGTTTTGTTCTCTTACCCACCGTCCTGGTGTGTACTCTACATTGTGCACAAGTTGTGGCACTAAAAATGCAAGGTCTGTTGCTCAGGTGGAAATGGACTGGTCATGTGTTTTGCCGGGCGGGTGCAGAGGTCAGGCTGGCTCTGTGGTTAGCAGGTGCAACCCACGCGGAAGGGGAGGAGGGGTTTCCTGACTGAGCGAGAAGCCCCAGGTCAGGGCTGTCCTCCCAGGGTAGGTTTGGAGTGGGCACTGCACTCAGTCTCTTGTTGCTGTGAGGTTGGGGGATGGCCCTAGAGGGCTGTGGCGGTCTTGGGGCTGTGAGGTCTGGACCAGCCCTGCCCTGGTACCTGTACTGACCAAGAGAGGCCCATGGTCCCCTCCTCTCCTCACGTCTCTGGGGCTCCTGTCTGCCTCTGAAAAGTGAGTTGCCTCCGTCTCCTGGACTCCGAATTGCGAGGTGGAGAAGGCCCAGGCCGTTCTTCCTGGGGTGGACCTGGACCCCTCAGCTCTGCCTGGGCTCATCTGCCTCGTGTGTTGGGGGGTTGGGGGCGGGGCGTCACCAGGGGTGGGGCATCATCGGGGGCAGAGCTAGGCTCTGCCAGTCAAGGCACACGGGGCCATGGCAGGGCGGGGCGTGCAGAGCTGACCTGGCCTGGGGGTTGGCGGGTCCTGGGCCATCTCGGGGAGTTGTAGGTTGGGGCTCTTGAGGGAGATATTGATGATTTTTTTGGGAAGTTTTTGGCTAGGCTTCCTGGACTGGGCAGAGCTTCTGCGGTGTGGGGTCTGAGTCCAAATAGCTTGCTTCCTCCAGCTAGGTGGATGTTTTGAGTGGAAATGTCTTGATTTAAGATACATAAAACACAATTTTAACTAATTCGTTTTGTTTTGCTTAGAGCAAGGAGAAGGAATAATGTGCTAGGCTGAATGATTGAGATGAGACAGCATTTCTGTCACTGTTATGAACAGGAGCTCTTCCTCCCCTTATTTATTTATTTTTGAGACAGAGTCTCGCTCTGTCGCCCAGGCTGGAGTGCAGTGGCGCAATCTCGGCTCACTGCAACCTCCGCCTCCTGGGTTCAAGATATTCTCCTGCCTCAGCCTCCTGAGTAGCTCGGATTACAGGCACCTGCCATCGCGCCCAACTAATTTTTGTATTTTTAGTGGAGACGGGGTTTCGCCGTGTTGGCCAGACTGGTCTGAACTCCTGACCTCAGTGATCCGCCTGCCTCGGCCTCCCAAAGTGCTGGGATTGCAAGCTAGAGCCACTGCGCCCGGCCTCTCCTTTTTATTGAGACATTATTTATCTTTTATATTTGTTTTTTTTTTTGAGACGGAGTCTTGCTCTGTCACCCAGGTTGGAGTGAAATGGCGCGATCTCAGCTCACTATAACCCCCGCCTCCCAGGTTAAAGTGATTCTCCTGCCTCAGTCTCCCGAGTAGCTGGGATTACAGGCATGTGCCACCACTCCCGGCTAATTTTTGTATTTTTAGTGGAGACAAGGTTTCGCCATGTTGGCCAGACTGGTCTCCAACTCCTGACCTCAGGTGATCCACTCACCTCAGCCTCCCAAAGTGCTGAGATTACAGGCGTGAGCCAGCGCGCCTGGCCTGTCATTTACATTTGTATTGTAAACTAATTTGTCCTTAATCTGGAGGTTTCATAAAATCCTAGAATCCATCAGCCATAAGGAGACTTGGCAGCGCTGCTCCGGGGGCTGGTCTCCGAAGCCAGCCTGTGGTGCTTCAGCCCCTAGGGGCAGCCCCTGGGCCACAGAAGCAGCATCCCTTGCTAGGAGAAAACCTTCCCAAGCCTCCTGGAAGTCAGGAGAGGACACGGTTCTGGAGGAGAGGGCGGAGCCGCTGCCTTGCACAGCCTGCTCTATGCCTCTGCCGGGCCTCCCTCCTCCCCGGTGCCCCCTTTTCCTTTCGCCTCTGCCCTGGGCCGTCCTCAGCTGTCCCTTAATGGAAGTGAGCACTGGGGATGCTACAGACCAGGCAGAGGCGTCTGTGCTGTGTTTCTGGCCCTAACACTGGTATGAGGCCTGGCATGTTGGTCAGTGCTTGTCAGAGGATTCCTGAGTGCAGTTGAATTGGACACACAGCAGAATGGTGGATGATTCTAGACATTATTTGGTAGTGTGTTACATAGCATTCTTAAACATTTTTTCAAAAGATTACAAAACTTAATTTCGTGGGTAGGATTTGTGGCTGGTGGTGGTGATGAGGACTGTGAGATGGAGTGGGGTTTGGCGGGTGCATTCAGGAGGGGACAGCATGTGAGGGGCACAACTGGTGCCCAAAAATGCCTGTAGACCCTGGCAGCCTCACGAGGTCTGCCCTGCCATGCTCCACCCCGACTCATCTCAGGCCAGGAGACCTTGTCGGCAGAGCTGTGCCGTGGCAGGTAAGGTGTCTTTGGTGTGCCTCAAGGCCCTACTCTTAAAAGTATTGAGGACCCCAGAGGGCTCTTGTTTATTGGGTTGTATTTAATGATAGTTACTGTAAAAGAAATGAAAACTGAAAAGTTAAAAATCACATTTTTAAAAAATAATAAAAGTAAACGTAACGTTTTATTTACATGTTAGGGAATACAGCAGTTTCTGTGAAAAGTACTTTTTCTGAATGAAAAAAACTCAGTTGAGTGGCATTGTTTTCCATGTTGGTCCGTCTCTGTCACGTCTGGCTAATCGAAGAGTCAGCTGGATTTGCAGATCAGCTTCTGCACCCAGCCTGAGGTGATACTGTCTGAAGAAAATCTGGCCTCACATAGACATGTGGTTGGCAAGGGAGAAGTATTTTGATATCTTTTCAGATAATTGCAGCTATTCTGCTTTGATACGACACCAAAACTCAACAAGGTGAAACTGTGCCAATGACTTGCTTCCTCTGTGACATTAAAGCCCATCTTGGATGCATCTTTTGCCCATGCGTGATTTTGAATATTAGGCACTGGGCATTTGGGGAGTGTCGGCTCACCTTGTTGTGAAGATCTTCCCCATGTTGACACATTTTGTTATATGGTATCAAAAATTGTAGTCACTAATGATACCTCTCATGTAATAAGAAAAGTCATAAATACGGAGAGACTTTCAAGCTCGTGGGGACAGATACACATTTACATGTGTTTCGAAAATTCAGAAGGTAGAGTTTTAACATTGGCAACAAATACTACTGGTTGTTTTCTTTGAGGCTCACTCTGTTTTGTGGAAATGTCTGCCAGATGTCCAGGTCTGAGTGGCATATCCAGGCCTGAGTGGCATATTCAGGTCTGAGTGGCATGTCCAGGTCTGAGTGGCATGTCCAGGCCTGAGTGGCATATTCAGGTCTGAGTAGCATAAATTTTGCCGGTTGTTCTTTTAAGTGAAGATGCTCTGTGAGTGAGGAAAGCTTCGGGTTCCACTCAGCCATTGCGCCTGGCCTGCTGCCTGCCCCCTTCCTCTGATGTGGAACACTGGAGAGCTGTGCTCGGAGGCCGTCATCTCACTGCCTCATCCAGGGCACTCTCAGGCGAGCCCCCCTAAGTGCCTACTGGTCAAGAGTTCAGTTGCTGGAGTACACTTCGGTGTCCTGACCTGATCGATGCTAAGGGGCTGACACCACCACTTGGGCACCGTCTGTGCAAATATCAGCACAGTGAAAAAGGCAGTTGAGGTCCTAGTATTACCATGAAAATAGTTTTGACCTCCTGGACTCCTGGAAGGATTGCAGGGACCCCGGAGAGCTCCTGTTGGGGGGTAGGTGTGAAGGGTGCAGGCTGAGCTGGCTGGCTACAGCTGTGATGGACCAGGAAAAGTAGCGTGCTCTGCATGTTCGAGGGCTGGCATGAGCAGCTGGGCTGCTGGCTCTGGCTTGGCAGTGGGAGATCAGGGGGTGGGAGGTGGATACCTGGGCCCCTCTGCCTTACCACGGTGGGGTGGGCTGTGCACAGTTGCTAAGACCAGCTCCTGGGGAGGGTGATGCAGTTAGGTCTGGTGTTACCAAGTCAGCCCAGAAGGCAGCCAGACCATATGGATGTGAGCCCTGGAAAGCAGTAGCCACATCCGGGCTCAGGTAGGGGCTCAGGTAGGGGCTGGCCTGGCATCTGCTTTGTGGGGAGGAGGGGTTCTGTTGAGAGGCCCCATTGTTGACATGTTTTCTCATCCAGATGCTGGACACCCAGGTTTTTGCAGTCTCTTATACTTCTTGATAGTCAATTAAAGTTGGAATCAGGGCGTGGCTGGCCTCCTGCACCTGTCTGACTGGCTGCTCCTAGTGACCTCGGGCAGGTCTGTGCCTCTCCTCTTCTGGTCGTGGACTCGGAGCACCAAGTGTGCCTCCCTCAGTTGTTCCTATTTTATCACTCTGACCCCGAGGCTTCCTGCCCACTTCCAGCTTCCAGTGGCCTCACCAGAGGGCTTTCTCCAGTATCACATCACCAGGCTTGGGTGTCAGCCTGACAGCTCCCACTTGCAGTCTGGCGTCTCCAACTGCCCAGAGTGGTCAGCGGCTCTCTTCCCTGGCCCCCAGCTGTGGGCGGGGCATTTGCAGACTCCCTGCTGCCTTCTCATGGACTCCATGGTCCTGCTGCTGCGGCGGGAGAGGCCTGGCTAGGAGTGTTTTATGTGTTTATGTTCACTTCTCCAACCAGACTCTAAGCTTCTTGAAGGCAAGGATTTTTGCGTAAAAAAAAAAAAATTATGTCCAAGTGCCACCCAAGTGCAGTGGCTCACACCTCTAATCCCAGCACTTTGGGAGGCTGAGGTGGGCGGGTCACTTGAGGCCAGGAGTTTGAGACCAGCCTGGCCAACATGGCAAAACCCCCATCTCTACTGAAAACACAAAAATCATCTGGGCGTGGTGGCGTGCACCTGTAGTCCCAGCTACTCAGGTGGGTGAGGCCTGAGAATCGCTTGAACTGTGGAAGCGGAGGTTGCAGTGAGCTGAGATCGTGCCACTGTACTCCAGCCTGGGCGAGAGAGTGAACTCTGTCTCAACAAAAAAAAATTTTAAGAGGCCTTGTATAATACATACCTCTATGTAATAGATGCTTAATCTCAAACATTTAGTGATTTAAGTTTCTTACTGAATTTTCTTGATTTATCTATTTCTATAATTTTTTGTAGGAAGTTGGACATTTGAAATATATGAATTATTGTCAGCAGTAGAATGCATTTTGAAATAAATTGTAACATTCCTGTAACGGCCAAAAGATTTCAGATATCTAATTATATAAATAATACATGAATGCGTTCTTATTGTTAAGAAACTGTCTCCCAAAATAGAAATACAGGAGAAGTTTCCTTGGACTGTGTTCTGAATGCCAGTTCTTCTCCTGGAGGCGACTGTAACCAGCTGGCAGGAGTAAATCTGACTGTCCAGCAGCTCATGGTGAATGTTTTAACTACGATTTTTTGACTTTTTCCAAATGATGTCCATTTGGAAAAGCGGCCTCCCACTGAACCCGGCTGACGGCTGTTGTTTCTCTCTAACAGGCAGTTCCGGCGAGGGGGGAGCCTCAGCAGGATTGCTGTGTGAAAACCGAGCTGCTGGGAGAAGGTGAGGGCGGTGTGCATCGAGGGACAGGAGCAGCGCCTCCCTCCAGACTAGAAAACCTGCTGCTCTTCCTCTCTTATTTGTCTCCGTCTTCTGACTTTCTTTGCTTTACCTAGGTTTATGGTATAGTTTCTAATCTATCCCATTCCTAAATAGACACAGTTGCACAGACACACACAAAAGCTCTGCCAGAGAAGGAACACATTTGTCAAAGTATGAAAAGCAAAAATCCTGCATATCCTTGTCTTAAAGTACACCCAGAAAATTAAAAGTGAGTGGCCACACACATGTTTATAGCAGCGTTGTCACATCACCGAAAACTGGAGACACTCCGGTGTCCTCAGTTGATAAGGAACTGGATAAACAGATTGTGGTGCATCCACACAGGGGGACAGCGGTCAGCAGCCCAGAAGAGCACACAGCATGACTGACGCCGCACCATGGATGAAGCTTTTGTACGGTTTGTTAAGTGAAGGAGGCCAGACCCAAAGGGCCACAAGCTGCATGACTCCAATTTTATGGCAGAGACTTGGAGAACAGCAGTGGTTACCAGGAGGTGGAGGGAGTGGTATGGAAGCAAGTGTCTGCAGAGAGGCAGGGCGAGGGGAGTCGGTGGGGCTGCACCCCTCTGTAAGGTGTGGCGCACACATGAGTTCAGGGTTTGGATGTTCTTGTAGAGCCTGCACCACCAAGAGCGCCCCCAGGAAATGAGGGCATGTGGCGCCAGACGAGCTGTGCTGTGCTCCACAGTGAAGGGAGAGCGGTGTTCTGGCTGGACCCATAAGGGTGGCGGCCGTGGGAGCAGCTCAGACACTGGACTTGCCTAAGGCTCTCCCAGCTGGAGCCTGCTCGTCTCCAGACAGCGCGCAAGGCCTGGCTTCTCATGGACTGTGGGCTGTGGCCCCTGCCGTGTCCTCCTTTCACCCTAGATGGCCTCGCTGTGCCTATGGGTGCTCGTCCACCCACTGGCTGTGCACTGTGGTGACTGCTGCCCGCCTCTGCCGCTGTCCCCAGCCGGCCCTCCAGGGTTGCCCCCACCTCCTGCACCATCCACTTCCTGCACCATCCACCTCCTGCAGCCTGACTGGGTGTTTTCTTCCTGTTCTTTGGCCCCTTTCTGTTGCTGTCCTTTCTGTGTCTTTGAACTGTTCCTTCTGTTGGCTCCAGTGCCCTCCGGCTCTTCCCCCCTTCTCTCCCTGGTCACCCCTCCTTTGACCATCCTAGTGGAACTTGTTTCCTACGTGACACCAGATGCCACAAGCCACAGGTTATTCCATTACCCTTTAGGCTTTGCCTGTGCCCTGTTCCCTTACACACTGCTGCTGAGCCACGGCCTGTCCACCCTGGGGGAACTGCTGGACCCCCACGGCGGCTGCCCCATCTTGCTTTCCCTGCAGCGGTTGCAGAGGGCTCCAGGTTCTCCACGTCCTCGCCACCATTTCTTAGTGTCTGTGGCTGTCCTGGTGGGTGGGAAGTGGCATCTCATTGTGGTTTTGGTTTGCATTTTCCTGACGGCCAGTGATGTTGAGCATCATTTCGTGTGCTTATTGGCCATCTTTAGATCTTCTTTGGGGAAATATCTCTTCTCCTGTGATTTCAAATTGGATTGATTTTTATTGTTGAGTTTTCAGAGTTCTTTACATAAGCAGAAGTCCCTTATCAGCTATGGGATTTGCAAATATTTTCTTCCGGTCTGTGGCTTGTCTTTCCCCTTTCTCGATGGTGTCCTTTGAAGTACAAATGTTTTTAATTTTGATGAAGTCCGACTTACCTGTTTTCTTTCTCCTTTTAGTTGCTGGTGCTTTTGGTCTAACACCTAAGAACTTACCATTACTTAATAGAAGGTCACAAACATTTACATTTGTTTTTTCTTCTTGGAGTTTTATAGTTTTATCTCTTTTATTTAGGTTTTCGATCGATTTTGAGTTAATTTTTGTATATGGTTTGAAGTAGGGGTCCCAGTTTATTCTTTTGCAAGTTGATAATCAGTTGTCCCAGCAACATTTATGAAAAAGACCTTTCTTTCCCCATTGAATTGTTCCTGCACCCTCGTTGAAAATCAGTTGGCTTTAAATGTTAGGGTTTATTGTAAGATTTTCTTTTCTTTAGACAGGGTCTCCCTCTGTAATCCAGGTTGGAGTGTGATCATGGCTTACTCTAGCCTCCATCTCCCTGGGCTCAGGCAATCCTACCACCTCAGCCTCCCAAGTAGCTGGGACCATAGGTGTGAACCACCACACCACGCTAATTTTTTTTTTTTTTTTTTTTTTGAGATGGAGTCTCACTCTGTCACCCGGGCTGGAGTGCAGTGGCACGATCTCGGCTCACTGCAAGCTCCGCCTCCCGGGTTCACACCACTCTTCTGCCTCAGCCTCATGAGTAGCTGGGACTACAGGCGCCTGCCACCATGCCCGGCTAATTTTTTTTGTATTTTTAATAGAGACAGGATTTCACCGTGTTAGCCAGGATGGTCTCCATCTCCTGACCTCATGATCCACCCGCCTTGGCCTCCCAAAGTGCTGGGATTACAGGCGTGGGCCACCGTGCCTGGCCTTTTTTTTTTTTTTTCTTTTTCTTTTTCTTTTTCTTTTTTTTAAGAGACACTGTCTCCCTTTGTTGCCCAGGTTAGTCTTGACCTCCTGGGCTCAAGTGATCTGCTCTCTTCGGCCTCCCAAAGTACTGGGATTACAGGCGTGAACCACTGTGCCTGGCCCCTAAGTATTATATTTTTTGATGCTATTTTGAATAGAATTGTTTTAAAAATTCTTTTTCATTTTGATCATTGATACTGTATAGAAATACAATCGATTGGCTGGGCACAGTGGCTCATGCCTGTAATCCCAACACTTTGGGAGGCCAAGGTGGGCGGATCACCTGAGGTCAGGAGTTCAAGAGCAGCCTGGCCAATGTGGTGAAACCCCATCTCTACTAAAAATACAAAAATTAGCTGGACGTGGTGGCTCGCGCCTATAATCCCAGCTACTTATGAGGCTGAGGCAGGAGAATCACTTGAACCCGGGAGGCAGAGGTTGCGGTGGGCAGAGATCATGCCATTGCACTCCAGCCTGGGTGACACAGCGAGACTCCATCTCAAAAAATAAAAAAAGTAAAAAAAAAATTTGATTTTTGCATATTTATCTTATATCTTGTAACCTTGCTAAACTCGTTTATTAGTTCTAAAGATTTAAACTTCCTTGGGAATTTCTGTATAAAAGCTTGTGTCATCTTTAGGGCTCATTTGGTTTCTTCCATTCCAATCTGCATTCTTTTTATTTCTGTTTCTTGCTTATGGCTCTACTTCGAATCTCCAGTACAGGGTTGAATAGAAGTGGCAAGACTGGACATCCTTGTCTGGTTTCTGACCTTAGGGAGAGAGCTTCCCGGGTTTCACCTTTAAGTGTGATGTTAGCTGTAGTTTTTCATAAATGCCTTATGTCAGATTGAGGAAGTTTTCTTTTCTTAGCCAACCATTTGCTAAGTGTTTTGACCATGAAGGGGTGTTCATTTTTTCCTGTCTAATGAGATGCTTGTGTGGTTTTGTCCTTTATTTTGTTCTACTGATATTTGGTATATTAATTCATTTTTAGCTATTAAGCCAACCTTGCATTTCTGGGGTTAAATCCCACTTGTTCATGGTGTTTAATCCTCCTCGCCAGTTTTTTTGTTGTTGTTGGGGGGTGCGGAGCTGGATTCAGTTTGCTTATATATATATATATATATATATATATATATTTTTTTTTTTTTTTTTTTTTAATGAGACCTGTCACCCGGGCTGGAGTGCAGTGGTGCAATCATAGCTCACTGAAGCCTTGACCTCCTGGGCTCAAGTGATCCTCCTGCCACAGTCTCCTGAGTATCTGGGACTACAAGTGTGCACCTCCATGCCCGGGTAATTTTTTTATTTTTGGTACAGAGTCTCACTATGTTGCCCAGGTGGGTCGTAAACTCCTGGGTTCAAGCGATTGTGCCTCCTTGGCTTCCCAAAGTGCTGGGATTACAGGCATGAGCCACCACACCCAGCCTATAGATTCAGTTTGAGGGGACTTGACAGCTTTGTAATGTCATCCATTTAGGAGCATGAAATGCCTTCTATTTAACTTTTTTTTTTTTTTTAACACATTGGCTTTGAGTAATCTTGGCAAATTTCCTAATACCCTTTGTAGTTTTCCCTACTTCTGTGAATGATACTTTTTTTTCTTACATTTTCTAGGTAATGTTGATACAAATAAATGTCTTTGATTTTGTAACATGATTTCAGATTCAGCAGTGTGGTTGTACTCTTGTGTTTTAGTTGCTAATTGAGTCTGTTTTTAAGTAAATGATTGTGTCAGATGCAGGTGGGAACAGTTTGCCCCTCACATTCTTCTTTTCCTTTGGTGTCACCTGCACTGCCTTTTTATGTCAGACACTGGTAGTGTTAATAGATCTTATATGCAATTAATTTAGCATTTATATATACATCTGCTGCAGGAGTTGATATAAGGAAGTTTCCACTTACTCTGTTTTGCTAAGGGTTTTTAAAACATAGTTGTTTATTCAGAACACACATTTTAGATGCCAGGCCTCGTTCAGGTGCTCAGAGTACGCTGGTAAACAGACAGAGCATTTGCGCTCATAGGACTTAACGTCCTCGGGTGGAAGGACAGACGGTCGGCGTGACAGATGGTCAGGTCTGTTGTGCACCAGGAAGAACAGAGCCAGGAAGGAGGGCACTGGGCGGTGGCATCTCAGGCTTGACTGAAGCTCCGTGTGCACCCAGCAATGCCATCACAGGCTTCCTGCCTCAGCCTGTCCTGAGCTGAGTGTGTGTGTCAATCTCGTGATGTAAAATAGTGTCTCCTTCTTGACTGCCCTGGATGTGATTTCCTGGGGTTGTCATCAGAGAGTGAGCTTCTGTAGGGAGTGGAGAGCAGACCACAGACATGCTCCAAGTATAAGCCCTTTTTCTGACCCATTTTCTCTGTTAGTTCTTGTGAAGCCTCTTCTGAAGCCTTGTTTTCTATCTCCAAATAACACTCCACGTTTTATTATAGCAGTGATTCCCCAAACTTAACCAACTTACGTTCAAAGTTAATGCTTAAGAAATGTTTACATTTAATATGTTTGAACTGAAATGCTGGTTTGCATATGAAACAAAATAATTTTCTGTAGACAGTTTTATATAAGCCAGCCAAAGAAATTGTGATGGTGGTGGTGCCATGGGGGAAGGAAATTGTGTTGGTGTCGTGGTGGGGGAGGAGATTGTGGTGGGGGGAGGAGATTGTGGTGGGGGGAGGAGATTGTGGTGGGGGAGGAAGTTGTGGTGGTGTTATGGTGGGGGAGGAAATTGTGGTGGTGGTGGTGCCATGGAGAGCACGGCCTGCAGTCAGTGACACTCCTTTCTCTGTTGGCAGAGACACCTATGGCTGCCGATGAAGGCTCAGCAGAGAAACAGGCAGGAGAGGCCCACATGGCTGCGGACGGTGAGACCAACGGGTCTTGTGAAAACAGCGATGCCAGCAGTCATGCAAATGCTGCAAAGCACACTCAGGACAGCGCAAGGGTCAACCCCCACGACAGCACCAACACACTAACCCGGATAGCGGAAAATGGGGTTTCAGAAAGAGACTCAGAAGCGGGGAAGCAAAACCACGTCACTGCCGACGACTTTGTGCAGACTTCTGTCATCGGCAGCAACGGATACATCTTAAATAAGCCAGCCCTGCAGGCACAGCCCTTGAGGACTACCAGCACTCTGGCCTCTTCGCTGCCTGGCCATGCTGCAAAAACCCTTCCTGGAGGGGCTGGCAAAGGCAGGACTCCAAGCGCTTTTCCCCAGACGCCAGCCGCCCCACCAGCCACCCTTGGGGAGGGGAGTGCTGACACAGAGGACAGGAAGCTCCCGGCCCCTGGTGCCGACGTCAAGGTCCACAGGGCACGCAAGACCATGCCGAAGTCCGTCGTGGGCCTGGTAATTTTGTATCTTCTCTTGCTGTCTCCTTTTTCCCATCTCTTTTGTTTTAATAACGGCAAATGGACTTTGGTGCATTGAGGAGAAGCCAGTAAGTGTCAGTGGTTATCCAACAGGGCCTATGAGGAGCTAGGAGAAGGCCGGGCGCAGTGGCTTACGGCCGTTACCCCAGCACTTTGGGAGGCTGAGGCGGGTGGATTGCTTGAGCCCAGGAGTTTGAGACCAGCCTGGGCAGTGTGGCGAAACTCAAATGCAAAGTTTTGCAAAACATGCAAAAATTAACTGGGCATAGTGGTACACACCTGTAGTCCCAGCTACTCAGGAGTGTGAGGTGGGAGGATTGCTTGAGCCTGGTGGAGACTGCAGTGAGCCCAGATCACCTCACTGCACTCCAGCTTGGGCAGCAGAGTGAGACCCTGTCTCAGAAAAAAAAAAGAGGAGATGCTGCTAATGCCTTGTGCGTGAGTGACAAAGCTGAGTGATGCCAGGCGACGCCTCGCTTCCTTCTTGCGCTTTCTCTTTTCACAGGATTCTGTTGCCCTCTATAGAAAAGTGTGTCAGATCCTTTCAAGGAGGCCACTGCCTCTTCTGCTTTGGACTTTAGGGCTTTCACTCCAGCTAGGGAGGACTCAGCCCTGACCCTGTTTCATTGAGAAGTGACTAGAAATGAACTTCGATCGGGCCAGAATGTGACGGAAGTGAGGGGCAAAGGGCCACCTGGGGACATGCCGAGGTCTCCCTCCCAACCTGGAGCTGCTGGGCTCAGCCTTACCTTGAGAGCAGAATGAGTCTTGAATCCTGAGGGCTTCACACAGGGCACATGCACCCGCCCCTCACACGCACCGTGATGATTTTCACACACACAGGGCGCCCGCCCCTCGCACGCACTGTGATGATTTTCACACACACAGGGCGCCCGCCCCTCGCACACACCGTGATTTTTACACACACAGGGCGCACCCGCCCCTCACACGCACCGTGATGATTTTCACATACAGGGCACTCGCCCCTCACACACACTGTGATGATTTTCACACACAGGGTGCTCGCCCCTCACACACACCAAGATGATTTTCACACACAGGGTGCCCGCCCCTCACACACACTGTGATGATTTTCACACACACGGTGCGCCTGCCCCTCACACGCACCGTGATGATTTACACACACAGGGCACCCGCCCCTCACACGCACCGTGCTGATTTTCACACACAGGGCGCGCCTGCCCCTCACATGCACCGTGCTGATTTTCACACACAGGGCGCACCTGCCCCTCACACGCACAGTGCTGATTTTCACACACAGGGCGCACCTGCCCCTCACACGCACAGTGCTGATTTTCACACACATGGCGTGCCTGCACCTCACACACACCGTGATGATTTTCACACACAGGGCACACCTGCCCCTCACACACGCCATGATGATTTTCACACATAGGGCGTGCCCGCCCCTCACACCATGCTGATTTTCACACACAGGGCGCCCCTCACCCTCACACACACCGGCTGATTTTCACACACAGGGCACGTGTGCTTCTCACACACACTGTGCTGGACTGATCACCAGATCTTACGTGGTGCATACACGATACACATTTTCAAAGTGTTCATCGTGTTTTTAATGTGCTCTCTCAGTTTGATGTGAATTTGGGTATAAGGTTCTAGGTTTGTGATCACATTCCCCATTCCCGTGGAATTTTCTCTCTCTGACATTGCTGGTGAACATTCTGACAGCACTTTCTTGTCCTTTGTTTGTAGATTATTTGCTCTTTCCTCTCAGCCACTGTTTAGGGCTTCACAGCCCTGTCAATTGGAGGATTTGTGTCTTTGGCTCCAGAAGGATGCTCTGTATGATGTTTCTTCTGTTTTCTTCCCATGGAGCTCCTCTTAAATGGCCGGCTCTTCTGTCCCCCTGGGCAGCTCTCTGTCTGTTTCCAGCTTCCTGACTGGTTCCCCAGCCCTTCTCCTTCTTGCTGTTCATCCCATATATTGATATATTTTATTCTGACATAAATTTTTTTCATGCCCAGTATCTCTGATTAGTTCTCTCTCTCTTTCTTTTTTTTCTTTTTTTTTTTTTTTGAGACGGAGTCTTGCTCTATCACCCAGGTTGGAGTGAAATGGCGCGATCTCAGCTCACTATAACCCCCGCCTCCCAGGTTTAAGTGAATCTCCTGCCTCAGCCTCCTAAGTAGCTGGGACTACAGGCGCCTGCCACCACACCTGGCTAATTTTTGTATTTTTAGTAGAGATGAGGTTTCACCATGTTGGCCAGTCTGTTCTTGAACTCCTGACCTCAGGTGATCCATGTGCCTCGGCCTCCCAGAGTGCTGGGATTACAGGTGTGAGCCACTGCACCTGGCCTGATTAGTTCTTTTAATTTAAAAAATGCTGAATTCTATCTTGTGTTATCTTTCAAAAGATGGTCATTATAATTCTTCTGTAATCTCTGTTGTAAATTCTGGTTCCTCAAGTGGGGGTTCTCTTGGACTCGACACCTCCTGTTTGTGATTTTTTTTTTTTCCTATCAGATTTAGCTTTCCCCCCCGCCCCAGGGTGTCTCCACCTTTGTTTCTGTCATAGTGTTTCAGCCTGACTGTGAGTGCTGTGCGTGTTTTCTGTGGCCTTTCTGCAGTGACCACAGTGGGTGGTGGGTGCGCTGCGGGGCCGGACTGCTGGCTCCTCAGTGGGTGGTGGGTGCACTGTGGGGCCGGACTGCTGGCTCCTCAGGGGCCCACAGCTGCTGGGTGTTGCGTCCTCTCCTAGGACAGACAGGGTGGGTGCCTCGTGGTGCGGACAACTGCCCTAGCCCTGGGGCTTCTCCACTCCCAGGCTGGCTGGCCTGGCCTGACTTCAACCTTTTGCAGTATTCTTCTGTACATGGCAAAGCTTTAGAAAATCTTAAAAATAATTACAGTGTCACAGGAAACCGCAAAAAAAACCTTTCACCAAGCTTCCCTCAGTGGTGATGTCTTTGATAACTAGAGGACAGTGTCAGACCCAGGACACTGACATTGGTAAAGTCCGTGGGGTTTACTCAGTTTCACTATCACCTGTGTGCATGTGCATCATGCGCAGGGTGTTCTGTGCAGTTTCCCGTATGTGGATGTGTGGAAACACCACCACAGTGGAGATGCCGAACCCCTCCACACCAGGGCACAGTGGAGATGCCGAACCCCTCCACACCAGGGCACAGTGGAGATGCCGAACCCCTCCACACCAGGGCACAGTCGAGATGCCAAACCCCTCCACACCAGGGCACAGTCGAGATGCGGAACCCCCTTCACACCAGGGCACAGTCGAGATGCGGAACCCCTCCACACCAGGGCACAGTCGAGATGCGGAAGCCCGTTCACAACAGGGCACAGTCGAGATGCCGAACCCCCTTCACAACAGGGCACCGTCGAGATGCGGAACCCCCGTCACAACAGGGCACAGTCGAGATGCGGAAGTCCCTTCACAACAGGGCACAATCGAGATGCGGAACCCCCTTCACACCAGGGCACAGTCGAGATGCCAAATCCCCTCCACGCCAGGACACAGTCGAGATGCCGAACCCCCGTCACAACAGGGCACAGTCGAGATGAGGAACCCCCTTCACACCAGGACACAGTCGAAATGCCAAATCCCCTCCACGCCAGGACACAGTCGAGATGCTGAACCCCCTTCACAACAGGGCACCGTCGAGATGCGGAACCCCCTTCACACGAGGACACAGTCGAGATACAGAGCCCCCTTCACAACAGGGCACAGTCGAGATACAGAACCCCCTTCACACCAGGGCACAGTCGAGATGCGGAAACCCCTTCACACCAGGACACAGTTGAGATGCCAAATCCCCTCCACGCCAGGGCACAGTCGAGATGCCGAACCCCCTTCACAACAGGGCACCGTCGAGATGCGGAACCCCCTTCACACCAGGACACAGTCGAAATGCCAAATCCCCGCCACGCCAGGATACAGTCGAGATGCCAAATCCCCGCCACGCCAGGACACAGTTGAGATGCCGAACCCCCTTCACAACAGGGCACCGTTGAGATGCGGAACCTCCTTCACACGAGGACACAGTTGAGATACAGAGCCCCCTTCACAACAGGGCACAGTCGAGATACAGAACCCCCTTCACACCAGGGCACAGTCGAGATGCGGAACCCCCTTCACATCAGGACACAGTCGAGATGCCAAATCCCCGCCACGCCAGGACACAGTCGAGATGTGGAACCCCCTCCACGCCAGGACACAGTCGAGATGTGGAACCCCCTCCACGCCAGGACACAGTCGAGATACGGAACCCCCTTCACAACAGGGCACAGTCGAGATGCGGAACCTCCCCCTACACCAGGGTCCCTGACGTCACCCTGTGTAGCCACCCACCAGACCTGAACCTGTGCCAGCCTCTCATCTGCAGATTCCATTTTTATAATTTTGTCATTTCTTTCTTTTTTTTTTTTTTTTAAAGACAGGATCTCACTCTGTCACCCAGACTGGCCTGCAGTGGCCTGATCACAGCTCTTTGCAACCTCCGCCTCCCAGGCTGAAGTCATCCTCCTGCCTCTGCCTCCTGAGTAGCTGGGTTTACAAATGTGCACCACCCTGCCCGGCTGATTTTTATATTTTTGTAGACAAGGGATATTGTCGTGTTGGCCAGGCTGGTCTTGAGTTCCTAAGCTCGAATGACCTGCCCTCCTCGACGTCCCAAAGTGCTGGGATTATGGGCATGATCCAACGTGCCTGGCCTATTTCTGATTTTACATAAATGGAATTATAGTGTATGTAACCTTTTGAAAGTAGCTTTTGTCACTCAGCATAGTTCTCTTAAGATCATCCAAGTTACGTCATTAGCCCGTCCTGTTCTCTGCTGAGGCCTTGGTGTTCTGTGGGGTGTGGACAGCCTTGTACGTCGGCACTCACCCGCTGAAGGACACTGGGCATTTTTACTTTAGAGCTGCTCTGAGCATTTACGTACACGTTTTGGACATAAGATTTACTTCTGTGGGTCAAATACACAGGAGCATAATCACTGGGTTGTATGGCCTTCAGGTGTTTAGTTTTACGAGGAAATTGCCAAACCATACTCCAGGGTGGCTGCAGCATTTCACACGCCTACCAGCGATGTTGCAGCGGTCGCCTTTCTCCCGTCCTCGCCAGCGTTAGCGCTTACCCACTTTTTATTTAGCTCTTCTGTTGGGTGTGCTGGTGTTTCCTCGAGGCTTCAGCATGCGTATACCTGTGACTGCTGATGGGGAGCATCCTCTTC
This sequence comes from Pongo pygmaeus, assembly GCF_028885625.2. Lineage (NCBI taxonomy): Eukaryota > Metazoa > Chordata > Mammalia > Primates > Hominidae > Pongo > Pongo pygmaeus. The sequence continues at coordinate 128,490,290 of NC_072386.2, forward strand.
TAGACTTCTCACACTCACCCCCTCCCAGACTTCTCACACTCACCGTCTCCCAGACTTCTCACACTCACCCCCTCCCAGACTTCTCACACTCACCCCCTCCCAGACTTCTCACACTCACCCCCTCCCAGACTTCTCCCACTCACCCCCTCCCAGACTTCTCACACTCACCGTCTCCCAGACTTCTCGCACTCACCCCCTCCCAGACTTCTCACACTCACCCCCTCCCAGACTTCTCACACTCACCCCCCTCCCAGACTTCTCACACTCACCCCCTCCCAGACTTCTCACACTCACCATCTCCCAGACTTCTCCCACTCACCCTCTCCCAGACTTCTCACACTCACCGTCTCCCAGACTTCTCTCACTCACCCTCTCCCAGACTTCTCACACCCCCTCCCAGACTTCTCACACTCACCCCCTCCCAGACTTCTCACACTCACCCCCTCCCAGACTTCTCACACTCACCCCCTCCCAGACTTCTCGCACTCATCCTCTCCCAGACTTCTCACACCCCCTCCCAGACTTCTCACACTCACCCCCTCCCAGACTTCTCACACTCACCCCCTCCCAGACTTCTCACACTCACCCCCTCCCAGACTTCTCACACTCACCCCTTCCCAGTCTTCTCACACTCACCCCCTCCCAGACTTCTCACACTCACCCCCTCCCAGACTTCTCACACTCACCCCCTCCCAGACTTCTCGCACTCACCCCCTCCCAGACTTCTCGCACTCACCGTCTCCCAGACTTCTCGCACTCACCCTCTCCCAGACTTCTCACACCCCCTCCCAGATTTCTCACACTCACCCCCTCCCAGACTTCTCACACTCACCCTCTCCCAGACGTCTCACACTCACCCCCTCCCACGCCTCTCACCCCCTCCTACACCTCTCCCCCTCACCCCCCCCACGCCTCTCCCCATCGCCTCCTCCCACGCTTCTTCCCTTTGCCCCCTCACCCCCTCCCAAGCCTCTCACCCCCCCACGCCTCACCCCCTCCCAAGCCTCTCACCCCCTCCCACGCCTCTCACCCCCTCCCAAGCCTCTCACCCCCTCCCATGCCTCTCACCCCCTCCCAAGCCTCTCACCCCCTCCCAAGCCTCTCACCCCCTCCCACGCCTCTCACCCCCTCCCACGCCTCTCACCCCCCCACGCCTCTCACCCCCTCCCACGCCTCTCACCCCCCCACGCCTCTCACCCCCCCACGCCTCTCACCCCCCCACGCCTCTCACCCCCTCCCACGCCTCTCACCCCCCCCACGCCTCTCACCCCCTCCCACGCCTCTCACCCCCCCCACGCCTCTCACCCCCCCCACGCCTCTCACCCCCTCCCACGCCTCTCACCCCCTCCCACGCCTCTCACCCCCTCCCACGCCTCTCACCCCCTCCCACGCCTCTCACCCTCATCCTCCCCGACGCCTCTCTTGTTCCCTCCCACGCTCGTCCCCTTGCACATTGCTTTGCTGTCAGTGTGTCATCTTTGGGAAATGTCTTTCAGACTTTTGCTCGTTTTATGATTACATTGTTTTGTTAGCTTTGAGAGTTCCGTATATGAGTGTTTGTCAGATATGTGGTTTCCAGTATTTTCTGCTGGTCTGAAGCTTCTCTTCTTTCTCTCAAAAGGTCTTTCACAGAGCAAAGGTGTTTCATTTTGATGAAGTCCAGTTTATCAGTTTTCTCCTGTGGATTGTGCTATTAGTGTTGTGTGTGAGAACTCTTCACCTAGCCCTAGGTCTTAATTTCTCTAATTTTTTTTTTTTAAGTCTTACGTGAACTTTAAATCTGTGATCCATTTTGAGTTAATGTTTGTATAAAGTCTGAGGCTTGGGCCAAGGTTGAATTTATCTTTGCCTGTGGATGGCGCCCCAGTCACAGTTTTAAAACTCACGTTAGAAACTGTACATCATTCGTCTCCCTGAAGTTATGCTTTTATTACAGTCCTACTTCCAGGATTTTATTCTCGTATATTTTTATTCGTGAGGATCTTTTATTGTCATCCTATCACATTCCTTTAGGGAGAAAAGCAATTTGAAATTTGTAGAAAATTCTCTGACCATGAGGCTTATTTTAAGTGATCGCGTTTTTCTGGACTGAGCTATTACAGGAATTAAAGTGTAACTGATTACAGCACATCATTTGGTTGAAAATTACTGAACATTCACAGGCTGGTTAGTTGTAGGAAAAGAGAACCTGAGTGTTTTGAGGCTTCGGAACCTGGTTTCCTGAAGATTCTCCACTGCCTCTCCGCACCCTGGAGAACTTGCTGTGCTCCTGGGGGAGCCTGCAGGAGAAGGAGGGGGTGGACTGAGCCAGGGCAGGGCTGTGTCTGTGGGCCCCACAGAGGTGGTGCGGCAGAGACTGTGGGTGGGAGGGTGCCTGCCCTGCACCCGGGGTGTGCTCTGTGTCTCTGGGCCCCACGGAGGTGGTGCGGCAGAGACTGTGGGTGGGTCGGTGGGTGCCCCCCGTGCCCCTGGTATGCTCTGTGTGGACCCCACAGAGGTGGTGCGGCAGAGACTGTGGGTGGGAGGGTGCCTGCCCTGCACCCAGAGTGTGCTCTGTGTCTGTGGGCCCCACGGAGGTGGTGCGACAGAGACCGTGGGTGGGTGGGTGCCCCCCTGTGCCCAGGGTGTGCTCTGTGTCTGTGGTTCTGGGCCTGTGGCCGGGGTGTGTCTGTGGTTCTGGGCCTGTGGCCTCTCCACCCTTCAGGATTTCTTGCCACCCCAAACCCAATTTAGTCTCGTTTGGTATTTTTTTAAAACCACAATTTATTGAAAATTATGTTTTAAAAAGTCATTCCAGTGATAAAACGAATGTTGCAGGCTTTAATAAATCCAATATTCTTGTAAAAGTTTAAACATGAAGGTGTTGTCACAGCTGCAGTCTCACTATCCCGTGGCCAGAACCAAGGGATCTGGACCCTGTACCCAGCGTTGATCCGCATTGTAAAGCCCCAGCTCAGAGCGAGGCCTGCTCACTGGCAGCTTCCCTGTTGTTAGGGCAAAGAAAGCGGAAGTCGCCGGAAGGGAACATTTTTTTTTTTTACCTGGAAATGCTTGTTCCTGTGACCTGGTTGGCAGCTCCATTTCCCTGTGAATTGTGCCCACTCCAGGAGGCGTCAGCATGGGGCCCCTTGTTTTTCTCTCTGCGTGCGTGTTTCCACACCTCACCTCCTGGTACGCACTCTAGGCTCTAGGTGTTGGGAGAGAGGTGGTGCCTGTTGGTCTGCACTGGAGGTGGTTCTTAGCAATTGTGTGAAGAAGTGCTGCTAAGTGTCCTACTGTGCGACTCACACCGCTGCACAGCCCACCACCCCACCCCCGCCCTGCCAGGAGGGAGGAGTCTCAGCAAGGGGCCTCCCCCCCCCACAAGAGGGAAGAGCCTCGGGAAGGGCCCCCTCCCCCACAGAAGGGAAGAGCCTCCGGGAAGGGCCCCCCCTCCACAGGAGGGAAGAGCCTCGGGGAAGGGCTACCCTCCCAGAGCCAGGCCATGTGGAGATGTGACAGGGCAGCCGGCTGTGCTGCCTCCGTGGCTAGGTCTTTCCTTGTGCTTTGTTAGGTAACAAGAGTCCCAACAAAACCTAAATCTAGAATCCTCACCTCAGTTAAGCCATTCTTAGTCTTACTGTTGAGATTCTTGAAAATAACCTTTTAAATTAAAGAATAGGTTGTGTACCTCGGCAAGAATTAGCCTCATGTGGCTATTTCCTCTTCAGGTTTTGTTTTTGTACCTTCATTGATACGTACTTTGAAAGCGCATTTTGTGTTTGTAAACACCAGCTGCGGGGGAGAGCCGCGTGAGCCAAACAGCCTGCGTGGTGGTTTGTAGGTGACATAAAGGGGGACCGACTCCTGAGTTCTAACAGTGGCTTCATTGCAGCCAAACCTGGTGTGCTGGAGAAAGACCAAGAAACGCTATACAGCAGACGTGTGGCATTCATGGGGCATTCGTGTGGCAGATGTGTGGGACATTTGTGGAACAGATGTGTGGCATTTGTGGGGCAGGCGTGTGACAGGCATGTGGCATTCGTGTGGCAGGCATGTGGTATTCTTGGGACAGACGTGGCATTCATGGGACATTCATGTGGCAGGCTTGTGGCATTTGTGTGGCAGGTGTGGCATTCGCGGGGCAGGCATGTGGCATTCATGGGGCAGGCGTGTGGCAGGTGTGTGGCAGGCGTGTGGCATTCGTGGGGCAGATGTGTGGCAGGTGTGTGGCAGGCGTGTGGCATTCTTGGGGCAGACGTGTGGCATTCGTGGGGCAGACATGTGGCCTTCGTGTGGCATTCGTGTGACAGACGTGTGGCATTCGTGGGGCTTTCAGTGTTCCGTGTGCGAGGTGCCTTCATTAGTGGACATGGCAGGAGGAGCTGTCATGTCTGAGCTGTGCTTTGGAGGAGGGAGGAGAGTATTCATCCCTTGGGGAAAAAATAAGGGCATCCCAGAGGTGGAGGTACATTCCAAGAGAAATCACCGAATGTGGCAAACAGGGTTGCTGAGCTGGACAGGTCTCCATAGGGAGAAGCAACAAAAAACTCCAGAGAGCTGTGGCCACTAGAACGTGAATCCAGGGTAGGTTCCCCAGTAGGGAGCCCAGGTGGTTCTGTGTCTGTTCTGGACATCAGTGGGGTGTCTGGCAGTTTAGTGTGGGCTCAGTGAGAAGCTTTGCAAGTACCACATGGCAGCAAGATGCACTCGAGAGACAGAGAGGGAAGGAGGGAGGGAAACAGACACAGACAGAGTGCGCCTGTGGGACAGAGAGAGGCGGAGACCGTGAGGCCGTGAGAGCCAGCCCCAAGAGTACTCGCTCCCCTGTGCCTTCCAGCTCGCCCTGGCACACCCCTCTCATCTCCCATCCAAGCCAGGTGCTACCCTGTTCTCCTCCGTGTGCTCTTACCTGGAACTCTCACTCTGCCTCCCCGCCTCAACTGTAACCTCTACAAGCACCTCCTGAATCCCTCAGAGCTGTCTCTGCAGCCACATGTTCACTCATGCCACGGACCCACCGAGCACTTTGAGTTACTATTACTTATGACCTTGGTCACTTCTCCCTAGCCTTGACTCTATTTGATGCAGGTGCCTTGTCGTGTGTGTGTGTGTGGTAAAACACATAACATCAAACTTAACCATTTTTAAGTAAACAGCTCAGTGGCGTTAAGCACATTCACGTTGCCGTGCAGCCATCACCACCCTCCATCTCTGGAACCTCATCTTCCCAAACTGAAGCTCTGTCTCCTTTAAACACTGACTTCCCATCCCTCTCTCCCAGTCCCTGGCAATACCATTCTACTTTCTGTGTCCATCAGTTTGATGACTCTAGGGACCTCCTGTAAGTGGAATCGTACAACGTTTGTCCTCTTGTGGCTGACTTACTTCATTCGGCACAGTGTCCCCGAGGCTCATCCACGCTGCAGCGCCAGCCCCAGCTTCGCTGCTTCTCAGGCTGAGTCACACTTCACTGCGTTTTGCACACGACACTTTGCTGATCCGTTCGCCCGACAGCCGACCCTTGGGTGGCTTCCCCCTTTTGGCTGCTGTGGTTGATGCTGCTATCAACGTGGGTGTACAAGCATCTCTTCAAGACCCTGCTTTCAGTGCTGCTGGGGCACGTGCCCAGCAGTGGAATTGCTGGATCACATGGTAGTTCCACACTTAGTTTTTTGAGTTTTTCACAGCGGATGCACCGTTTCACTTCCTACCAGCAGTGCACGAGGGTTCCCATTTCTCCAGTTTTCACAACACTATTTTCCGTTCTTTCCTAGTAGCCATCCGTGCTGCTCACTGTGGTTTCAATATGCATTTCCCTAATGATGTTAAGCATTCTTTTTTCATAGTAGCCATCCTAGTGTGTGAGTGGTACTCACCGTGGTTTTGATATGCATTTCCCTAATGAGGGTAAGCATCTTTTCATGTGCTCATTAGCCATTTGTATGTCTTCCTTGAAGAAATGTCTATTAGGTCCTTTGCCCATTTTTTATTCTGGTGGTTTTTTTATTGTTGAGTTGTAAGACTTTTTCATGTATTCTGGATAATAATTCCTGATGGATTTGCAGATGTTTTCTCCATTCCATAACCTGCTTTTTCACTGTTAACTGTGTCCTTTGATGCACATAAATTTTAATTTTTAGAAATTTTTCTTTGTAGAGACAGGGTCTTGCTATGTTGCCCAGACTTATCTTGAACTCCTGGCCTCAAGTGATCTTTCCGCCTCGGCCTCCCAAAGTGCTGGAATGACAGGTGTGAGCCACCGCACCTGGCCCAGAAATTTTAACTTTGATTAAGTCCAGTTTGTCTATTTTTTTCTTCTGTCGCCTGTACTTTTGGTTTTATGTCTAGGAAATAACTGCCAGATCCAATGTTGGGAAGCTTCCCCGGTTTCCTCCTGAGTTTTATAGTTTTAGGTTTTGCAGTTAGGACTGTGGTCCATCTTGGGTTAATTTTTATATGTGGTTTAGAAAAGGGTCCAGCTTCATTCTTTTTCATGTGGTCATTCAGTTCTCCCAATACCATTTCCTGAAGAATGCCCTGTTGTTTAACACTTTTTACTGTGTGTTTTACTGTGTGTTTTACTGTGTATTTTACTGTGTGTTTTACTGTGTGTTTTACTGTGTGTTTTACTGTGTGTTTTACTGGGTATTTTACTGGGTGTTTTACTGGGTGTTTTACTGGGTGTTTTACTGGGTGTTTTACTGTGTGTTTTACTGGGTATTTTACTGGGTATTTTACTGGGCATTTTACTGGGCGTTTTACTGGGCGTTTTACTGGGCGTTTTACTGGGCGTTTTACTGGGCGTTTTACTGTGTGTTTTACTGGGTGTTTTACTGGGCGTTTTACTGGGCGTTTTACTGGGCGTTTTACTGGGTATTTTACTGTATTTTACTGGGTGTTTTACTGGGCGTTTTACTGGGCGTTTTACTGGGCGTTTTACTGGGTATTTTACTGGGCATTTTACTGGGCGTTTTACTGGGCGTTTTACTGGGTGTTTTACTGGGCGTTTTACTGTGTATTTTACTGGGTATTTTACTGTATTTTACTGGGTATTTTACTGGGCGTTTTACTGGGCGTTTTACTGGGCATTTTACTGGGCGTTTTACTGGGCGTTTTACTGTATTTTACTGTGTATTTTACTGGGTATTTTACTGTATTTTACTGGGTATTTTACTGTATTTTACTGGGTATTTTACTGGGCATTTTACTGGGTGTTTTACTGTATTTTACTGGGTATTTTACTGTATTTTACTGGGTATTTTACTGGGCATTTTACTGGGTGTTTTACTGTATTTTACTGGGTATTTTACTGTATTTTACTGGGTATTTTACTGTATTTTACTGGGCATTTTACTGGGTATTTTACTGTATTTTACTGGGTATTTTACTGTGTATTTTACTGGGTATTGCACCCACTTTGTGCACAGGAAGGTGTGGTTCAATTGAATTAGATTTGAAGTTAAACTATCACAGGTCTGCAGGTGACGAGGGAAGCAGAGAGTGGAGGTTCAGTTGTGTCTGTGCATTCTGCAAGGAAGGAAGTACTGGGACTTTGCTGTTGGTATCACAGCCTTGCCCTGCAGGCTGAGACTAAAGGCAGATTTAGGAAATCACTGAGACTGAGTAAAATACCATTTTAACACACAACGTAGTTACCTGCTGTGGGATAAATGCCATTTGGGGATGTTGCAAACTGTAGCCATGGTAAACTGGGAAAGCGGGTTTTGAGAGGTTTTGATGCTGTCCATTTTGGGTATTTTTTAGCTTAGTAAGTGTATTATCTAAGTCAGGGGTTGGAACATTTTTTTCTGCAAAGAACCAGCTAGAAAATGTTTCAGGTTTTGTGGACCACATGTGGTCACTGTTCCTCCTCCCTCCTCCTCATTCCTCCTTCTGGCCTTTAGCCCTGTAAATGCTGTTCTTAGCTTGGGCCATGGTTTGTAGATGCTGACCTAACCCATCTGAGGGGCAACTAGGCACACATGTGAGGACAGCCGTGCTGTTTCCGCTTGCAGACTTTCTCCTCTCTCCATTATATCTCATGTTTCAGTTGTGGGGAATTATCGGGGAGAAGAACTGTGATTTTGGTTGCATGTTATTTCAATGACCACCTGCTTATGCAGTTATAGTTATTCACTGTCTTTGTTTTGAAGCATGCAGCCAGTAAAGATCCCAGAGAAGTTCGAGAAGCTAGAGATCATAAGGAACCAAAAGAGGAGATCAACAAAAACATTTCTGACTTTGGACGACAGCAGCTTTTACCCCCCTTCCCATCCCTTCATCAGTCGCTACCTCAGAACCAATGCTACATGGCCACCACAAAATCACAGACAGGTAAAGAGGACCCGGCAACTGTCTCTGCTCTTTGAATGTATGTTTCGAGCCTGCCCCTTGCCAGGTGAGAGTTCTGTTTGGCTGTAAGTGCCTGTGCTGCTCTTGATGAATGACTGTTGACGTCAGCTGGCCCTCCTGTGCTCGCCTGTATGCCTGAGGAGGCACACCTGACCTCTGCTCTAAGCCTTGTCTCATGCCAGCATTGATTTCCTAGCTTGTTAACATTGTCAAGATGAAGACTGTTTTCTTTACTAGTATGTGACTCACTTGGTCTATGTGGGGAAAAGACCCTGGAGTTGGAAGCTTTCCTGGTTTGTAGGTGAAGTGCCTTTGGAAACGCTGGGGTGTGCTGGGGAAGCCCGTGGCCCAGGGTGAGGACCACCGCCCGCTTCAGCTGCTCTGCCACCAGCCACCTCACTCCGGGCATGCTCCTCACTCTCCTGGGCTGGCCGCTTCTGTGGCCAGTTCGGGGAGTGGATGAACGTTTGATTCCTTACCGGGGACCTTTTGTGGGAGGTGCTGGGAGGGCACCGGGACCTCAGAGTGAGCAGTGCGTCAGGGCTCCCTGGGTTTTCAAACCTCCTCAGCTTCTGGGATGGGATGTGTGCGTTTGGCGCCGTCCTGGAGAGATGCAAGGCCCTTCCTGCCGGCCCTCGTGAATGCTGCTGCTGCTGGCAAGGCTTCACTTGGGGATGATCACCTGGCCACAGGTGTCTGTCTTTTTCTGGACTTTAAAAATACTTTTTATTGGCCAGGCTTGGTGGCTAACGCCTGTAATCCCAGCACTTTGGGAGGCCGAGGTGGGTGGATCATGAGGTCAGGAGATCGAGACCATCCTGGCTAACATGGTGAAACCCCATCTATACTAAAAATAAAAAAATTAGCCGGGTGTGGTGGCAGGCGCCTGTAGTCCCAGCTTCTTGGGAGGCTGAGGCAGGAGAATGGCGTGAACCCGGGAGGCGGAGGTTGCAGTGAGCCGACATCATGCCACTACACCCCAGCCTGGGCAACAGAGCGAGACTCCATCTCAAAAAAAAAGAAAAAAAAAAAAGTTTTTTATTTAAGTATTTTCAGACCTCCAGCAAAGTTGCAAAATTCTACAAATAAGTCCTGTGTACCCTTTACTCATTTCACCACATGGCACAATCTCGCCCCCGGCCCCCCCATGTATAACTTTTTTTTCTGAGACATGAATGTAAGTTGTAAACATTGTGCCCTTTTATCCCTGAAAACTAATGTTATTTCCTAAAAATTACTGTCCCTCAAAATAAAGACATTCTCTTAGATGACTACAGCACAGACATCCCGGTGAGGAAGTGTACCGCGACGCCGCTCTCTAATCTCAGTGTCCTGTTCCCCATTTCCCATGCCCGACTGTCTTTTAGGGCAAAGGACAAATAAAATCTGGTCCTAGAGCTTCGAGCACCTCGTTGTTGTGTCTTGCTAGTTTCCTTTAATCTGAACCATTCTCAGCCTTTGTCTTTCTGAACCGTGGTGTTTTGAGTACAGGCCAGGTCTTTCATAGAATGTGTCTGATGTGGGTTTGCCCAGTGTTTCCCAGGATTGTGTGCAGGTTGTGGAGCGATGCAGGTGACTGACAAGTGTCCTTAGGAATTGAGTTGTGGTGGTTTTTTGTCCATCTTCAAGTTACTGCTCCCCAGACTGCAAGCATGTCTTGCGGGGAGAGACCCTAAGGTGCTGCAGGTACCTCCCATCACATCCCACCAGGGGCTTCAGCATCTGCCATGGCCCATGCTTAGCTAGTGCTGCACAGTGGGCGCCAAATGGTGGTTTTCTAACTCCATCATTTCCTCTCTTGATGATTGCAGTTTCTGCTGTAAGGAGGTGCTTCACTTTCCTGTCCATCCACACAGTTACCTGTCCATTTACTTTAAAAAAAAAAAAAACTTTTTAAAAAAACAGAGATGGGGGTCTCGCTGTGTTGCCCAAGCTGGTCTTGAACTCATGGGCTCAAGCAGTCCTCCTGACTTGGCCTCCCAAAGTGCTAGGATTACAGTGCTGGGATTACAGGCGTGGGCCACCGCCCGCAGCCTGTCTATTTTTAAGTACTGATTTACGGACTCTTATTTGAGTCTCTGGACTGTAATCCATTCCTATCATTATTTATTTTGTTGCTCAGATTGTCCCAAGTTTGTCCAGTGGGGTCCCCTAGGCTGGTTCTGAGTCCTGGGACATGGCCATCTCTTCACGAAGACCTTCCTGATTCACTGAATGGTCTGCTTACCTTGCCTTGTCCCTTCCCAGTGCCGGAATCGGCTTTCTCCAGGGAGCCCTGGTTCTTTTCATTGGAAGTTAGAAAACAAAATCAGTCATTATCTGTTTCCCTCACCATCAACTTATCAACTTTTTTTGCTATTTGATGTAATTTTATGTGTTTGAAACAGTTAAACTTGGTGTTTTGCAAAACTATGGAGTTATGCTCACATATGTTAGGACTTACATGTCTGAAGAGTTGTTAAAGTGTTGAGATTTTCTTTTCCTATTTTAGCTTTGTTGTATCATCATCTTTTAAAAAGAGCTTTCTAAAAACAAACTACCCAGTATGTTTAGCAGGCCACGGATTACCCTTCCACAGCCCCCTTCCTCCACCACCCCTTCCTTATCCGTAACCTGGAAGTGAGTGGTCCATCAGCGTGTTAGCCTAGGACAGTGCGTAAAATGGCCTCGAGCAGTGGAGGAGACGTGCTCGGCAGTTAGCTGCCTGCTTTGGTCCCGTGGTTAAGATACTCCCTCAGCCTCAGCTGCTCCTGTGTGTTGTCACCCCAGGGCTTCCGGAGTGGGCACAGAAGTTACCGTTTCTGTGCTAGAACACGTTTCCTAGAGAGGAGCATGGCACTCACAGCTGCCTTGTCTTGTGATGGTCATCAATGCACCTTTCAACATGGCTGGAAAGACAGGAGTGCGGATGGAGGAGTCCCCTGTCAAGTGTCCTGGGACCAGGGGTACAGAGTCCACTTATCGGGATGGCAGAGAGAGACAAAGGCCTTTTACAACAGTGTCCATACAGAGCAGGAATCTGGGTAGGTCCTATCCTGTTGTCACAGGATCCCTTGAGTGTCCCTTTGCCAGCCGTAAACCTCTGCGGCCAGCGGTGCCTCTGCTTGAGTTTCACTTGTACCTGCTGGGCTCATTCTGCCCACTGGGCCCAGCAGGCTGTACTCGGCTCATGCTACTGGCCCAGATCCCACACCTTCTGAGGGCAAGCCAGGAGTGGAGCAGCGAGCCTTGTCGTGCTACTGGCCCAGATCCCACACCTTCTGAGGGCAAGCCAGGAGTGGAGCAGCGAGCCGTGTCGTGCTACCGGCCCAGATCCCGCACCTTCTGAGGGCAAGCCAGGAGTGGAGCAGCGAGCCGTGTCGTGCTACCGGCCCAGATCCCGCACCTTCTGAGGGCAAGCCAGGAGTGGAGCAGCAAGGCGTGTGTTGACGAGAAAGCGTGGTGTGGGGCCACTGTGCACAGCCAAGCTCGCTTGGCTGCTGTGGTGGGGCAGGCAGCTCCAGGCTCTGGCTCTGTGCAGAGCTGTGGCTGGTTGAGGCATACCACAAGCAGTTGACGCTGCAGGCGCTGGTGTCTGGATGAGGGGACCACGGTGGTGCCCCAAAACTCGAAGTCACCAGCAACTGCGGAGCCCCAAAGGGATGGGGTGGGAGAGTGTGCTATAGCTCTCTCGCTCTCGCCACCCACAGTACAGGCTGGGGTGTGTTCCCAGTTCGTTCAGTTCTGCCGCTTTCGTTCTGGCCTGCAGCTCCCAGACTGGCCTGGCTCCACTGCTGCTTGCCATCACACGGGGCAGCCGCTGACACCAGCGGAGGGCAGGAGGGCTATAGTGTTACAGCTCTGGCTTGAGGAATCCGAAGGTTTGGGTCCCCAGAAGGATCACTGCTCTTCACTCCCGCAGTTCAGCGAACGGGAGCGTGTCACTGCCTGCAGCTCAGCGAGCCGGCCAGGAACATGTTATAGCCCTTTTTGCATCCGCTGTTGGGTAGGTCCCGAGTTCTTGTCTTGGGTCCAGGAAGAATGAGGTTACATGGACAACTGGAGGGGGAGCAAGGTGGAGAAGAGTTTTATCGAGCGGCAGAACAGCTCTCAGCGGAGAGGAGACCCAAAGTCAGTAGCTCCTACTGGCAGGGAGGCAGTCCTGTTGTGTGGCCGAGTCTGGGGGTTTATGTGGGCTCAGAATGGAGGAAGTGCATGCTGATTGGTCCATGGGTGGGTCTGGAAAAAACACCATTTGATTGGCTAAAAGGCATCAAGGAAGTTCTCACTCCAGGTTGTGGATTCTACCGGGAACTGGCAGCCCGGTTTTCAGGCTTCAGGCGGCCTTTGGCTTGAAGGTCAGGTTTCACCGGGGACCTGCTCCTATCTGCCTAGGAATTTGTCTGCCGTTATCACTTTTATTTCTTCAACTGTCACTCCATTGCCTGCCATTCATTGTTGCCTCCCTGTGGGAGGGGTGTTGGAGCCAGGTTATCAAAGAAAGGCTGAGATCTCTTGTCATGTCTTTCTGTTAATTTCTCATTACTGTGGTGATGATCACAGATGGTTCTGCTCTTTCCCTCCTGCCACCCCCTTAAGTTTACCACGGGCAGGAAAGAGGAGCAGAGTCACATGTTGGTTTCGACATGCATTGTACACCTGAAGTCATAGCAGAGCCCGTGTGTGGTAGCTTGTTCCCATGGGCAGCTGTAATTCTTAGTTTTAGATGGAGGGTGGCTGTGATTCTGTTCGACCTGTTCTGCACCCTCCACCCTGTAGTATCAGAAATGAAAGATCTGTGCTGTGCAAGAAGGTTGAGAACATGCGTTTATGTGACAGCCCCAGGCTGGGGATGGCCGTGCTGAATCAGGATCTCAGGCACCCAGCGTTGTTTTAGGTGAGCATTCATTCTTTTTACAGAGTGGACTGGCATCTTTGTTAGCAGCTTGTTCTGTATCTTTCCCACGTGTAGCGGTTCACAATTTAAAAACAATCCTCACAGTACCAAAAACTGATTTCAGGGGATTCTAGAAAGATAGTGGGGCAGGAAGACCAGGAATTCATCTCCTCACCTAGACAACAGTTCCACTGGTGAAATCTGTCTGATGTAACTATTTTGGAACTCTGGAGTCTACTGAAGGTTTGCAACTTCTAGGCGGGAAGCTGGGACAGTTAATTTCAGTCATTTTCAGCTCTGCTGCGCACTGCCTTCCTCAGCCCTGTGGTGCAGGGTGTGCGGTGTTCCTGGAACAGTGTGCGTGCAGCTTGTGGGAGCCAGGGTGGGCAAAGAGGACCTTGTCCCCAGGTGCATACAGAGAGGCCCTCTCATCTGGTTGTAAGCCTTTCTTGCATGGGACGGCCAAGAAATCTAAAGGGCCAGTGCTGTTTTTATCTCCCCACTTCATTTTTATTGTTTTCTCTTTTTGGGAGCCAGACATTAAAGACTAGGATATTCAGAAGCAACTGTGTATATGGGGTAAATTATAAAGTGACTGCATGTGCCCAGGGAAAGGCACAGGCTAAGGAAAGACATGAGAAGACCTTAAGTTTAAATCTCAGGCTCACCCTCCTCACAGAGACAGCCTACAACTATGAAAAATAACAACAACAAAAACACCCCAAAACCAGTAACAGCAACAAAACAGTAAACCCTGGAAAAGGAGGAGAATCTGCTTTTCAGAGTTTCTACATTATTGGATTCAAATGTCCAGTTTTCAACATAGAACTACAAGGCATACAAAGAAACAGGAAGGTATGGCCCAATCAGATGAAAAAAATAAGTCAACAGAAACTGTTCCCAGAAAACATCTGATGCCAGATCCACCAGAAAAAGACTTTAAAATAACTGTCTTAGATATGCTCAGATCCTAAAGGAAGGTATGGAGAGAGTCAAGAAAATGATGTATGATCAAAATGGAAATACCAATAAAGAGCTAGAAAACCTAAAAAGGAACCAAAAGAAATTCTGGAGCTAAAAAGTATAATAAGTGAAATGAAAAATTCACTAGAGGAAATCAAAGGCAGATCTGAACAGATGGAAGAGAGAGATAGCAAACTTGAAGATAGGACAGTGAAAATAATCAAGTTTGAGAAGCAAACAAAAAGACTGAAGGAAAGTGAGCAGAGCCTAGGGACCTGTGGGCATCATCAGGAGGACCAAATGGATTGTAGGAGTCCAGGAAGAAGAGAGTAAGAAAAGGGTGGAGAGAATATCTGATGAAACCCATGAGTATAAACATCCAGGGAACCTGGTGAACTCCAGTAAGATGAACTCAAAGAGACCCACACTAGACACGTTATACTTGAGACACTTCTGTAGAAAGACAAAGAGAATCTTGAAAGCAGATGAGAAAAGAGACTCATCACATACACGTTTCCTCAGTGATCATTGGCAGGTTTCTCATCAGAAACTTTGGGGGACAGAATATATCACCGGTATATTAACAGTGATAAAAAAATCTTTTCAACCGAGTATCCATATCCACGGAAACTGTCCTTTTAAGAGTGCAGAAGAAATTAAGATATTCTCAGATAAACAAAAGCTGAGGGAAATTTGTTACCACCTGACCTGGACCTGCAAGAAATACTTAAAGGAGCCTAGGAGGTTGAAAAGAAAGGACACTAGACAGTAACTTGAAGCCATATGGAGAAGTAAAGACATGGGCGGTTATAAAAGCTAGTATTGTAACAATGGTCTGTACCTCCACTTTTTGTTTTCTGTAAGATCTAAGAGACAAATCCGTTTAAAAAATTAGTCTGCAAGCTAGTATCATTGCAACTTTGGTTTGTAACTCCACATTTTTCCTACATAACATAAGAGACTAATGCATTTAAACGAATTGTTTATGTTTTGGGGCACAGCATGAATAAAGATGTAGTTTTGTGACATCAGCAAATGAAAGGGGTGGGAACAGATATGTAAAGGAGCAGAGTTTTTCTGTGTTACTGAAGTTAAGCTGGCATAAATTTAAATTAGAATGTTATAACTTTAGGATGTTAAATGTAATCCCCATGGTAACCACAAAGAAAATAGCTATAGAACATACACAAAAGGAAATGAGAAAAGAATTTAAACATTCCACTATAAAAAATCAACTAAATATAAAAGAAGACAGTAGTGCAAGAAATGAGGGATGAAAAAAGCTATAATACATGTAGCAAACATAGCAAAATGACAGAAGTAAATCTTCATCAATAGTTGCTTTAAATGTAAACAGATGAAGCTTTCCAATCAAAAGACAAAGATTGGCAGTGCCATGGTTTGGATGTGGTTTGTCCACACCAAAGCTCATGTTGAAATGAGATCCCCAATATGGCAGTGTTGTGAGGTGGGGCCTAGCTTGAGGTGATTGGTCATGTGTGTAGATTCCTTATGAATAGATCAGTGCCCTCCCTCCAGGTGAGTGAATTCTCGCTCTTAATTGCCTTGAGAGTGAGGTGTTTGAAAGAATCTGGCTTCCTTGGTTTCTCTGTCTCTTCCTTCTTCTCTCACCATGTGATCTCTTGCACATGCCTGCTCCCTTTCCAATTTCCACCATGAGCCAGAGCATGAAGCCCTACCAGGTGTACCTGCTCAGTATTAAACTTTCCAGCCACCAGACTTAGGAGACAAATCTCTTTATCTTTTATGGCAACACTAAATGGACAAAGGCAGATGCATCAAGAGAAAAAAACAGATGATCCTACTACATGCTGTCTATAAGAGACCCACTTTAGATCCAAAGACACAAATAGATTGAAAGTGAAAGGATGAAAAAAGATATTCCATGCAAACAGTAACCAAAGAGAGCAAGGTGGCTATTCTAGTATCAGACAAAATAGGTTTTTAAATAAAAAAAGGTTACAAGAGACTAAGAAGGACAATATATAGTAATAAAAGTTTCAATACAAGAAGAAGGTATAACAATTACCTGTGTAAACATTTACATACCCAACGAATGATAGACCATCAAGATAGAAGAAGTAAAACCGACAGAATTGAAGGGAGACATAGACAATTCTACAGTAATAGTTGGAGACCTCAGTATCCACTTATCAATAATGGATAGAATAACCATATAGCAAATAAGAAAGGAAATGGAGGACTTAACACCATAAGCCAACTAGATTCAACGGACATACAGAATACTCTGCCCAACAGCAGCATGTACACTCTTCTCAAGTGCACCTGGAACACTTTCTAGGATTGACCATATGTTAGGCCACAAATACGTCTCAACGTTGATTTTAAAATACAGAGATTTGAGCCAGGCGTGATGGCTCACGCCTGTAATCCCAGTACTTTGGGAGGCTGACGCGGGTGGATCACTTGAGGTCAGGAGTTCGAGACGAGCCTGGCCAACACGGTGAAACCCCATGTCTACAAAAAATACAAAAATTAGCTGGGCGTGATGGCACGTGCCTGTAATCCCAGATACTTGGGAGGCTGAGGCACGAGAATCACTTGAACCTGGGAGGTGGAGGTTGCAGTGAGCCAAGATCATACCACTGCACTCCAGCCTGGGTGACAGAGTGAGCCTGTGTCTCAAAAAAAAGAAAAATATATAGAGAGATTTGGCTGGGTGTGGTGGCTCAAGCCTGTCATCCATGCACTTTGAGAGGCTGTGGTGAGCTGGTCACTTGAGCTCAGGAGTTCCAGAGCAGCCTGGGCAACATAGCAAAACCCTGTCTCTAAAAAAAAATGCAAAAATTAGCCAGGCATGGTGGCAAGTGTCTGTGGTCCCAGCTACTCCAGAGGCTGAGGTGGGAGGATTGCTGGAGCCCAGAAGGTCGAAGCTGCAGTGAGCCATGATTGTATCACTGCACTTTAGCCTGGGTGACAGAGTGAGACACTGTCTTAAAAAATAATATATGTATATGTGGAAAAAGACAGATTCAAAACTTACTACAAAGCTATAGTACTCAAAACTGTTATTCCAGCATACAGACAGACATATAGGCCAGTGGGCTAGAACAGAGAGCACAGAAATAAACCTTTGTGTTGTATGATCAGTTGATTTTTGACAAGAGTGCCAAGACTATTCAACGGGGGAAAGGACAGCTTACCAACAAATGGTGCCGGGAAGACTGGATATCCACATGCGGAAGAGTGACACTGGACCCTTACCTCATACCATATGCAGAAGTTAGCCTAAGACAGGTCCAGGACCTAAATGTAAGACCTAAACATATAAAATTCTTAGAAGAAAACATAGGACAAAGGCTCCACAACGTTGGATTTGGCAGTGATTTCTTGGACATGACACCAAAAGCGTAGGTAACAAAAAAAAAGGAGACACACTGGGTTTGATGAGACTTGGTGTCTTTTGATGCACAAAGCTTTCTGTCTCCTTGTTTCCCTGTTTCCCTGCTTCTTACTGCTGCACTTGGCTAGTCGTAAAGAGAAGACACTGTTAACGGAATAAAAAGGCACCTGTGGAGTAGGAGAAAATATCTGCAAATCCTGTCCGATGAGGAATTACTACCCAAAATATACAAAAAAAATCCCACAACTCAACAACAAAAACAACTTGATTAAAAAATCAGCAAAGGAGGCCGGGCGCAGTGGCTTGCACCTGTAATCTCAGTACTTTGGGAGGCTGAGGCAGGCAGATCACCTGAGGTCAGGAGTTCCAGACGAGCCAAGCCAACATAGTGAAACCCCGTCTCTACTACAAATACAAAAGTTAGCCGGGCATAGTGGTGCATGCCTGTGGTCCCAGGTACTTGGGAGGCTGAGGCAGGAGAATCACTTGAACCTGGGTGGTAGAGGTTGCAGGGAGCCGAGATCGGACCACTGCACTCCAGCCTGGGTGACAGAGCGAGACTCTGTCTCAGAAAAAAAAAGGCAAAGGAGTGGAATAGACATTTTTTCAAAGAAGATGCACAAATGGCCAGTAAGCCCATGAAAAGATGCTCAGCGTCACTAATCATAAGGTAAACGCAAATCAAAACCACAGTGAGATACCACTGTACACCTGTTGAGGACAGCAACTATCAAAACAGAAAATGGCACGTATCAGTGAGGATGCGGAGAAATGGGAACCCTCGTGCACTGCTGGTAGGAAGTGAAACGGTGCATCCGCTGTGAAAAACTCAAAAAACTAAGTGTGGAACTACCATGTGATCCAGCAATTCCACTGCTGGGCACGTGCCCCAGCAGCACTGAAAGCAGGGTCTTGAAGAGATGCTTGTACACCCACGTTGATAGCAGCATCAACCACAGCAGCCAAAAGGGGGAAGCCACCCAAGGGTCGGCTGTCGGGTGAACGGGTCAGCAAAGTGTCGTGTGCAAAACGCAGTGAAGTGTGACTCAGCCTGAGAAGCAGCGAAGCTGGGGCCGGCGCTGTAGCGTGGACGAGCCTCAGGGACACTGTGCCGAACGAAGTAAGTCAGCCACAAAAGGACAAACGTTGTACGATTCCACTTACAGGAGGTCCCTAGAGTCGTCAAACTGATGGACACAGAAAGAGTAGAAGGGGCTGGAGGCTGGGGCTGGAGGAAGGGAATGGAGAGTTAGGGCTTAATGGGAACAGAGGTTCAGTTTAACAAGATGGAAAGAGTTGTGGAGGTAGATAGGGGTGATAGTTGCACAACATTCTGAATGTATTTAATACCATGGAACCATGCACTTAAAGATGATGAAGATGGTAAATTTTGTGGTGTGTGTATTTTACTAGTAAAAAAAAAAAAAAAAAAAAAAAAAAAATGCCAGGTGCGGTGGCTCATGCCTGTAATCCCAGCACTTTGGGAGGCCGAGGCAGGCAGATCACAAGGTCAGGAGATCAAGACCATGCTGGCTAACACGGTGAAACCTCGTCTCTACTAAAAATAGAAAAATTAGCCGGGCGTGGTGGTGGGCGCCTGTAGTCCCAGCTACTCAGGAGGCTGAGGCAGGAGAATGGCGTAAACCCGGGAGGCGGAGCTTGCAAGTGAGTGGAGATCGCACCACTGCACTCCAGCCTGGGCAACAGAGCCAGACTCAGTCTCAAAAAAAAAAAAAAAGAAAAAGTAAACTTAGGTCATAAAGCAGTTTGAGCGTCCACACTTGTAGGTTGCTGCTGGGTTCAATGTCCACACTTGGGTAGAAGCTGCAGGTCCCTGCTCGGTGCGGTGTCCACACTTGGGTAGAAGCTGCAGGTCCCTACTGGGTTCAATGTCCACACTTGGGTGGAAGCTGCAGGTCCCTACTGGGTTCAATGTCCACACTTGGGTAGAAGCTGCAGATTGCTGCAGAGGTTGCAGTGCTTCCCTTGCGCTTTTTTGCCGGTGACCACAGGACATGCCCAGAGTGGAGGCCCTGCCGTTTGCTTTGTGAGCTTGGAGTGTTCGTGCCTTCTGCATAGGTGGGTGGGAACAATGTCCACACCTGAACGGCCTGGGGTCTCTGTGGACTTGTCAGGCAGGGAGGAAGGAGGACGGTGTCTCTGATGGCAGGGAACGGTTCTACAGGTGCTGCCCTCCAGGCATGAGGCCTGGACACAGAGCTGGGCCCTGCTCTATGTGACCTGAGGACAGAAACCCTTCTGAGTGGCAGAGTTGTGATGGTGGCCACGCAGAAACCCTTCTGAGTGACAGAGTTGTGGTGGTGGCCACGCAGACTGCTGTGTTTCCCGTGCACTTGCTTTTCCCCACACTTCCACCCTCCCATCCACCTTGTCTGCCCTCTGGAGCCTGTCACCTTTCTTCCTTATCCATACCTCTTCTGCCCAGCAGCCCAGCCTTTCTGCAGAGCAGCTGGGCAGTGCCCACCCCTACCCCACGCCCACTTCCACTCCTGGCATTAGTTTTCCTGGAACTGTCTGTTCCACACTGTCCTGTGCCTGGGCCTCCCAGAGCGTCATGTGAGATGCCAGTTGACGAGAGTCTTTGCTCGGGGTCCTGAAGGTCCCCCCACCCCTAACTTCTTGATGTTCTCCACCAGGATTCTCCTGTGCCAGATCCCATCTGCAGGGCACTGGCCCCGCTTCTTTGAGGCCTGGACTGCAAATCCTCCTTCCAAAGAGGCCCTCGAGCCTCTTCGAAGCTTACTGCCAGCCGTCCTGCAGTTTTCTTTCTCCTGGCCCCTGATGACACTGAATCCCAGCCATCTGGCTCAGGGCCAGACCCCTTCCCTGGACACAGCTGGAGGTCTCCCTGCAGCACTGAAGTGGCTCCTCTTCATGCTTCAGCCACGTTTTCAAACACTTTCAGGTCCTTAATAGATTCTACATTTCTGAAAGTCATCCATAGATGTTTCTCTACTATTTAATGTGTAGCAAATTTTATACCTAACTAACGTCGTTTCACACATACAACCTGTCACTCAGTAAGAAGCCCTTAGACACCATTCTTCACTTGTTTGCAGCAGACAGACTTCTGTTTGTCTGCTAAAATGAAATGATTTATTTTATTTTATTATTATTTTTTGAGATGGAGTCTAGCTCTGTTGCCCAGGCTGGAGTGCAGTGGTGCAATCTTGGCTCACTGCAAGCTCCGACTCCCGGGTTCAAGTGATTCACCTGCCTCAGCCTCCTCAGTAGCTGGGATTACAGATGTGAGCCACTGCATCGGGCCCTGACATGATTTTTTTTTTTTTTTTTTTGAAACAGAGTCTTGCTGTGTTGCCCAGGCTGGAGTGCAGTGGTGCGATCCTGGTTCACTGCTAGCTCTGCCTCCCGGGTTCATGCCATTCTCCTGCCTCAGCCTCCTGAGTAGCTGGGACTACAGACGCCCGCCACCTTGGCCGGCTAATTTTTTATATTTTTAGTGGAGACGGGGTTTCACCGTGTTAGCCAGGATGGTCTCAATCTGACCTCGTGATCCACCCGCCTCGGCCTCCCACAGTGCTGGGATTACAATAGGTGTGAGCCACTGCGCCCGGCAGACATGATTCTTAAGTACATGAAATGCAGGGTTATCTCTTTTGTCCTCACTCAGCCGTTCATTACAGGAGTCAGCAAACTGTTTCCAGGGGACAGGTAGCAAACGTCAGCACCTTTGTGGGCCACACTGTTCCTGTCCCAGCTGGCCATGGTGTTGTCAGATTGAAGCAGATGCAGACAGTATGTAGACAGTGGGCATGGGTGTGTACCAATAAAGCTTTATTTATAAACAGGTGCCATGTCCGATTTATGATATTAATAACTATGGGTTACTGAGATGAAATGAGGAAAAGAATCTAGTGAGAAAGTACGTGTAGTCACCCTTTCTCACCCTGTAGTATATGTTCACCCTGTAGTATATGCAGAGATTGGCTCCAGGACCCCATCCCCATACCAAAATCCGCGCATGCTGCAACCCTGCACTCAGCCCTGCAGAACCTGTGTAATATGAAAAGTTGGCCCTCTGTGTTCAGGCGTTTTGCATCTTGCAAACATTGTATTTTCAACCTGTTTGGTTGGGGAAAAAAATTCTGCTTGTAAGTGGACCTATGTGATTAAAATCCATGTTCAAAAGTCGGCTGTATATATATTTAAAGCTGAGAGACTTAAAAGTTATCTGATTAAATCCAGGCCTCCTTCATTCTCCCACAAAATATCTATTCAAAATATCAAGATGATTATGATAGTGAGTTTAGAATTCCCAGGGCTACCAAGGGATTTCTGTTGCTTGAGCACAGCCATGCTGGCCCATCAGCCTGTTCTAGTGTGGACAGGCAGAGCCAAGTGTCTGCATGTTGGCTGTGTGCTCAGAGCCTGACCCCCATGAACATACTGCAGATGCCTGGTGTGATCGTTTCCCAGAGTCCATGGCCCCAGGCACCTCCTTACTCCAGAGCAGATTGCCCAGGCCCCGTGGCGTCTGTGGGTGGTGCTGTCACAGGACCCACCCGCTTTGAATGGTTCTCACTCGTTCACGTCCCTCCAACTGTTGCTTCTGCATTTTGTAGAACCAAATTGTGTGTGTGTGTGTGTGTGTGTGTGTGTGTAGGAAAAGGGGGTCTCACTGTGTTTTCCAGGCTGGGCTTGAACTCCTGGAATGAAGCAATCCCTCCCTCCCACTCCAGCCTCCTCAGTAGCTGGGTCTTCAGGTGTGAGCTGCTGTGTCCAGCTTTAAACAGAGTGGATTTTCCCCAGCCCTTTAGAAGAGTTTCTTTTATGTTAAAGCAGTGGCTTTTAGATCTGTTTTTTCTTTAAATCTTGGAACTTAAAAAAAAGTCATGGAGTCTGATTATATAAAACCAGTGGAACCTAGAACTGCTTTGTTCAGAATGGGGTTGGGAGCCCCCAGGCCCCTTCCTCGCTGCTGCTCTTGTTTGGAAACCACTGCTCCAGAGCCCCCAGACATTTGCTTCTCCCTCTCACCCTCTTGTCTTTTAATAGAGAGCTGGACAGTAGCTCCAGGCACTGTCTTTCCCCTCAGTCATTGGATTGCAGCACGAGGAGAGGATGGTGTTGGGGAGAGGGCCTAGGAGGATGGTGCTGGGGAGAGGGCCTAGGAGGATGGTGTCAGGGTGTTGGGCTGCGGAGTCACAGGGGTGGACCTGGCACAGAGCTTGTGTCCTAGGAAGACTGCCCTGGCCTGGCCCCTGTGCAGGGAAGGGAGACCGGGCTCTTCCTGCTCCACACTGCGTCCCCACTGCTGCACATGCTGTTCACGTTGGTCTGTTTTGCAAAGCGAGAGGACTTCTCAAGGGTGATCATTCCATGTTCAAAGCCAAGGGGGCTGAGAGGAGGAGTCGCTTCAGAGCTCTGCTACTGACGGTTTGTGGCTTTCCTGCCTCCAAGTGGGGTGATAATGTTTGCTCCGTGTTTTATTGTGAATGGAATAGATGAACAGATGATCTAGGACGTGTTTCTGATTCTCTGTGAATTGATTGTGAGTGAAGGATGCCTGTCACTGTGCTGATGACCTGCGGGCAGTGCGCCTGTGGTGATGGGGTTTGCTGGTGATTTTGGTGATCAAGTTTTGTAAACTGTCTCTTACCTTTGAAAAACATTTGAATGGTGTTTCTTTTCCTTTCTTGTCCCCTTTTGACTTTTTTTTTTTTTTTAGCTTGCTTGCCTTTTGTTTTAGCAGCTGCAGTATCTCGGAAGAAAAAACGAAGAATGGGAACCTATAGCCTGGTTCCTAAGAAAAAGACCAAAGTATTAAAACAGAGGACGGTCATTGAGATGTTTAAGAGCATAACTCATTCCACTGTGGGTTCCAAGGTAAGAGACCCATTTGAGTGAGTTGCCACGTGTGCGTGGAAATGCGTTTCTGTGTTCAGGGCCTGGTTATCAGTAATTTGGGTGACCTCAGTCCCCGGGAAGGTGCCAGTGCCGTGAAGCTCCTCTGCCATAGGGGCAGAGTGTTTGTGTCCAAGATCATTGTGGGGGACTCCACCCTGTCCTCCCTGCCCTCCTCACCACAGTCCACCTGTCTGCCGGGCTCTTCTCCAGACGGCAGGGGCACCTCTTCATGTGTCCCCGCCTCCCCACAGGCCCTTGTACCTCCCAGTCACCCAAGACTCCTCAGTGAAAGCAAGTTTGTTCATGATGTGCACTGATCCTGCCTTGGGGTGTACACCTGCCCGTGTTCTAGGGGGAGAAGGACCTGGGCGCCAGCAGCCTGCACGTGAATGGGGAGAGCCTGGAGCTGGACTCAGATGAGGACGACTCAGAGGAGCTCGAGGAGGACGACGGCCATGGCGCAGAGCAGGCGGCTGCGTTCCCCACAGAGGACAGCAGGACTTCCAAGGAGAGCATGTCGGAGGCTGATCGTGCCCAGAAGGTAGGTGTTGCTGTCTTGGGTGACAGTACAAGGGAAGAGTATCACAAAGTTGGCCATGGTTCTGAGAATTAGCAGTCTGGTCACTTCTAGACCCTGATAAAGTCCCCTATTTACAATTGGCTTAGATTTTTGTATTTTATTTTTCTTGATTTATTAGATTATTTTCATTCAAGAAGTATTTGTGTTTCTGTACATCATTTATTGAAGTAAACCTCGTTTCTTTTCCTGTGTTTTCTTTCTTTCTTTTTTTTGAGACAGGGTCTTGCTTTCACCCAGGCTGCAGTGCAGTGGCACGATCATAGCTCACTGCACGCAACCTCCTGGGCTCAGTGATCCTCCCATCCCAGCCCCCCAAGCAGCCAGGACGACAGGCTCACGCCACCATGCCTGGCTAATTTTTAAATTTTTTTGTGGAGACGGGGGCTCGCTTTGCTGCCCAGGCTGGTCTTGAGCTCCTTTGCTCAAGTGATCCTCCCACCTCAGTCTCCCAGTGTTGGGAATACAGCCATGAGCCACGGTGCCTGGCCTCTTGAACTTGTTCTGGGCTCTAGATCGACAGGAATGATACTGCTGACAGCTTGAAGTGCTGATTGGCGGCTTGCTGTATGCTCGTTTGTGGTTGGCTTTGCGTGGCCTGCCACCTTGCACTGTGGACACCACACATGGGCCAGGCGTGCTCTCTTCACAGACAGCCTCATCCTGTGTCCACCCAAGGACAAGCACCAGCACGGGCCAAGGCCCTAGCCTTGTCGCAGCGGTGCTGTTGCCCCTGGCCAGGCATGGGCACCTGGGCCAGTGTCTCAGGGAAACCGAGGAAGTTCTTAGACATACAGTTTCGGAGTTAAATTCATGCCTTTTCAGTTCTGAGGGAGTCAGGAGTGACGCATTTCATAAGGACGAACAGTGGAAAGTTAAGAATCAAGTTGACGTACAAATTTGTGGTTTATTGTACAAGTGTGTCCAACCATGTTTATTTAGACGCAATCTTGTATCTAATAAGTTATTCTAAAACTAATAAGAATAGCAGTTTAGGTGAGTCCATCCAAATAGTGACTTATTGGAAAATGCATAATTTTAGTGGTTAGCTTTTTCCACTTTCAGTCAGCTTTGTGTGCTATGGGCGTATCCTTGAATGTATACAAAGCATTTTCTATCATTTGTCAGAGTTTTGGGGATGTGTTTTCTTCCTTTTGCTTCAATTTCAAAGTCTGTTGTACATTTTTAGCAGGTTTTAGGGCAAATTTTTGAATGTTGCTCCCAGCTTTTAGCTTGATTATTTAAAAATTAATGGGAAATATTACCATTAGATATTTAAAGAGGATTTAAAAATTTTTTATTTTAACATAATTATTAGTTTTTTCTCCTCTTATATGAAGAAGTATGAGGAAGAAAACACAGCATCATCACCCCGTTGTCCTGGTGGCTCTGACACTCTGAAACAGTCGCTACAGTCACTTCCTTACACGTGCCCAGCACAGCCCGGCCCTCCCCGAATCTGAAACAGTCGCTACAGCCACTTCCTTAGACGTGCCCAGCACAGCCCGGCCCTCCCCGAATCTGAAACAGTCGCTACAGCCACTTCCTTAGACGTGCCCAGCACCGCCCGGCCCTCCCCGAATCTGAAACAGTCGCTACAGCCACTTCCTTAGACGTGCCCAGCACCGCCCGGCCCTCCCCGAATCTGAAACAGTCGCTACAGCCACTTCCTTAGACGTGCCCAGCACCGCCCGGCCCTCCCCGAATCTGAAACAGTCGCTACAGCCACTTCCTTAGACGTGCCCAGCACCGCCCGGCCCTCCCCGAATCTGAAACAGTCGCTACAGCCACTTCCTTAGACGTGCCCAGCACCGCCCGGCCCTCCCCGAATCTGAAA
This sequence comes from Pongo pygmaeus, assembly GCF_028885625.2. Taxonomy (NCBI): domain Eukaryota; kingdom Metazoa; phylum Chordata; class Mammalia; order Primates; family Hominidae; genus Pongo; species Pongo pygmaeus. Next base: position 128,516,151 of record NC_072386.2, read on the forward strand.
CAGTCGCTACAGCCACTTCCTTAGACGTGCCCAGCACCGCCCGGCCCTCCCCGAATCTGAAACAGTCGCTACAGCCACTTCCTTAGACGTGCCCAGCACAGCCCGGCCCTCCCCGAATCTGAAACAGTCGCTACAGCCACTTCCTTAGACGTGCCCAGCACAGCCCGGCCCTCCCCGAATCTGAAACAGTCGCTACAGCCACTTCCTTAGACGTGCCCAGCACAGCCCGGCCCTCCCCGAATCTGAAACAGTCGCTACAGCCACTTCCTTAGACGTGCCCAGCACAGCCCGGCCCTCCCCGAATCTGAAACAGTCGCTACAGCCACTTCCTTAGACGTGCCCAGCACCGCCCGGCCCTCCCCGAATCTGAAACAGTCGCTACAGCCACTTCCTTAGACGTGCCCAGCACCGCCCGGCCCTCCCCGAATCTGAAACAGTCGCTACAGTCACTTCCTTAGACGTGCCCAGCACAGCCCGGCCCTCCCCGAATCTGAAACAGTCGCTACAGCCACTTCCTTACACGTGCCCAGCACAGCCCGGCCCTCCCCGAATCTGAAACAGTCGCTACAGTCACTTCCTTAGACGTGCCCAGCACAGCCCGGCCCTCCCCGAATCTGAAACAGTCGCTACAGCCACTTCCTTAGACGTGCCCAGCACAGCCCGGCCCTCCCCGAATCTGAAACAGTCGCTACAGCCACTTCCTTAGACGTGCCCAGCACAGCCCGGCCCTCCCCGAATCTGAAACAGTCGCTACAGCCACTTCCTTAGACGTGCCCAGCACCGCCCGGCCCTCCCCGAATCTGAAACAGTCGCTACAGCCACTTCCTTAGACGTGCCCAGCACAGCCCGGCCCTCCCCGAATCTGAAACAGTCGCTACAGCCACTTCCTTAGACGTGCCCAGCACCGCCCGGCCCTCCCCGAATCTGAAACAGTCGCTACAGCCACTTCCTTAGACGTGCCCAGCACAGCCCGGCCCTCCCCGAATCTGAAACAGTCGCTACAGCCACTTCCTTAGACGTGCCCAGCACAGCCCGGCCCTCCCCGAATCTGAAACAGTCGCTACAGCCACTTCCTTAGACGTGCCCAGCACCGCCCGGCCCTCCCCGAATCTGAAACAGTCGCTACAGCCACTTCCTTAGACGTGCCCAGCACAGCCCGGCCCTCCCCGAATCTGAAACAGTCGCTACAGTCACTTCCTTAGACGTGCCCAGCACAGCCCGGCCCTCCCCGAATCTGAAACAGTCGCTACAGCCACTTCCTTACACGTGCCCAGCACAGCCCGGCCCTCCCCGAATCTGAAACAGTCGCTACAGCCACTTCCTTAGACGTGCCCAGCACAGCCCGGCCCTCCCCGAATCTGAAACAGTCGCTACAGCCACTTCCTTAGACGTGCCCAGCACAGCCCGGCCCTCCCCGAATCTGAAACAGTCGCTACAGCCACTTCCTTAGACGTGCCCAGCACAGCCCGGCCCTCCCCGAATCTGAAACAGTCGCTACAGCCACTTCCTTAGACGTGCCCAGCACAGCCCGGCCCTCCCCGAATCTGAAACAGTCGCTACAGCCACTTCCTTAGACGTGCCCAGCACAGCCCGGCCCTCCCCGAATCTGAAACAGTCGCTACAGCCACTTCCTTACACGTGCCCAGCACAGCCCGGCCCTCCCCGAATCTGAAACAGTCGCTACAGCCACTTCCTTAGACGTGCCCAGCACAGCCCGGCCCTCCCCGAATCTGAAACAGTCGCTACAGCCACTTCCTTAGACGTGCCCAGCACAGCCCGGCCCTCCCCGAATCTGAAACAGTCGCTACAGCCACTTCCTTAGACGTGCCCAGCACAGCCCGGCCCTCCCCGAATCTGAAACAGTCGCTACAGCCACTTCCTTAGACGTGCCCAGCACAGCCCGGCCCTCCCCGAATCTGAAACAGTCGCTACAGCCACTTCCTTAGACGTGCCCAGCACAGCCCGGCCCTCCCCGAATCTGAAACAGTCGCTACAGCCACTTCCTTAGACGTGCCCAGCACAGCCCGGCCCTCCCCGAATCTGAAACAGTCGCTACAGCCACTTCCTTAGACGTGCCCAGCACAGCCCGGCCCTCCCCGAATCTGAAACAGTCGCTACAGCCACTTCCTTAGACGTGCCCAGCACAGCCCGGCCCTCCCCGAATCTGAAACAGTCGCTACAGCCACTTCCTTAGACGTGCCCAGCACAGCCCGGCCCTCCCCGAATCTGAAACAGTCGCTACAGCCACTTCCTTAGACGTGCCCAGCACAGCCCGGCCCTCCCCGAATCTGAAACAGTCGCTACAGCCACTTCCTTAGACGTGCCCAGCACAGCCCGGCCCTCCCCGAATCTGAAACAGTCGCTACAGTCACTTCCTTAGACGTGCCCAGCACAGCCCGGCCCTCCCCGAATCTGAAACAGTCGCTACAGTCACTTCCTTAGACGTGCCCAGCACAGCCCGGCCCTCCCCGAATCTGAAACAGTCGCTACAGCCACTTCCTTAGACGTGCCCAGCACAGCCCAGCCCTCCCCGAAGGACAGGCGGCCCTGCCTGCACCGTGGGGGAGCAGCTGCCCCAGCAGCTGCCGCGGTCTCTGCACACACGTGTCTGTCACTCCAGTGCACTGTCTGTTCAGCTGTGTTACGCTCTTTCTGTCAAGTTACAAGCGGTATTCAGTGTCACAGTTTTGCTGAGTATGCCAGAGGCTCATAAGTGCTGTCTGCATTTACAGTGTAGCACTTTGATGTCACCAGGCCACCTCTGAGTGTATCCTCCCACCTGCAGAGACCTGAGGGGTGTGGTTTCCTCACCTTCCCCAGTGGGGCTGCCTTCTTGGAGTCCAGCAGCTCTTCATTGCTGAGTCATGCTTGGGGCTGAGCAGCCACCAGTGTTTGTTCCTCTGTAAGCAGCTTGCAAAGTAGCCCCTGCTCATTTTTCTTCTGGATTATGCATCTTTTGAATGTAGTCTGACGATCTTTTTGTCAATGAAGAGTTGATCTGTTGGCTCCAGTATGAGCTGAGGTTTTTTCCCCAGGTGGATTTTGGGTTTTTTTGTTTTGTTTTTTATTTTTGGGGGACAGGGTCTCGCTCTGTTGCCCAGGCTGGAGTGCAGTGGTGTGATCACACTCAGTGCAACCTTGAACTCCTGGGCTGAAGCGATCCTCCTGCCTCAGCTTCCTGAGTAGCTGGGGCTACAGGCACGTGCCACCATGTCCAGCTGATTTTTTTTATTTTTTATAGAGACAGGATCCCACTGTGTTGCCCAGGCTGGTTGAACTCCTGGGCTTAAGTGAACCTTCCACCTCAGCTTCCAAAAGTGTTGGGATTACAGGCGTGAGCCACTACGCCCAGCCGATTTTGTCTTTTGACCTTGTCTATAGTGTCAGAACTACCAGGTACTAATCAATTTCTTTATGATTTCTGGGTTCTGTGTTCTAATTATGATAAACCTTTCTCACTGTTGATTTTGAATGAATTGATGTATGCTATCTTCTAATACTTCTTTTATTTCATTCTTGTATATAAATATTTGATTCATATGGAATTAAAATATCAGGTAGAACTGCTCAGAATGGGGGAAGTTTATGACATATTAATTATATCTCAATAAAGCTTTTAAAAGAAAATGTGAGGTAAGGGTCCCAGGGCTTCCCTCAAAATGCTTAGGTTTCAGCTCCACTTACTGACCGACATTTCTTCCCTTCTCATTTACAACACCACGTTTATCATGTACCATATGGGATATTAATTTCAGTCTATTTCTCGATTCTCTCTTTAAATTGAGGTTCTCATCTTCTAGAGGAACTGGATACTGAATAACTCTAGGTATTTGTCATAAAGTAAAACATTAAATGACTGTCAAAGCAAGAAAAGAATCAAGAAACAAAAGCAAAGCCAAGAAGAAAATGTGGTCAGTGTAAAACAGAACAAGATTGCAGGAATAGCCTTAACTAGATGGGCACTGACAATCAACAGTGATAGATTCGTTACGTAAGTGGCTCCAGAGAATAGAGAAGGATAGGAAAAGTACGCTAGCCCATTCTGAGACTAAAATATAGGCTGAACTCACCTAAATCCTAAATACAAAAGTCCTAAATACATTTTTTTTTTTTTTGAGACGGAGTCTGGCGCTGTCACCCAGGCTGGAGTGCAGTGGTGCGATCTTGGCTCACTGCAACCTCTGCCTCCCAGGTTCAAGCAAATCTTCTGCCTCAGCCTCCCGAGTAGCTGGGATTATAGGCACCTACCACCACGCCCAGCTAATTTTTGTATTTTTAGTAGAGACGAGGTTTCACCATGTTGGCCAGGCTGGTCTTGAACTCCTGACCTCAAGTGATCCACCTGCCTCGGCCTCCCAAAGTGCTGGGATTACAGGCGTGAGCCACTGCGCCCGGCCTCCTATATAAAATATTAATCAAATGCAATGACATATTAAAATAATGATTGTAAGGAAGTAGGGCTTACCCCAGGATGAGAGTGATTCATTACTAGAAATAGATTATTTAAAGACCAGGATTTACTAGGTTAACAGAATAAATGAGAAAAACTACACAGCGTATATGTGTTTTAAAAAAGGCATTTTATAAAGTTCAATCAGCTTTCTCTTTTCTGAAGTTGGGGGGATTACATTGTGATTGCATGTATGACAACGGTACAGTTCAGTAAGATGGAGGAATGATGTACCTGTGTGGCCACCACCCAGATCAAAGCCTTGAATTTTGGTGGTACTGCAGAAGCCCACTGACCTCCCATCCCCAAAAGTAACCCCTCTCCTGAGTGCTAACCCTGTAGGATGGTCGTGTTTGATTTCGTTCTTTCTATAAATGGAATCACACAGAATGCATTCTTTCTTTTTTTTCTTTGAGTGTGGCTTATTTTACTCAACATTGTGTTTGTGGGATTTATTTATATTATTAGTTAATTTTCATTGTTATGGAATAGTAGTTTTCAAAGTGGTCTGGGTGGGGGCATTCTGAGACCTGTTCAGAAAGTCTGCAGATCAAAACTGTTATCATACTAATGCCCAGATGTTGGGTGCCTTTTTCACTGTCATTCATGGAATTACATATGATAGCGGCTTTGCTGTGGTGGCTGACACTGTGTCCTTGTAGTTTGAACATGTCTCAGCTTAAATTTCTACTACAGTACATGTGAATAGATACTGGTATTAACAAATACTCTATGGTTCTTGGTGCTATTTCAGAGTGTGCGGGGCCTGAGGCCAGGGAGGCGACCATACAGGTTCCTCCGTATGGCTGCTCTCGTGTCTGTGTCTGTCCCACTGTGGATGGCCGGTGGGTGGTTCCAGTGGGGCCATCCTGGAAGAGGTTGCTGCCAGCACCCTCATACAGGTGTTGCCCCAGGTACCCACTGGGAACGGAACCGCCATGCCTTGTGCTGGCCTCCATGGACCCTGCCATGCGGCTCCCCACGGTGGCTGCTCAGGTGGCCTTCTTCCCCACTGCCTCGGAGCATCCCCTCTGCTGTGCCGGCCACACTCGGTGCTGCCACTCCAGCGAGCAGATAGTGGCATTACGTTTTCAGTTTAATTTGCATTTTCATGATTTACAAGAAGGTTGAATACTTTTTCACATACTTACTTTACCATTTGGATGCCTTTTGTGAAGTGCCTATTCACATCCCAAACATTTATCTACTGGGCTCTTTGTCCATTTTGAAACATGTTTTGTAGGAGTTCTTTGGCCTGGAAACAAGCCCTTGTTGTGTAGTCGACATGATTCCTTCTTCTGCATGTGGCCTGCCTTTTCACTGAAACAGTATCCCGGTTTAGCCATTCTGCTCAGAAGCCACTTGCCAGAACCTGTTGCTTGACAGCTGGGTGCGGCAGCCACTCTGGGTGCTGGTGAAGGGAGAGCTGGACCCTCTCCCCTCTTAGCCTGAATCTGTAAGTGAGCCTGGTGTCCAGAGTTGTGTCCTGCTGGGTGGGGGACAGGCAACTTTTGGTCTGTGGCCTGCTACCCACCCCCAGGACAGATGTGGGAAGCTCCTGGCCTGCTATCCACCCCCAGGACAGATGTGGGAAGCTCCTGGCCTGCTCCTGACCTACTCCTGACCTGCTCCTGGCCTGCTACCCACCCTCAGGACAGATGTGGGAAGCTCCTGGCTTGCTCCTGACCTGCTACCCACCCCCAGGACAGATGTGGGAAGCTCCTGGCCTGCTCCTGGCTTCTCTCTTCCTGTTGCACTTGGGTGTCAGCCTTCTCAATCCACCTGCATCAGACTCCAAGTTCTCTATTTACTTTATTATTTGTGTGTGTATGTGTCTTGCTCTGTTGTGCAGGCTGGAGTGAGTGCAGTGGCAAATCATAGTTTATTGTAGTCTTCACCTCCTGGGCTCAAGTGATCCTCCCACCTCAGCCTCCAAAGCAGCTAGGACCACAGGCGTGTGCCACCATGTCCAGCTAAGTTTTTTTTTAAATTAATTTTTTGGTAGAGATGAGGTTCTCTCAGTCGACAGCCTCTCGCTATGTCGCCCAGGCTAATCTTGAACTTGCGGGCTCACGTGATCACCCTGCCTTGGTTTCCCAAAGTGCTGGGATTCTAGGTATGAGCCATGGCGCCCAGCCTCTTTTTAATTCTGATGTCAGCGGTTACCCCTTCTCTTTCTAATCTCCTTGGGTTTTCAGCTTCCGCTTGATTCCTTACAGCTGTCGTATGCACAGTGATCAAGCAGCCTCTTATAAAGAAGCTCTTGTTCCTTCCTTAAAAGTCGCTTTGCCAGAGTTTTAGAAGGAAGTGGAGTTAACTGTGGTGTTAATCTGCTGTTAATTGGTGGTTTCATTGCCTTGTCTTGTTTTTAAAATAAGAAACCTGTCCAGTGACATGAAAACTCCTGTCAAAGCTGACTGAAGTGTCGGAATGCTTACAGAAGGGTTAGAACATTTCGATGGTCAGTTGTGAAGCGAGGGAGGAGAGGCTGCTGCTTTCACCTCTGACATGAATGCAGCAGCATTGACTGTTCCTGCTGATTCTGTAAGAGAAGAACCGGAAATAAACATTAATATTTTAAAAGACAAGAGAGAAGAGTTTGCTGAGAATATACTCATCCATCTGAAACATCCAGCAAAATCAGCTCAAAAACTATTACAGCTCCTAAGCTGACCTTACATGTGATCAAGACACAAAGACCAGTTATTTTCTTGTATAGCTGCAATAACCAATTAGAAAATGTAGTGTCAGCATTGTCAGTAAAATCAATAAATGTCTAGGGATATTTTAAAAGATTTTCTATGTAGAAAATTTCAAGCTCCACAAACACACAGAGGACAGTGAGCAGTCTCCAGCATTTGGCCTCGTTCTCCACACGTGGGTTGTCTTGGAGCAGATATTTCAGTAGGGATCTTTAAAAGATGAGGACTCTTTGAAAGACAAACCACAATATCAGACCTAAAAAGTTAGTTGTAATTTCTTAATATCACCAGAGTACCTAGAAATAAACTTGACAAAAAAAAAGAGTGTTCCTTGTTAATGTGGAGGAAAACTATAAAACTGATGAAAGAGGTTAAAAATTAAGTTCCTAGAGAGACTCATTATTTGCCTGAGTGAGAAGATCCATCATTTTATTTTCTCCATGTTTGCCTCTAAATTCAGAACAGCTCCCATCAAGATCCTAGCAGGACTTTTGTGTAACTGCTGGTTCTGAAGTGAGGGTGGAGGTGGAGACCCTCTGGAGTAGTGGTGGGGACTGTGCACAGTGGGGAACACCCGAGCTCGGGATGTGGCTGCCAGAGGGGACACGGCTGCCGGAGGGGACGCTTACTCAGGAGCGCTGAGGCGGTTAATGAGTGGGACAAGGGAGGCTGTGACATGTATAAAGGTCGATTGTAAGACTGGGGTATTAAATCAGTGGTCAAGGGGTCATGAACTTTTTAATAACTATGGTTGGACCAGTTGACTAATATTTTGGGAGAAGGCAGCCTGCACTTGTGTCAGGGCACATAACAAATGTGAGCTCCATTCTGGAGTCCGACAGTGGTGCTGGCTGCACAACTCAGAATATATTAAAAACCACTGAACCGTACACTTTGCAGGGTCGGTTTTAGAGTAGGTGAAACATATCTTACTATGGCTATTATTTTAAAAAACAAATTCCAGAAGATTTAAAGTGTCAATATAAAATATTGAACTATGGGTAAAAATATTGGGAACTGTTTTTTCCAATCTCAAATGAGGACGTTCTTCTAGTGTAAGCCATGAAGGAAATGATGGACCCTTTGACTTGTTTAGATAAAACTCAAAAGTTCTGTGTAATAAGAGATATCACAAACGGAGCTTTAAAAACTTGATAGGAAAAACAGGGGTCTCGCTGTATTGCCCAGGCTGGTCTTGAACTTCTGGCCTCAAGCAGTCCACTCGCCTAGGCCTCCCGGAGCATTGGGATTACACGCGTGAGCCATCGAGCCCGCGGAATACACCCTTGCTGTGAAGTCGCATGGGTGCCTGCCCACTGGGAAATGCAGAGAATAGTGGAATAGTTTAGCAAGAGCAGCCCATGCCGCCTCAGAGAGTGCCGGGCACAGGGCGGACGGAGATTCACGTATGTTTCAGTGTCTTTTGCACTGAACGTCTGTTTGTGTATTGCCTGTGCTTATGGAAAAGATAAATACAGCAGAAAAAATAAGATGTGTCTGTTCTGGTGTGGAAAGAATTCCAGAACATATTTTTAATTAGAAGAAAATAATATTCACAGAACTGTTGAGTGTCCTGCCATCTGTGCAGACTAGAAATGCACTGTCGTCTGTGGGCCCACGTCTGCCTGGATGTTCACTGGAAGGAGGCGTGGGCAGCTTAGCTGTGGTGGCTCCGAGGATTGGATTGGGATCATGGGTGTGTGGGGGTAGGTCTCACACTGTGTATTGTTTTGTGGCCTCTGAAAATCTTTTTATGATTGTTCTGTGTGTTTTGTGACGTGTTTATTGAATTATCCCATTCATAAGATACATTGAGCACCTGAGCCCTCACTAATCCAGCACCCAGCGGGTGAGCTCTTGCGTCTCTCTGGTCCCGATGTGGAGACAGGACCGGGGAGCAGAGTGGAAGCTCAGAGTGTGTCTCTGGCCCTGCCTGGACCAGCACTCGGTCACCCCACACACCAGCCAGGGCTGGAGCAGGCAGGCGGCGCCCCCACCCCTCAAGCGTCTCTGGCATGTGCGGCCAGTGCATGTTTCGAGGTTTGCTTTGGATCCGTCATCTGCCACTAAAGGATGTAATTGGTTTCTGTTTTCTGTTTGGGTTCCCGCTTCGACTGTGTGGCTGATCAGATGGACGGGGAGTCCGAGGAGGAGCAGGAGTCCGTGGACACCGGGGAGGAGGAGGAAGGCGGTGACGAGTCTGACCTGGTAATGCCCAGCGCCTCCTCCTGCGTCTGTGCTGAAGTAGAGGAGATGCAAAGACACCAGCGTCCTTCAGTCCTTTACCCAACCCTTGTTGCCTGAGCGCTCACCCATGTGCTTGGAGCTGGTCATGGTGATGGCCACAGATGGGTCCTGTCCTGGCAAAGCCTCATGAGAAAGACACTGTGCAGAGTTGCAGCGCAGGGCTGGGCCTGGCACAGGGCTGCCCCGGCTGCGTGCTGGGTGGGGTGGAGTTGAGTGGCCTGTGGAGGCTCTCAGAGGGAGAGGGTGTGGTGGGAGCCGGCAGCAAGGACAGCTGTTTGGGATTCCGCTGCATCGGCTGATGTGTGAGAAGGAAGGGCTGGATTTGAAGGTTTCCAGGTAGAATGGCAGAGGGAGAGGGTGTGGCGGGAGCCAGCAGCAAGGACAGCTGTTTGGGATTCCGCTGCATCAGCTGATGTGCAAGACAGAAGGGCTGGATTTGAGGATTTCCAGGTAGAATGGACAGAACTTTCTGGTGGTGAGGACAGGAGGGAAGAGGGGTTCTGCTCCGTCCCTACTGAAGCCTGTTATTCCTTGAGGAGGGTCCAGATCGGAGTTGTGCACCCTGGTCTGTGGGAATTGGGGGTTGGAAATGGGGAAGAGCAGCGAGTCCCCAGGATGGAGCCCCAGGAAACCCCCAGCCTGTGAGGGCTCCACAGGGGAGGAGAAGTTGGCTCCTGAGTCTGAGGAGGAGCTGTCTGTGCCGTGGGGGGAAAGCTCGGCAAGTTTGGGTCACATGAATTGGGAAATGCTCTGAAACAGGAGAAGTGGCTCACGGTGTGGGCTCATCACACCAGCGAGTGGGAGGAGGACACGGGGGCCGTGGTGTTCGGCGATGAAGGGGTCTGTCTTTGGGTGGCAGAGGGGCAGCTAGATTTCCAGCAGCAGCAGCTTTGGGTGCGGCGCTTGCACAAATTCTTCCCAAAAGTTTTGCCGTGCGGGGAGCACAGGGGAGCCGGGGCTGTGTGTGCTGCAGACAGGGCTCCCGGTACCGTCCTCACGTGGGACCCGACTCAGGAAGAAGGCTGCCCAGCAACAGGCCTTGTGCAGGGACACGTTCAGTTGGTCAGCAAGGCCCGCGTGCTGCCGCTGTGCCTGCCTTGAATGTCCCTCCGCCCCTGTGGCCTGCACGTGGCCTCCCGTGGAGGGGCGGGAGCACCTGCTGTGCATCTGTGTGTGACGTGTGGCGTGGATCCCCTTGCCGCATCCAGATTTTAGAAGCAGATGCTTAAAACACATCTTGAAATATTATAAGTTAATTACAACCTCTGTCCTTGTTCTCTGTGTAGATCATTCATGTGGGTAGATTCTGAAGCAAGCCGAGCGTTGATTGTCCCTTTTCTTGTGAGCGAGATGAACGGACCCTTTTCCTGAGCTTATTTGTTTAGTTCCTGAGTAGAACTTTCCAATTTATTTATTCTTTTATGCCAAACTCAAATAAGATTTATACACTTCACTTTTTGTTTTTGTTTTTGTTTTGCCTGTAAAGGGACTGAGCTTAGAGAGATAGTTAGGAAAAAGCACAGGGTGCCTTTAAGCATGTGACCCAGGAAAATGTCTACAAGTTAAGTTCACCATTTAATTGAAGATCAAGACATAGCCAGTGTTCTGTTTTGCAAGAAAACACTTGTAGTGCTCTTGCCTTCCGTGGCTTCCTGTGCTCAGTGGTTTATATGCCTGCCCGTTTGGTTCTCCAGAGTTCGGAATCCAGCATCAAGAAGAAATTTCTCAAGAGGAAAGGAAAGACTGACAGTCCCTGGATCAAGCCAGCCAGGAAAAGGAGGCGGAGAAGTAGAAAGAAGCCCAGCGGTGCACTCGGTAAATGCCGTGGGGGTGTGGGCCATCACGGGGACTGCCTGGGAGGGGGATGGGGCCAGGAGGCCCACCTGGGGTTGGGGTGCGTAGGATTTCATTAGAAAAGAGGGCATCACTGTTTAAAAAAAATGTTTGAAATGACTTTGTTAGAGAAACTCAAGTGATTCTAAAGTAGTTTCCTTCTGGCCAGTGTAGTGGACGTTGACTTCACTGTTGTTGTTTTTAATTTTATTTTTTATTTTTTTGAGACAGGGTCTGGTTCTGTTACCCAGGCTGGAGTGCAGTGGCACGATCTCAGCTCACTGCAGCTTCCACCTTCTGGGCTCAGGCGATCATCCTACCTCATCTCCCCAAGAAGCTGGGACTATAGGCGTGTGCCATCATGCCCAGCTTATTTTTTTGTGTTTTTTTTGGTAGAGATGGGGTTTTGCTATGTTGGCCAGGCTGGTCTCGAACTCCTGAGCTCAAGCGATCTGTCCGTTTTGGCCTCCCAAAGTGCTGGGATTACAGGTGTGAGCCACCGCACCCGGCCCCAACTTCATTGTTGAATGTTGAACCAAGGTGAATCATTTGCTGCCTGCATGGGTGACTGGAACCTGTGGCCTGCACAGGCAGCTCCCACGTTGTGTGCAGGAAGCGGCCCCTCAGTGAGGCACCTGCGCCTCGGTCAGAGTCCCCTGTTCCAGAGCAACTTTGTGAATCACAATGTGAATGTAGGAAGGAAATCTCCTCAAACCCAGAAAGGATGCAGCAGGTTTAGTGTGCCAAGGGCCATTTTTGTTTTCAGCTTAACCGAGGTACACTTGGCATACAATAAAATGTACAGAAATAAATTATACAGTTTGACAAGTTTTAACGTGCTTCTGACCTTGAATCCATCACCACAGTCAGATGATCAGTGCCACGAGTGCCTCTGTCACCCCGGGTCCCTCCTGCCCTTTGATAACCTGGCCCCTTCCCTGCCTCCCTTCCCTGCTTCCAGGCAGCCCCTGGTCTGCTCTGTTTCTGTGTATTGGTTAGTGTTCTGTAGAATTTTATATAGACGGAATTGTGCAGTTTTTCATCTGGCTTCTCTGAGTATAATTGTTTTGAGTTGCCAGGCTGTCGAATGGCCAGGAGTTTGTTTCTGTCCATTGCTGAGAAGTGTCCCATTGTGTGGCTGCCCTACAATCTATCTGTCCATTCATCCGTCCACGGGCTTTGGGCTCTTTCCAGCCTTGGCTGCTAGAAATTAAGCGGCTGTGAACATTTGTGTGCAAGTCTGTTTTGAACAGGTGCTTCCCTAGATCTTGGTTAGATATCTGGGAGTGGAATGGCTGAGTAGAGTGGTGTGTGTTCAGCTCTTCAGGAAGCTGCCAAGCTGTTTTCCAAGCACTCGTCCTGTTTTAGGTCCGCACAACACACAAGCATTCCAGTTCCCCTCTGTCCACGCCAGCACTTGTTAGGGTTAGTCTTTTTAATTCCAGTGGATCTGTGGGTGTGCAGTGGTGTTTTACTGTAGTTTCAGTGCTGTTACCTAATGAGTAATGAGATTGTACATTTTAGCCTTCATTTAGTTTTTTTTGAAACGTGTCTGTTCACATCTTTTGCTCACTTTTAAAATCTGGTTGTTTTTCTTCTCATTGGGTTAAAAGAGTTTTTAAAATATTCTGGAGACAAGTCTTTTATCAGGTGGATGTTTTGCATGTATTTGTACCTAGTTTCTGACCTGCCTTTTCATTTTCCTAATGCTGTATTTAGAAGAGCAAAAGTTTTTAAGGTTTTCTTGAAGTCCAAGTTATGAGTTATTTTACTTTGTGGTTCATACTTTTGTGCTCTAAGAAATCTTTGACAGACCCAGGTCACAGAGGTTTTGTCCCTTGTTTTCTTCTTGGCATCTTGCAGGTTCAGCGCTTGTGTGTCAGTTCATTTTGCACTGATGTTTGAGTGAGCTGTGGTGCAGGCCCCTTCTTGGCAGTGGATGTGCAGTTGCCATAGGCACTGCTGCTTGAGTTGACTTTTCTCCCCCTGTTGACATTCAGTGTGTGGGCTGTTCCTGGACATTCCGGTCTGTTTCATTTATTTATTTGTTTATCTTTATACCAGTGTCACCGAGTGGCAGCACTTTGTTTTTATTCACAGTGATTTTGGCTAATCTAGATTCCCCAATGTAGAGTACCTCTGTTAACTGGATGTTGGGGAGGCATCATCCCCTGAAAAGAGAGGGTTGCGGGAGGCCTGGGGCGTGAGGCAGTCACCATGGAGGCTCCTGGCGTTTGAGGGTGGAGGACGTGTGAGCCCCCCGGGAGCTGCGTGTGGTGCTTCAGTTACGTTTCTGTTCACCTCAGTTTATTGATTCAGATCATAACACCAGATGTGGCTTTTACTGTTGGCCAACAAAAGCATTTTAGAGCCAAGGCTAAAAGTTGTTTTTGGGGTAGAGATTTCATCTTTGTCATCTTGGCTGTAATGTGCAAAATGTGTGCTTTTAAATATTCACAGAGGAGTTTGAATTTTATTTCTTTATGAATTTTTTATTTAAATCTTCTTTTCGTTTAAAACTATACAAAGTGTACTCCTGTTCTTCGAGTTGATGATGGTGATTTCTCAAAGGTGGTTGACTTTTCCTGTCTTCTAAGATCTAGGTGGAGCATGTGGCTTGAATGAAAAGACTGGTTACCATACCTCCTGTGCTAGTGTTCATTTATTTCCAGCATTGAAATAAGATTGGTGACTAGTCCCTAGAAGCTTGGCTGTGAAATGTGACCATCTGCCCTTGGCCAGAGTTAGATATTACCTCTTATAGGTACACACTTTCATAGGCCTCCTCAGTGAATGCCCTTGTGATTACAAACACCCAATTTTATACATCTTTCTCCGGCCCTCCTGGGAAGTGTGGACAGGCTGGTCTGGCCACCACTCGTGTGTCCTTGAGGGCAGGGAAGCCCACAGAAGTGTTTGCACCCCCCACTGCCCTCGCTGCCAGCCTGGGGGCACTGGTCCTTCTCACAGCACCCTGCTTCCTGGCACCTTCTGTGGGTGTCGTGAGCCTCCCGTGTTTACTGGAGTCAACACTGATCCTTTCCGGGAGCCTCCCTGGATGTCAGCCAGGACGCCCGGGAGGTCATTGCTTTCTGTCTGACACAGATTTGCCTGCAACACGGCACCTTGGGCCATCTCTTTAGCTACTTTACATCTGATCTTTCAAATCTGCAAGTTAGATTTTTCTGTTTTATTTAAAAATAATCTACAACATATGACTACCATGTTTTTATCTGTTTCTTTGATCATTTGATAGCTTTTATGTAGTTGGTATAGTTACAGAGAAGGATGTACTGACATGTTGGTGCCTTTGTTTTTGTCTATACAGCTTCTCTCCTCCCCCATGAATATTATGTCTAAAAGGGGGAATTAGCAAAATAATATGCGGGAGAGAAAATGATAGTGAAACTGGAATGGTCTAAACAATAGTGGGTTTCAACTTGTGATTTTGAATGGATTAATTAGAAGTAGTCCATTTCCTAGGGCCCCAGCCTTGCTGCCCTGTGCGTCTGGGTGGGTGCGGCCACCTGGGTGCATGGTGTCTGATGTGTGTGCCTTTCATACCTAGGTTCTGAGTCACATAAGTCATCTTCAGGAAGCGCTGAGCAGACAGCACCAGGAGACAGCACAGGGTACATGGAAGTTTCTCTGGACTCCCTGGATCTCCGAGTCAAAGGAATTCTGTCTTCACAAGCAGAAGGTGAATGTGGTGTTGTAACTGAGACCGGGCACCATCTTGGTCCTTTGTCTTCTGGGCTCCTTCCTCTGTATTAGCATGATGCCCCCTGGTGGACACTAGTAGAAGATCGGGTTAACTGCATCACCTCCAGCTGAGGTGTAGACAGGATGGGGTGCGTTTGCTGTGTCCCGGTGTTCAAGTGAAGAAAGAGACGTTACGGAAACCCTCTAAGAGTCAACTGGCAAAGCCCAAGCACGGCCCAGCGTGGCAGTCGTCTCCCTCCGTGGGTCAGGCGTGCTCCGTGGAGGATTGCCTGCGGCCAGACGCCCTCCCTGGTGGCATCTCAGGACACAGAGGGACATACTGTTGAATAAGGTGTCTCTGATTGGCTGAAATATGTCCCTGGTCAGTGTTGAGCTGAGAGTTCTGACATACGTTCTGTAATGGAATGTTCGTATTTAGTGTATTTTTGTACCTCTAAATCACAGGTGAATCAGCAGCTTCTGTTGGGAGTTGTTGTGCCAGAAGTTGTCAGTTCTCACACTTTCTATCAGTTTTTTCTCTTTTTAAGCAACTTAGAAACCTTATATGAGTGAAAAGTAGCTAATAGCTATTTGATTATTTGGGAAGATTTATTTGAAGCATGATGTGGAGGAAATGAAAATCTTATTTACATTCCACACAGATCTTGGTGGTGTGGCATTACAGACTACTGTAAGGGGCTTAATGGGCCATTTAAAAATGACAAATAGCTAGCTTTTTAGGGTTTTGAACACTGAGGGAAGTTTGAGTCACCTATGTAATTCACCTAGGAAATCACATCTTTAGCTTAAGATAGAAATCTTAGGCTAGTCCAGCTGGGCACGGTGGCTCACGCCTGTAATCCTAGCACTTTGGGAGGCAGAGGTGGGCAGATCACGAGGTCAGGAGATCGAGACCATCCTGGCTGACATGGTGAAACCCCGTCACTACTAAAAATACAAAAAATTAGCCGGGCGTGGTGGTGTGAGCCTGTAGTCCCAGCTACTCGGGAGGCTGAGGCGGGAGAATGGCGTGAACCTAGGAGGCGGAGCTTGCAATGAGCCGAGATGGCGCCAGTGCACTCCAGCCTGGGCGACAGAGCGAGACTCCGTCTCAATTAAAAAACAACAACAACAAAAAAGAAATCTTAGGCTAGTCCATCATGGAAACGATGATATTTTTTCCTCTTCTTGCACCAAATGGAGCAGAACCCCCCCTCAAGTATCACGAAGTCCTTAGCATAGTCACTCCATGCTTTCCGAGTATAACACTGAGTGTTTCAGTTCTCTAAACTTGCTTTTAGATTTGGAGGTCTCAGGAAGTTACTTGGTTTTAAGTAGTAAATAGTATTTGATTTTGTCAAATCGACTCCTGGTGTGGTGGCCTTGGGCATGCTGAGTGGCAGGAGACAGGGAGCTGGCACATGAAGGCTGTTCCACCTGTCAGTGTGCGCCTGCTGTCTCTGGTAAGGTCGGGGGAAGGTAGCTCTAAAGGAAGGATGGTGTCGAGCATCAGGGCCAGAGGGCGAGGGCCAACACAGAGCCGGAGGAGAAACGGCAGCGAGTAGAGGCTCCTCAGCTTGTGTGACATTTTGTAAACTGCCTCCCAGAATTGATTTACCTATGTTTGATCAGCACTGATTGGTCAGTCAGCGATTGGCCTGTTCAGTCATGCTCTTGATGTAGATCATCAGTGTGTAGAAGAGACAGGCGGTGGTGCCCACTGTGCTGGTGCTGGCCGTGTGGCCCGGGACCCCAGAGGAAGGCAGTGGCCAAGTGGTGCTGGATGGGGTCTGGGGCTCTGGGAGACCTGGGTGGCGTGCGTCTCAGATGGGACAGGCGCGATCGGCCTGTGGAGTGTGCTGAGCAGGTCAGTGGGGGCAGGTGATGCCGCTGGTTGTGGTTCAGGGGGTCCAGGCTTGAGCCTTGGGCCAAGGAGAATATGAAGATGAGAAGTCCTCTCCGTATGCATTCGTCTCTTTCCCCGTTGCCTTGCTCTTGGGCCTGCCTTATTGAGGTTGAATGGTGATGTCACCCAGCAGCGAAAGGAGGCAGAGGGTCTGAGCCTGGGAGAGGCCAGGAGTCGGTAACCATGGCAACGTGGGCTAGGGTGGGAGAGCCAGAGCTTGGTGGAGGTTGATTGCTTGAGGCTTGCTTCAATCATTTTGTTTGATGTCCCTAGTAGTTCCACTGCGGGAACAGAAACACTTCACCTCCACGGAGGTGTCTGAGCCACTGCATTGTTATCCAAGCGTGTAGGCCCTGGGTTCTTACCTATCTCACTGCAGCCTCTTGGCCGCTGTCGGCCGGTGCTGTGGTAGGACAGTTATCTCACAGCGTTGTGGGGTTTGTGTGTGTTTTCTCCTTTTAAAAATCAGGTTGCTGAGCAGGATCATCTCAGAGGCCCCCCCCCAGCTTTAAACTTGTAGTGATTTGAATTCAAGTTTCACTTCATCGTTTTCCTGGTCTTCAGGAGTATGGGTGATCCAGAGGCAAGGCTGGGACCTCGGGCAGCACATGATTAGGAAGTGCCTCCTGCACGGAGTCCTTGACGGCAGCGTGGACTGTTCACATGCTTTTTGGCTCTTTGCACAGATTTGGATTCTCTCCTGGTGGTGACCAATATCAGATTCCAAATGGGCTAGAGACAAATGGAAGCGGCTGTGGGTGGCTCAGCGTGCGTGTTGTTAAAAGATGCACTAAGAGGCTGGTGCGGTGGTTCAGGCCTGTAATCCCAGCACTTTGGGAGTCCGAGGCGGGCAGATCACAAGGTCAGGAGATCAAGACCATCCTGGCTGACACGGTGAAACCCCATCTCTACTGAAAATACAAAAAATTAGCCGGGCGTGGTGTTGGGCACCTGTAGTCCCAGCTACTTGGGAGGCTGAGGCGGGAGAATGGCGTGAACCTAGGGGGTGGAGCTTGCAGTGAGCCGAGGTCGCGCCATTGCACTCCAGCCTGGGCGACAGAGCGAGACTCCGGCTCAGAAAAAAAAAAAAAGATGCACTAAGGCACAGTGCAGCTTTTAAAGGGTTTCCTTGAGCAGCGATTCATGAACCAGGCAGCTCCAAACCAGAAGCACGTCGGGAGCTGCACTGAGGAAACACGAGGGGAAGGATTTTTAGGGTAAACATGGGAGTAGAGCCAGGAAAACACCCCACTGGTTCATGACGCAGTTTCCTCATTTGTTCTGTCCCTGCTGGAAAGTCCCTAGTTCTAGAGATTGGTTGGCTGCTTCTAAATGGTAGAGCTTAAGTTTTATTTTTCTTTGTTGTAGGCATTTGCCAGAAGTAGCCCAAGATATCTTTTGTTTTCAAATCAAGCAAGGCCAAGATGGCCTCCTTGGCTCAACTGGCTTTGTCTGTTCTAGGATTCTGTAGTCTTGGTCTCCATTTTAATTTATTTTAACACTATATTTTTAGATGTGAAAAACAAGAGTTAATTTTTTTTTTTTGAGACGGAGTCTCACTCTGTTGCCAGACTGGAGTGCAGTGGCACAATCTCGGCTCACTACAACCTCCGACTCCCTGGTTCAAGTGATTCTCCTGCCTCAGTCTCCTGAGTAGCAGGGATTACAGGCACGTGCCCCACGCCCAGCTAATTTTTGTATTTTTTTTTTTTTTTAATAGAGACGGGGTTTCACCATGTTGTCCAGGAGGGTCTCGATCTCCTGACCTCGTGATCCGCCCACCTTGGCCTCCCAAAGTGCTGGGATTACAGGCGTGAGCCACCATGCCCAGCCAAGAGTTAATTATTTTTAATTAAGAGAGGTAATAGTGAGTATTTGAGACAATGATTCACCTTCTATTTCTGCTTTGACTGTTTAACAAGAAAGAAAACGTGAAATGCGATCTGGCTTCCTTTGGGAGCAGCACCCGCTGTAGCCACTTGCCAAGCTTAAGGGTCTTCCTGGCAGCTGCCCTCCACCCCTGCCCCTGCCACTCAACAGCCTTGGCCTTGCCCGTCTCTCCCATCCCGGGCTGGGGCAGGGCGTGGGGGCACCAGCCCTGCCTGTGCTGGGACGGGCCCAGGGCCGCCTGCCTGACCACGGCTCTGCTGCAGCCTTCCCTATGGACGATGCCGTCATTGTCAGCCGCATATTCAGCTCCAGTTCTCCTGTGGTTTATCTTTCCTTGTTTTTCCTGGTGCTTTCCTCTTTCAGCCTAATAAATGGGCTCTTTGGACTATTGTAGTAGGTGAGTGAGATTCTAGATAATAGATGAACCGTTATTAAAACCTTCCAAACTGATTTTTTTTTTTTTTTTTTGTGGCTGCCATTCTAAAACCAAGTAGGAAAACAAGGTCTTAAAGGGCAGTGAATGCTCTTTTGTTTGAAAGCAAAAGATTTAGGAGCTACTGCCAGAGGTACCATCCTCTGGCTTTCGAACTTGTGTCCTGGGTCCTGAGAACCTGACAACACAGGTTAATAGGTGCCTCTTGAGACCCTGGCAGGGGGTTTGTTAGCTGGGGAGGCACAGGCCGCCCCTTCATGTTGCCAGGTGGTGGCCATCCCCGCCCCGCGCGGGGCTGTTTGTGTTGGGTAATCAACCGCATCGCTTTCATTTCCTGGCGTGTGAGATCACTGTTGAGGCTATAATCGATCACTTTCTAGATGTTCTTTTGAGGTCAGGATTGCATGAGCTGACATGTGTCTGTGTGACGTTAGGGTTGGCCAACGGTCCAGATGTGCTGGAAACAGACGGCCTCCAGGAAGTGCCTCTCTGCAGCTGCCGGATGGAAACACCGAAGAGCCGAGAGATCACCACTCTGGCCAACAACCAGTGCATGGCTACAGAGAGCGCGGACCATGAAGTAAGCACGTTTGTTTTCATTTAAAGCAGCCACGAGGAGTGAGTGAGAAAGTCCAGCCCAGCAGTGGCCCCGACAGCCCCTCGAGTGAGTTGTGCTGCATGACCAGGGAGGGAGCCTGAGTGGATTCTGCGCAAAACCAGTCGAGCAGATCCCAACAGTGAAGTCACGGCAGATGATGAAACACAGGTCTAGAGCTTGTTAAAAAGGAGGATTGTGTAGACAAATTCTTTGAATGAAAATGGCCTGTTGTATTTCTTTTTTATGATCATGGTTTTGTCAAAGTTTTTCCTACCTTGCTATAAACAAAGTGAGTGGATTGAGGCAGGATAGTTACACCAAGGTGGGTCCAGAACTGCCCAGAACTGTGGTTCCCGCAGGGCAGGCCCCGCAAGGGCCGGGCCTCGGCCACCTCTCTCCTTTCACCAGGGATCACAGACCCAGAGGGTTCAGCACGTCCCGTCTCTGCTGCCTCTGGGACAGGAGGGGGGATCAGGCAGAGCACAGACGGAATTAATGTTTTTTGAGAATTTCTCCAGTTCTTTTTAACAAGATTTCTTTCAGCCCTTAGAGCCTCGTGACCATGGCTGGCCATGGTGAGGGTCCGAGCAGGAGGCTTGTTGGCACCAGGCAGAGAGGCACCACATGCAGTCACACTGCTCAGGTGTCTGGCTGCCCCGGGCTTGCATTTGCTGTGGCCGAAGTCAGCACGTGGCCATTAGTGTCGTCTGCTTCCTGAGGGGTGCGTCAGGCTGTTGCTTCAGTGAGTTTCCTGGTCTTATTGGCCAGCGGATCCATCTTCAACTCGATTATCGAGTCTTAGCTGCACACTGTGGAAATAAGTGAACTGTGAACAGGACAACCATTCATGTAGCAATGCTGGGCATTATTCCAAGCCTTTTGCGTAGGGCGCTCCTCCAGGTCTCATGGCAGCCTGTGCGGGATCGGCCGTCGCCCAGGTGGTATAGGTGAGGCCCGTGAGAGGGGCCAGGTGGCGCCTCCAGACTCACCGGCCTTCTGTGAGGAAGGCAGGAATGGGAGCCTCGTTCCAAAGGTCAGGCCCGACCGCTGTGTCGGGGAGCATGGGCAGCACCCAGGAGGAGCGGGCAGAGCCCTGGAACAGGCCAGTCAGTTTCGCCCACAGGCCTCACCCTGGTGCCTGTTGGCGTGGCCGGGGTTTCTGATTCAGCAGGTCTGGCCTGGCTGGGATTTTGCTTTTCTAGAGTGTTCCCGTTTCTCCTGATGCTTCTGGTCCAGGGACCACACTTTGAGAACCACTGGTTCTCCTCTTCTCCTTCTCCGTAGGTGTTAAACAGGATCCAGTGGAGTCAGGTCCCCGTGTGACACGTGCTTCCCTGTGACTTTTCTCTCTCTATCTCCATGTTTCCAGTGCACGTGCCTTTACTCAGACTCTGACACTGGCGTTGCTTTTGTCTCATCCCAGCCTGGCTAGGCGACCTCTGCTTCAGCGCCTCTCATCTGTGGCACGTGTGCCCAGCGGGCTCCCCATGTGACGGCTTTTCCCACCTCTGAGTGTTCGTGTCACTCGCTGCATGTTCTGCCACACTCGGCCCCTCTGCAGAGCCCCTCACTTGTTTGAAAAGAACTTTCCATAGTGAAAAGTGAGGGCGCAGTTAGCCTTCGGAATCCTCGACTCGGCCTCCTCCATCACCAGCGTTCTCTCCCCACCCTCCTTTCTTGGTTTTGAACTACTTACTATTTTAAAGCAAACCCCATTTTACTACTGAATAGCACAGTATGTTTCTATTAAGATCAAAAAGGGACCGTTGTCTCACATAACAGCAATGCTTTTCACGTGTAACAAAAATAACAACTTCCTGTTATTATTTAGTGCCTAGTCCATGGGCAAAGGCCTGTTGACAAAATGCCTTTTACTTTTTTTCTCTCTTTCTAATTGGATCCAAACTGGTTCCATTCATTAAATCAATCTGCTGCAATGTCTCTTAAGTCTTTTGTGTTTCTTTCACCCAGAACATTCTCTTTGTCCCGCACTTCTTCCCATTTGCCACGCTGTTGGCTGAAAGAATCTGGATTCCAGATTCTGGACTTAGCTCATAACTTTCTTGTGTTGTGTAAGTCATTTGCCTTAGTTCCTATAGCCTGAAAATTAGATTCAAAGACTTGGTTTACATTCAAGTACCTAAGATTTTTATTTTATGATTTAATTCTGGCGAGAATGCTGTGGAGGTTCGTGTGCTGGGAGTGGTGCTGAGAAGGCTCTGGGTTTCTGAGGCGGCCGCCCGTCCGTCCGAAGGCCATACCATCCTTGGTGACCACTGCCTGCATCCATTGTTTCATTCAAAGTTTCAAAATGGTGATTTTGCCATTCTGTCATTCCTCCTGCAAGTACAGGCTGGAATTCTTTGGTACAGAAGAACTTCCCCACATCTGCTAGGGCTGTTTCGTACCTCTGAAACAAGCTTCAGCCGGGATTGGCAGAATAAATAGCTACTTGTCTTTGCAGAGTAATGAATGGGTGCCCTAACAACCTCTAGTGGTATCCAGAGGGCTTGATTTTGCTTCTCTCTGTCCCCTCTCCACCTCCCTTTCTGCCTTAGCATTCTTAAGAACTCATGGCCTTCTCTGTATTCGATGTGTGGTAAGCTTTTTTTGTTTAAAATTAAACAAAAGATCCCTTGGGCTCTGACTTATTTTTTGGATAGAAAACTCAAAATAATAATAAATTAAACGTAGATCCCGAAGGGACCATACAAAACAAACATTGGGCTGAACAAACCAACTTCAGCTGAGCTCTGGTAAACACCGCCAAGGTGGAGAAGCGGAGCCTGACTCCCCCCCACCCCCACTCCCCGCACCGCCCCACTCCCACTCCCCCTCTCCCCACCACCCCCAGCCTGTCCCCGCTCGTGTTCTTCCCCGGCAGCCCCGCCCAGCAGTCTCTGTCCCAACTCCCACAACGCCCACTTCCAGGGTCAGTTTCACTGTTTAGGTTTGTAGCTTCACCTGCGGCACTGCTGCCCATCTGTCCTTCAATTTCTATATTGTTCTTGGTCCCTTCTTTTTCTTTCAATGTATCTGTTGAGCAACCCAGGCTGTTGGAAGCTTCGAGGTTCCCATAATCTGGATTCCGTGAATCCCACACTTAGGTGGCAGTTCAGCAGGTTCCTCTGTGTTTCTTGCAAAACCGCCAAGGCCGGGTGCAGCAGCTCATGTCTGTAAAATGGGAGGTCGAGGCAGAAGGCTTGCTTGAGCCCAGGAGTTCAAGACCAGCCTGGGCAACATGACGAAACCCCATCTCTTAAAAAAAATTAAACAACCTTACAAGTTTGGCCCCTTTGTAGGACTCTTGAGTGTGGGGAGGGTTTAGCCCAAAATAAAGGGCCATGTTGTCTGGCTGTCTCACTTTCTCTGATATTGGCAGCTGCTGATGCTTAACACCTACATTTGTTGTTTATTCATTGGAGGTTTCAAAATGGTGCTGATTTTATAATTTATTATTCATTGTTCACTGGAATGGTTTTATAGAGAGACGTGTCTCAGGCCAGGCACAGTGGCTCATGCCTGTAATCCCAGCACTTGGGGAGGCTGAAGCAGGCGGGTCACTTGAGCTGAGGAGTTTGAGACCATTGTGGCCAACATGGGGGAAACACCATCTCTACTGAAAATACAAAAAGTAGCCACTTGTAGTGGTGCTTGCCTGTAGTCCCAGCTACTTGGGAGGCTGAGGCAGGAGAATTGCTTGAGCCTGGGAGGCGACGGTTGCAGTGAGCCTCAGTCGTGCCGCTGTTCTTCAGCCTGGGCGACAGAGCAAGACTCCGTCACAAAAACAAAAACAAAAAACAAAAACTACCTGTTTTGTTTCAAAGGCTGTGTTGTCTGATATTAACATAGCTACTCAGCTTTCTTTTGATTAGTGTTTGCACGGTACATCATTTTCTACACTTTTGCTTTTAGTCTGTCTCTGTCTATAAATTTAAAGTGGCTTTCTTGTAGACAGCATGTAGTTGGATTTGCTCTTTTAATAAAGAAAAATTTTACTTTATTTTATTTTTCGAGACAGGGTCTCACTTGGACCCCCAGGCTGGAATGCAGTGGCTCTCATTGCAGCCTCCACCTTTGGGGCTCAGGTGATTCTCCCAGCTGAGCCTCCTGAGTGGCTGGGACTACGGGCATGCAACACCACGCCCAGCTAAGTTTTAATATTTTTATTTTGTAGAGATGGTATCTCACTATGTTCCCCAGGCTGGTCTCAAACTTCTGGGCTCAAGCTATCCACCTGCCTTGGCCTCCCACAAGGCTGGGATTGTAAGTGTGAGCCACCGTGCCCAGCCTACTTTTATTTTTTAGAGACAATGTCCCACTCTGTTGCCCAGGCTGTAGTGCAGTGGTGCAGTCAGAGCTCAGTGCAGATTCAAACTCCTGCACTCAAGCGATCCTCCTGCCTCAGCCTCTTGAGTAGCTGGGATTGGAGATGCCACCATGCCTGGTGGTTTTGCCCTTTTATCTAATATAGTCGTGTACTGCATAACAGTGTTCAGCCAACAATGGACTGTATCTGTGAAGGTGGTCTGATAAGGTTGTAATACAGGTTGATGGACCGTATCTATGAAGGTAGTCTGATAAGATTACAATACAGGTTGAGTATCACTTACTCAAAATGCTTGGGACCAGAAGTGTTTTGGATTTCATTTTGGATTTTGGAATATTTGCATTATACTTAACAGTTGTGCATCCCAAATTCAAAAATCTGAGAGCAGGGTGAGGTGGCTCACGCCTATAATCCCAGCACTTTGGGAGGCTGAGGTGGGTGGATCGCTTGAGGTCAGGAGTTCAAAACCAGCCTGGCCAACATGGGGAAATCCAGTCTCTACCAAAAATACAAAAATTAGATGGGCATGGTGGCGGGAGCTTGTAATCCCAGCTACTTGGGAGGCTGAGATAGGAGAATCTCTTGAACCCGGGAGGTGGAGATTGCAGTGTGCCAAGATCTCACTACTGCACTCCAACCTGGGCGACAGAGCAAGACTCCATCTCAAAAAAAAAAAAAAAAAATTCAAAATGCCTCAATGAACATTTCTGTTGAACGTCATATTGGCCCTCAGAAAATTTTGGATTTTGGAACATTCTGCATTTCAGATTTTTGGATTTGGGATGTTCAACCTGTTTTGTATTTTTAGTGCACATTTTTTGTGATCAGATATGTTTAGATGTACATACACTTCCTGTTGTATTACAGCTGCCTACAGTATTCAGTACAGTCATGTTTGTACAACTTTGTAGCCCAGGAGCAACATTGGGTACCATAACCTGAGTGTGGAGTGGGCGACACCATTTAGGCTCATGCAAGTACAGCCTGTGATGTTCAGACCAGCAAACTCACCCAGTGACATGTTTCCCAGAACACACCGTGTTGTTACGTGAGACATGACTGCATCACGGTCCTTTTGTTAAGTTGATATATTTAGATTATCTCCATTTAATGTAAGTATTAATATAGCTGGATTGCAGGCTAACATCGTAATAGTTTTTCCACTTATTATACCATCTGTTCTCCTTTTTTCTTCACTTTCTGTGTGTGTGTTTTTTTGTTTTTTTGTTTTTTTGTTTTTTTGGGACAGAGTTTCACTCTTGTTACCCAGGTTGGAGTGCAATGGTGGGATTTCGGCTCACTGCAATCTCTGCCTCCCAGGTTCAAGCAATTCTCTTGCCTCAGCCTCCTGAGTAGCTGGGATTACAGGTGCCTGCCACCATGCCCGGCTAATTTTTTGTATTTTTAGTAGAAACGGGGTTTCCCCATGTTGGCCAGGCGGTCTTGAACTCCTGAGCTCAGGTGATCCGCCCGCCTCAGCCTCTCAAAGTGCTGAGATTACAGGCATGAGCCAACCACACTCAGCCTTTTCTGCATTCTTTTGAATTTGAATTTTTTAGATTCCATTTTATTTCAATATTGTCTTTATTATTTGAACTTTTTTCTAATGTTTTGAGTGGTTCCCCTGGAGTGTACAATACACATCTTTAATTTATCACAGTCTACCTCCAACAAATCATTATACCACATAACATACAGTGTAAGAACCTTACAGTAGTATGGTTCAATCCTGTCTTGTATCTTGTTTCTGCATTTTAATTTTATATATGCTAAAACTCTACAGTATATTGGCTATTATTTTTGCTTTAAGTATCTTTTTTTGGTTTGATTAAACATAAGAATAGTTTAACCTTCATCTTAAACATTCCAGAGATCTTTGTTCCTTTGTATCCAAATTTCTGTCTTTGTGGTATTATTATATTGTATCTAAAGACTTTCCAATAATTTTTTTTTGGTAGCACAAGGCTGCTGATAATGAATTCTCTCAGCTTTTGTTTGAAAAAGTTCTTTTGTCTTAATTTTTCAAAGATACTTTCTTCCAGGGATATAGAATTCTGGGTTGGCAGTTCCCCGCCCCCAGCCCTTAAAGAGGTGGTTACTCCAGTGTGGCCTGCATGGTTTCTAATGAGACATTGGCTGAACTTCTTGCCTCTGTTCCTTTGCATACTATATGTCATTTTTCTCTGTCTGCCACCAATATTTGCTTTGGTTTTCAGCAATTTGGAAATGATGTTCCTGAGTGTGGTGGGTTTTGTTGTTGTGTTTTGCTTTTTTGGTATTTATTTTGTTTAGGTTTTGCTGAGCTTCTTGGATCTTTGGTTTGATCTCTATTTATGTTTAAGAAATTCTTAGCCAGCTATCACTTTTTTTCTTTCCTTTTCGTTTTTCTTTTTCTTTTTTTGAGACACGGTCTTACTTTGTCACCCAGGCTGGAGTTCAGTAGCATGAACATGACACAGTGCAGCCTCAACCTCCTGAGCTCAAGCAATTCTCCTGCCTCGGCCCCACAAATAGCTGGGACTATACACTTGCACCACCACACCTGGCTAATTTTTGTATTTTTAGTAGAGACAGGGTTTTGTCATCTTGTCCAGGCTAGTGTTGAACTCCTGAGCTCAGGTGATCCGCCCGCCTCGGCCTCCCAAAGTGCTGGGATTACAGGTGTGAGTCACTGTGCCCGGCCCACTTTATTTCTTCAGTCTTGTGTTTTTTTCTTTCTTTCTGGGATTCCTTGTACACACGTTAGATTGTTTGACATTGTCCCACAGCTCTTCAATGCCCTCCTCTTTTTTTCTCTTTCCATTTTAGTTTTAGATAATTTATATTGGCCTTTAAAATTATTCACCAGTTCTTCCTTGTTGAGTATACTTATGAGCCAGTCAAAGGCATTTATCTCTGGTACTGTTTGTTTCTAGCGTTTTACGCTGACGTTCTTGAAATTCCTGGTCTGTAGTACAATGTTTCAGTCATCTCTGAGTGTGCTTCTGTTGATGTTTCTCTCTCTTGACAGTGGGTTCAGATTTCTCTAGTGCAAGACTTTTCAACCTCAATATTTTTGACGTGTTGGGCCAAGTAATTCTTTGGGGGAAGAAGGGGCTGCCCTGCTCATTGTTTGGTGCTGGGCAGTATCCCATTGGACACTAGGTACCTCCCCTATAGCTGTGATAGCCATAATCTTTCACCTGTGCCCCAGGCCATAGGGTTTGCTTCCCTCCCAGCCAGCCACCTTGTGCAGCAAGACGGAAGGATCCTTGTAGGCCTCACACCAAGGAGGCTTCTGGTCTGCACCTTCCCTGCCTCCTGTGAGCACCCAGGAGCGAACCAAAGAGAAGAGCAAGCAGTGGGGCTGATTCCCTGGGGCTGCAGCTTCCAGGCTGTGTCCTGCTGGGGGAGGCACTCACAGCTGCCTGGATTGCCTTTCCTTTCTTGAGTGACTTTGTTTTGTTTGTTTTCCTTGGAGCTAATCATTGCCTCCCTATTCATTTTTTTGTTTTCTGTGTACTTGTTATAAACCCATTCTCAGCTGATAGAATTGCGTGTTTGTATTCTCAGACACATCAAGTTGCTGGATCACGTATCTGCACTTCACTCTTGTCTTGGTGGTGCATAACCTATAGTTCTTAAGACACATTGCTCAGAAGATAACTATTTTGAGCCTTTGAATTCTGAAATGTTCTATCTCATGTCACGGACACTGTGGCCCTCCAGTTCTCCCCTCAGAGCTGCCTCTATCTTCCATGTCTTTTTTTTTTTTTTTGAGATGGAGTCTTGCTCTGTTGTGCAGGCTGGAGTGCAGTGGCGTAATCTCTGCTCACTGCAGCCTCCTCCTCCTGGGTTCAAGTAGTTCTTGTGCGTCAGCCTCCCAAGTCGCTGGGATTACAGGCGCTCGCCACCATGCCCGGCTAATTTTCTTGCATTTTAATAGAGACGGAGTTTCCCTATGTTGGCCAGGCTGGTCTCAAAGTCCTGACCTCAGGTGATCCTCCCACCTCGGGTTTACAGCCATGAGCCATTGCGCCCTGCTATCTCCCATGTCTTTGAGCATAATCGTGCTAGTGTCTCCCACAAACTCTTCTCTGTCTGCACGTCTCTGTGCTCCTCGGAGTCCTGGTCTTGGCTGGTTGGCTTCAGTTTCTTTGTCTTAGCTCACCACAGGCGAGCACCTTGCTGGACGACATGGTCTTACCGAGGAGATGGGGATGCCGGGGCGTTTTGGCTGCAGCAGTGCTGTTCCACCTTTGGACTTTGTCTGTTCATGCTTGCTCGGGCAGCGTCGGGCAGAGAGGGTGCCGCTGGGCAGGAAGGGAGGGGCCCCATCGGCAGACCTGAGCTGTAGAACAGCTGGGATGAATCACAGAGGACCCCAACATGGAGGCTTTTGTATCTTGCCCAGGAGCGGGCCCCACAGTGGAGCCCAGGTCTGGTTTAAACCAGATCCAAGGAAGAGGAAGGAAGGGAGGGCATTCCCACAGCTGATGAAAGGCTAGCCCAGGACAGCTGCACACCCCGCTGTGTCCTAATAAGCCCACCATGCAGAGCCTGTGGACCCTGTAGAGCCTGTGGACCCTGTAGAGCCTGTGGACCCTGCAGAGCCTGTGGGCACTGGGTATTAAATGGCGCTGAGAAAGTGCTACCTGTGTTCCGCGTGATAATGGTTCTAAGGTTATATGAAGTATGATTTGTTAGCAATGCATATGGAGTTGTAAATTATGGCTAAAATGGCATCATTTTACCCCTAGGTACTTTGTTAAATATTCCAGCACACCTCTCCAAGCACAAAAGATTATAGGGGATGTCTTGAATGAGAAAGGAAAATACTGGTAATTTTTGAAATCAGGCATGGGCACATGGGGATACATTTTACTTTTGTCTCTATTTTTGAAAGTTTTCTTAATAGAATATTTAATAAAAAAGTGAGACACTAAAAAAATAGGAAACCGTTTTATAGCAGTGGGCTTGTGTGGAGAGTGGATAGTGAGCTCTGTGGCCACCTCTGCAGAGGGTGACCCCTCACCTGTGCCAGGTGGGGTACCTGGCTGCATGGACCTCGTCTGAGGCTCCGCCTCGCCAGCTCTGTATTTACACCAGCTCAGCCCCTGCCACTGAAGCTGGCCCTGATTCTTTAGCCTTTCCAGGGTTCTGCCGGTGCGGACCCACCTTCAGGCAAGCAGGTTTGGGTTATCTCTATTTTGCGAAGTCAGTACCTATTTCAGCTGCTATCTGTCCTCAAAGCACAGCCCCTCCCTGCGGTGGGTTCCTTTTTGTTCTGGTCCCGCCTTGAGGGTCCCGTCAGCAGTCAGTGAATCTGTGCTCTGCTGTGGTGGACCCGGGGCGTCTCTCCCACCCATGGTGACCTCAGTGGGACCACCCCTAATGCATCTGTGTTTTTCCCACCTTGTTAAAGGATGCTTTGTTTTATCTCTTTTTTCCCAACCCTAACTGGATCCCATTGTCTTTTATTTGATATATCCTTCCCAGAACATCTCCTTCCTTACATTCTCCTGCCGTTCTGCCTGGATCCCTGACCCCGCAGCTCCCTTCTCTGTTTCCTTGTTACACAGCACAGAGCCAGAATCATACAGCATTATCGTTTTTATGATTGTAAAAATAATGCATGCTGATTGTAAAATAATCCAGACACTATATACATGCATGAAGAAGAAAGTAAAATCACTTCTTATTCCAAAACTGAGGGAATCATTCTTAGTACTTTTGTATGTCCTCCTAGACTTCTATGTGTATAACCACATTGAATTTTTGAAAATAACTTGTTTTTCCTTTAATGTAAACATTTTTCAAAGTCAGTAGCTACAAGTGCCCTGCAGCCGCTGGTCCTGAACCAGGGAGTCACTGCAGACGCATTTGGTGGTGGTGGTGTGGAGGGGGCATTTTTTCAGGATGTACATGCCCTGGTTCTACGCCTTTCAGGTCTTGTTCCATAGGTATGGGGTGGGGCCCAGACTGTCTTTTAAGAAAATTGCCTGGATGATTCTAATGCAACATCATTTGGGCATCGGGAAGTCTCTTGCTGGCTTCAGGGTAGATCGTTTATGCCACCTGGGCGTGCCCTGCAGCCACTCTTCTGCAGGTAGACAGGTTGGTTGTTCCTACTTTTCTGTTATTGCAAAAGCTGGGTCCTTCTAGATACACGTTTGTGCGCTTAATTATATCTTCAAGTGGAGTCTTAAAAAAAGAATATGTATTTGTAAGCTTTTTGATTCATGTCTCCAAGTTGCTTGCCGTGAAGTTTGGACAGAACTCACAGTGATGGTGTGTCATCTCTGCAGACCCCACAGACACCAGCTTTGCAGTGTGCCAGACCGAATGGGAAGAATGTCAGAGGCTTTTTATGTTGAATTTATTTGTGTAATTTCCTTTGGGGGGCATTTGTAGTTCTTCTTTTGTGAATTGCCACTCAATTATTTGCTTATTTTTGGGAGAGCTACTTCTTGTTTTCTTATTGGCTATCAGAGAACTTTCCATAGCAAACCTGTAAGGCTTTGTCTGGTGTGCTGCAGAGCGCCTGGCATCCTGGGTGCCCTCAGTGCTTCCACCTCCACAGGCGCCTTCAAGTCCTGGTCCTCTCAGAACCCTCCAGTGACCATGTCCCCCAGTCAGGCCCTGGACTCTGTGTCCTGCTCCTTGCCCTGTGTGCAGGTTCCTCTGGCTGCCCCAGAATCCTTGGGGCTCCCACAGATTCATTGTACCGTTGCCCACTGCTGGCCTGTGATGGCCTGGACTGTCCTGCCAGGTATACGTTCATGTTTCCTGGATACCCAGCCCAGAACCCCTCTCACCCCAGAACCTTCCTTGACTTCTGCCAGAGTTGAGCAGCCGGCCCTCTGGTAGGCGCATGTGAGTGGATGTGGTCGTGCCTGGCCCCCTGGATCTGGTGGGTGTGGTCGCGCCTGGCCCCCTGGATCTGGTGGGTGTGGGCGCGCCTGGCCCCCTGGATCTGGTGGGTGTGGGCGCACCTGGCCCCCTGGATCTGGTGGGTGTGGTCGCGCCTGGCCCACTGGACCTGCTCACGAGCCGCTGCCTCCTGCCGGTTGTGCAGATGATGAGCGTTTCCTTCTGTGGGCTCCCTGTTTGTCCCCCATGCTGAGGCGTGTAGCAGGTGCTCGATAAGTGCTCACAAAGCCAAGCTGGCCTTGCAGGGCTCGGCTCAGTCAGCCCACACCTGCTGAGCAGCTCTTGTGTGCCTGCACTGCCCAGCGCCTGGTGGGAGGGAATGCCGGCCTCTCGTGACTCTGACACTGACCACCAGTCTTGTCTGATTGCAGTTGGGCCGGTGCACAAACAGCGTGGTCAAGTATGAGCTGATGCGCCCCTCCAACAAGGCCCCGCTCCTCGTGCTGTGTGAAGACCACCGGGGCCGCATGGTGAAGCACCAGTGCTGTCCTGGCTGTGGCTACTTCTGCACAGCGGTAAGAGCCCAGTCCGGCAGCCTCTGAGTCCTCCGCAGGCTTTGCTGTCTGCTCACTGGTGCTGGTTCCTGTCCTGGGTCCACCTGCTATCGGGTGGTCCAGCAGCTGGCCCGGGTCCGGTGTCCGTCTGGAGGTCTCCAGTGTTCACAAGCCCCTCACCACCACTGTCGAGCCCCAGTGCCTTAGACACCTTCCCCCCCAACCCCCATTTCCCTCCTCCCGCCTGGAAGCCACTTTCGGGGATGACTAGGACGGTGTGACCTGGGCTTCCAGGCCAGAGGAGGGAAGTGGGGGTTGGGGGTGAAGGTGTCTAAGGCACTGAGGCTCGAGAGCAGTGGTGAGGGGCTTGTGACGCACTGGAGACTCCAGGTGGAGGCTGTACTGAGGACGTTCATCCCCTATGATAAGGGTGTACAGAGCACACAGCTCCTGTGAGAGGCGGCACCACCTTGCCGTGCCCTGGGCTGTTTCTGCTGGGATCTTGGGTCATCAGTTACTTCAGTGTCAAACATCTGTGCTCAGCCGTGCCCAGGGCCCCCCGAGAATGGGCTGCTTCCCTTTGGAGCTCCCGTGTGTGGGCATCCTCGTGCATGTAGGATGTGAGTGTGTGTGTGTGTGCGTGCACGCATGCGCGTGCACATCTCTGTGAGCCTCTGCCTGTAAGCGTCTGTCTGTGTGCGCCTGTGTGTGTGAGTGTTTGAATGTGAGCTTCAGGCACCCAGAGATACCCTGCTGCCCCTTTACGAACCTGGGCCAAGAGCTTCCACTTTTGGGGGCTTTTCTTTGGACTTCACACCTTGCATGTCCTCCCCATCTTCAAACATCCTTTTTTTGCTTCTGCTACATCTGTTTATCTCTGGCTTTCTGCAAGAAAATGCTGTTCTTATGGCTGTGTGCCCCTCCTCAAGGCTCACCTGGGTCGCCAAACCACATCTGCTGCGCACTGCTGGGCACTGAGGCAGCTCCACCTGCCTGATGCTGTGCCCTGAGGTGCTGTCGTCTGGCCCTGTCCCTATCCGCCCTTCAGAGTAGGGGGCCTTCTGGGTCCTTCTTTAGGCCTTTCCTTTGTGGGCAGCCTCAGCTTTCCTGGGCCTGGGTGGGTCAGAGGCAGCCAAGTGACCTCTGTCTGGCTTCAGCTTCCTCTCTGTGGGGCGAGAGCACCGCGGGAAGCATCGTTCCTCCTTCTTAATGACGCCTGGGGCCAAGACTGGACCCCACCCCGACCCACGGCTCACTCTGCAGACCGCCCGATGTGGGATGTGGTGCCACTTTAGTAGTACTTTATTTTTCTAAATATTAACCCCAATTAAAACAAAAATTTTTTTTTGTCCTCCCATTTTTAGGGTAATTTTATGGAGTGTCAGCCCGAGAGCAGCATCTCTCACCGTTTCCACAAAGACTGTGCCTCTCGAGTCAATAATGCCAGCTATTGTCCCCACTGTGGGGAGGAGAGCTCCAAGGCCAAAGAGGTGACGATAGCTAAAGCAGACACCACCTCGACCGTGACACCAGTCCCCGGGCAGGAGAAGGGCTCAGCCCTGGAGGGCAGGGCTGACACCACAACGGGCAGGTACCTGGCACAGGCTCTGGCTGGGCTCTCCAGTCGTCCACCTGAAAACGTTTCAGTTGTTAACGTTATTGCTTCCTGCTGTTTTTTCCGGAAGTCTCTGAGCTGACGCTGATGCTCATGGTGATTTCTGACATTTAAGACTCTGAAATTCGTTTATTGCCATTTGTGCATACATTGCTCTCTTTCGGTTTGGTTATGTAGATCCATTTGCCTGTTTTGAACCGGTTTTCACAGGACCCCCATTGATGTAGCTCTGTGGTGTTTCTGTTGCCGGCACAGTCCTGTCGGTACACAAGCGATAGAAGAGTGGTAGCTGCTGCAGTCTGTGACTGAGTTCTGTGGCATTAAGGTTTGAAGGCCTTAGCTGAAGACAAAAAAAGTCTAAAATAATTAGAAGTATTCATATTAGACAGATACAATTGTCGTCCTGAAAGAGTCCAGTAGAAACAGCTGAAAAATTTTTAGAGCTCAAAAGAGTCAGTAAGAGGATCTGATAAGAGATAGAAGCCGCTTGCCTTCTTCCTTAGCAGCAGTTCCCTACCTGAGAATAAAATAACGAAAGAGACCCTTTCAAAACAGCAACAAAACTTCTACCCAGCAGAACAAAGAACTTAAATGTGACACTAATATAAAGAAAATAAACTTCCTTGAAGATTATTTAAAAGAGACTCAAATTGTGGACATGTTAAGGTGATTCCTTCCTATTTAACCTGTAAATTTAATGCACTTTGAATCAGAATTCCAGTGGGATTTCCTTTTGTTGGGGTGGGCAGTGGACTTGATAGATTCAGCTTGAAGCTCATTCATGAGAGTGTATTTGAACAAAGGTGCCCAGAAGTCTAGGAAAAGTTGCCCTAGTTTTCTCAGGAAATTTGGTTTTGAATCCTGAACCGTTAAATCCAGGGACTAAGCGGACAGTAAGCAAATCCGCAGCTCTCACTTAGAAAACAGTGCACTCGGGCAGTCAGAGCAGGTCACACTCGAGCAGTCGGAGTGGGAACAGGCCATGTTTCGTGTTTTCATAAACCTTTCCCCGATTTCCCCCCCTGAAGTGCTGCCGGGCCACCCCTCTCGGAGGACGACAAGCTGCAGGGTACAGCCTCCCACATGCCCGAGGGCTTCGATCCAACGGGACCTGCTGGGCTTGGGAGGCCAACCCCCGGCCTTTCCCAGGGACCAGGGAAGGAAACCTTGGAGAGCGCTCTCATCGCCCTCGACTCGGAAAAGTAAGACCTGACATGTGATTTCAGAGATGTCTCAGAGCCTGTTTTAATCTTCACCCCGCGTTTTTCCCCTTGGCGTCACTTTAGCACTTCTCAGCTTTTTGATTAATGCTGTTCGTTAGAATAATTCCTATATTTTCACACTATTTTGGGAAATTATTGTAAATTACTGTCCTCTGCATTATATTAAGAGCCACATGTGACACCTTTGAAGTCCTAAGTGAGGAGGTAGGTCTTGGTGAGCTCTGACAAACATTTCCTGGTTGCTGTTGGCCCTGAACTTCCCTTAGGTCATGAGAACAGACACTGCTTCTGCTGCCTTGACTCCGTTTCCCTCCCAGGCCACACCACATCTGTGCAATGCGAGGGTTGGGCCAAGGGGCCCTCCAGGCTTTCCCGACAGCTCGCAAAAACTCACCCCTCCTCGTCCTTCTCTCAGCATTGCCCCACCAGGGAGGCAGACCAGACTGTGGCACTGAGGCTTGTGGTGCCTGCTCCCTGGATCTCCCCTCTGTCTGCCTCCAGCCTCGCCTCTGAGCCTGTTCTTGAAGCGATGGTACCATCTACCGATGCCCACAGGCCCTGCTCGCTGACCAGACCCCAGACTGTTCCTGACCCCACTCTCTCCCCCATCCCTTGGTGATTGTGTTAGTCTGCTTTGTGTCAATATAAAGAAGTGCCCAGGGCTGGATAATTTATAAAGAAAAGAGGCTTAATTGGCTCACGGTTCTCCAGACTGTACAGGAAGCACGGTGCTGGCATCTGCTCCTTGGGAGGCCGCAGGAAGCTACAGTCATGGTGGAAGGCAAAGCAGGAGCAGTAGCAAGAGACAGAGGAGGGGGGAGCCCCCAGACTCTTAAGCCACCAGATCTCGTGGGAACTGACTGAGCGGGAACTCACTCATCACCAAGGGGAGGGATGACGCTAAGCCATTCGTGAGGGATCTGCCTCCAGGATCCAGTCACCTTCTACCAGGTTTCACCTCCAACACTGGAGGTCACATTTCAACGTGAGTTTTGGGAGGGACACAGGTCCAAACCGTATCCGTTATCAGCTTAGTCATCGAGTTAAGGTTTCAAAGCAAAAGTGCCAATGTTCCCAGCTCTCACCGCCCAAGGCATCTTCTGTGTAGTGCGAGCTGTGCCCTCACTCATGACCACGCTGTGCGGGCTCATCCTGGCTGGGGCTGGTCCCGGCTGTGCTGAGCGTAGATGAGGTGCCCCTGCATCCTGCGCTGGTTCTGTCGTTGTGTTGTGTAAAAGCCTCACAGTGCGTAGTGTTCTCCTGCAGTGCCTGGGAACGCAGTTTCTTGTTCTGCAGTTTTTACCATGCGATATCTCGACTGGTGGGTTTGCACTTGAGCTTGTGGGGCTGGTGGGCAGACGTCCGCCGGGCCTTCCAGCCTTCAGCTTCACGTGTGGGACGCAGAGCCCCATGCTGACTGTTGTCCTGTGCTTCCCACAGACCCAAGAAGCTTCGCTTCCACCCAAAGCAGCTGTACTTCTCCGCCAGGCAAGGGGAGCTTCAGAAGGTGCTCCTCATGCTGGGTAAGTGCCTTCCTGCGGCCCGGGCACACGCAGCCGGCCCTGTAGCACTGAAAGAAGCCGAGAGCAGTTGTTACCCCTTCCTCGGGAGGCTGGTCTCGTTTTGGTTTTCTGTTTCTGTGTCTCTGAGTTCTCTGATGAGTGAGAATAGGTTGCCCACTGGTGTTGAGGCTTTTTATGGTGTTCATATCCAGTTACGCAAGATATTAGAACTATTCTCTACGAAGTTCTAATTTTTAAAAAGGAATTAGGTATGTGATTATTAAATCAAGCAGAAATAGAGATTAAGGAAAAGCAAAACTAGTGAGTTATGGCCCTGAGATGTGTGGTGATGACGCTGAGATATGTGGTGATGACGGCATCACTGAGATGCGTGGTGATGACGCTGAGATATGTGGTGATGACGCTGAGATGTGTGGTGATGACGGCATCACTGAGATATGTGGTGATGACGCTGAGATGTGTGGTGATGACGGCATCACTGAGATGTGTGGTGATGACGGCAGCCGATGTCTCACCTGTGCTGATCAAAGCAGCTGTGGTGTGGACAAAGTAGGCTTCAGCTATAGGTATTTTATAACAGGCAAACCAATTGCATTAGATTTCTAATACCCAAAAGCATACTTGTTAGAGAGCCTTCCCAGTGATAATTTGGTCTCTGAGCTCATAGCTCTAGGCTTGATTTCTCTGACGTTCATCGTCTCTGGGTTGAAAAGGATGATTAAGAAGCCCTTTACTGGACAGTACGTTAAGTAAAAAGAAGTGAAACCATTTGCTGTTAAAAAAAAGGTTTATTTATGTTGACCAGCAGTTTTAATCATTTTCGTCATAGACTTCACATGACACTAAGGTCACCTCACTGCTCCGTTGCTCACCGTCCTCTCAGACCTCCTGGGAATTGACCGATGCTCAGGCCTCTGTCCCCGGCCTTGCTTGCTCCCCTAGGGTGTGTCTGCCCTGGTCAGCTGCCTCACAGGGCTTGGGGCGGCCATGGCCAGGACGCACGGAAACACAGAGGGAACCTCAGAGTTAAGAGCAGGGCGGTCAAGGGAGGAGTGTGCCTTGCCGAGTTAGTTCTGACAGAGGGACCTGCCTGTTCAATTCCGCAGGAGACTAGCACACTCAAGTCTCAAGTCCAGAGGATGGTGCTGTGGGCGGGTTCCGGCGTGGCTTGAGGTGGCTGTTTGTGTGGAAGATGGTCATTTGTGAGTGCTTGCCAGCCATCGTGACAGTCCTGAGCTGGAGTCTGTGGCTACATCTGAAATCATTAATAAAACTGTGTTTGTTCACAGTGGACGGAATTGACCCCAACTTCAAAATGGAGCACCAGAATAAGCGCTCTCCACTGCACGCCGCGGCAGAGGCTGGACACGTGGACATCTGCCACATGCTGGTTCAGGTTCGGTGGCACGGCGCCCTCCTAGGGCTCTTCACCTGCTCTCTTTTATTCTTATCAAAGTAAAATAATAGCACGTTCATGGTTCTTCAGTGTAAGAGTTTCCACAGTGTTTCCATAGTGCTGTGAAGCGGACACAGAATCAGCTTTTCTGCCCCCGAGTCCTGCAGGTGGATCAGTGCTTCCCGCTGTTTCTTCCGGCATTTACCATGGCCTTTGAGAAGAGCATGCTTCCATTTGGCTGTTTCTTGATTTGCTTTCTTTGGTTTTGGTTTTGGTTCTTCACACTCATGACTTCCCCCTGGGGGAGCCAAGCACTCGCAGAGGCACGGACGGCCCTTCCCCAGCCCCATTGACTGGCTCCCATTTTGTTTAGATCAGATCGTGTGAGCATTTTCAAGCTGAACCACGTCGTCTACAGGGTATGTTGTGTCTGTCGGTAATCACTGGCTTGTGTTTCTGTTGGCTGAGTTGACTCTGCCTCCTGCTAATTTATTCTGAACTATCTGAACACTGTCCGCTTGTCTCTGGGTTCAGACACTGACGCTGTTTGTCCCCCTGTGACGCCCCTTCCCTGATCCCGGTGTTGGATCCCCTGTTTCTCAAGTGCCAGGTTTGAGCCTGGTGCGGTCTGACTTCTGATGCTTTGTGTGTGACCTATCATTTCTGGAGACTTTAGGAACTTTCCTTGAACCCCACTGGTCTGAGTTGCATCTCATTGTAACGTGGGTCTCTTTAGATCCACTGGGGCATTTGGTGCATGTGCTGTGCCCTTTCAGTGCAGAAATCCACACCTGTCAGTTCTAGGAGGATTTCCTGTGTGGCTTCTGTGCCCAGGTCCTCTACCTGTCTCAGCTCTGACCTGGGACTCGTAACTCAGGCGTGGAACCTTCCGGACCGATTTCCTGCCGTGGTCTGTTTTCTTGTCTTTTGGTTCTGCCTTCCAGGCAGTATTCTCACCTTCAGCTTCCAGCTCC
Source organism: Pongo pygmaeus (assembly GCF_028885625.2). Taxonomy (NCBI): domain Eukaryota; kingdom Metazoa; phylum Chordata; class Mammalia; order Primates; family Hominidae; genus Pongo; species Pongo pygmaeus. Next base: position 128,554,379 of record NC_072386.2, read on the forward strand.
TGGGGGATTCTTAACATGTGTGGTCACATTTTCAAATCCCATAATTCCTTTCTGCTCTTGGATAGTTCCTCTTTCAGTAGCCTCTTGTTCTTCCCTTATTTCTCTGATGATATTATGGTTATTTTGAAGTTTTATGCTGCTGTGTTTCAGTTTTTCTTATCTAAAGGTTTTCCTCAAATGCCCAGTGATTCTTGTTTATATTTAAAGTAAACTACTCAAAAGCCAGTGGTAGCTCTTGCTCGCCGGGGGCTTGTCAGCTCTAGGGTGATCTGCAGGTCTGGCTGTTTTGTTGGGGCCCCCAGGCCCCACTGTCTGGGAAGGACCTGTCCTCTCAGACTGCACCTGTCTCTGCCTTTTCTTAGGGCCAAGAAGGAGAGAGCGACGGGGCACACCGTCTGCTGTGCCCACAACCCACCCGCTGTCCAGCTGCCTCAGTCTGTCCCCTGTTTCCGGAGTCATAACTGATGGTGTTTTGTTACTATTTGCCTGGAATGATTTTTCCCTCCTTTTATTCTGACCTTTTCCCTCATTTTTGGATATATGTATTTTAAACATAGAACTTGATTTTTTTTTTTTTTTATGAAGTATTTATTGATGATTCTTGGGTGTTTCTCGGAGAGGGGGATATGGCAGGGTCATAGGATAATAGTGGGGAGAAGGTCAGGAGATAAACACATGAACAAAGGTCTCTGGTTTTCCTAGGCAGAGGACCCTGCGGCCTTCTGCAGTGTTTGTGCCCCTGGGTACTTGAGATTAGGGAGTGGTGATGACTCTTAAAGAGCATGCTGCCTTCAAGCATCTGTTTAACAAAGCACATCTTGCACCGCCCTTAGTCCATTTAACCCTGAGTTGACACAGCACATGTCTCAGAGAGCACGGGGCTGGGGGAAAGGCCATAGATCAACAGCATCCCAAGGCAGAAGAATTTCTCCTAGTCAGAACAAAATGGAGTCTCCTATGCCCACCTCTTTCTACACAGACACAGCAACAATCTGATCTGTCCTTCCTTTCCCCACACTTCCCCCTCTTCTTTTCAACAAAACCGCCATCGTCCTCATGGCCCGCTCCCGATGGTCGCTGTCTCTTCGGAGCTGTTGGGTACACCTCCCAGACAGGGCGGCCGGGCAGAGGCGCTCCTCACCTCCCAGACGGGGCGGCCGGGCAGAGGCGCTCCTCACTTCCTCCCAGACGGGGCGGCCGGGCAGAGGCGCTCCTCACTTCCTCCCAGACGGGGCGGCCGGGCAGAGGCGTTCCTCACTTCCTCCCAGACGGGGCGGCCGGGCAGAGACGCTCCTCACTTCCTCCCAGACGGGGCGGCCGGGCAGAGGCGCTCCTCACTTCCTCCCAGACGGGGCGGCCGGGCAGAGGCGCTCCTCACTTCCTCCCAGACGGGGCGGCCGGGCAGAGGCGCTCCTCACTTCCTCCCAGACGGGGCGGCCGGGCAGAGGCGCTCCTCACTTCCTCCCAGACGGGGCGGCCGGGCAGAGGCGCTCCTCACTTCCTCCCAGACGGGGCGGCCGGGCAGAGGCGCTCCTCACTTCCCAGACGGGGCGGCCGGGCAGAGGAGCTCCTCACCTCCCAGACGGGGCGGCCGGGCAGAGGCGCTCCTCACTTCCCAGACGGGGCGGCCGGGCAGAGGAGCTCCTCACCTCCCAGACGGGGCGGCAGGGCAGAGACGCTCCTCACCTCCCAGACGGGGCAGCCAGGCAGAGGCGCTCCTCACTTCCTCCCAGACGGGGTGGCAGCCGGGCAGAGGCGCTCCTCACCTCCCAGACAGGGCGGCCGGGCAGAGACGCTCCTCACCTCCCAGACGGGGCGGCCGGGTAGAGGCGCTCCTCACCTCCCAGCCGGGGCGGCTGGGCAGAGGCACTCCTCACGTCCCAGAAGGGGTGGCCAGGCAGAGGCGCTCCTCACCTCCCAGACGGAGCGGCCGGGCAGAGGCGCTCCTCACTTCCCAGACGGGGCGGCCGAGCAGAGGCGCTCCTCACCTCCCAGACGGGGCGGCAGGGCAGAGGCGCTCCTCACTTCCTCCCAGACGGGGTGGCAGCCAGGCAGAGGCGCTCCTCACCTCCCAGACGGGGCGGCAGGGCAGAGGCGCTCCTCACTTCCTCCCAGACGGGGTGGCAGCCAGGCAGAGGCGCTCCTCACCTCCCAGACGGGGCGGCCGGGCAGAGGCGCATAGAACTTGATTTTTATAAATTTAGTCTAACAATCTTGGTATTTTAATAGGAACTTTTAGTCCTTTGTTTATACCTAATGTCTTATATTGTAGTTTTAATTTCTAGCTGTCTTAGTCCATTTTCTCTTGCTGTAAGAGAATACTTGAGACCAGGTCATTTATAAAGAAAAGAAATTTATTTCTCACAGTTCTGCAGGCTGGGAAGCCCAAGGTCGAGGGGCTGCCTCTGGTGACTTATGGTGAGGACCTCATGCTGTGCCCGAACACAGCCAGTAACCACGCCAAGAGGGAGATGCTCCAGCACAGCCTTGCTGTGGACCAGGCTGCCCACACAGGAGCAGTTCCATTCCTGGGGGCTGACTCCGCCTTTCAGAAAGGCGTGGCTCCATCTTCGCATCCTCGTAGCCTGTGGACCAGGCCGCCCACATGGGAGCAGGTCTATTCCTGGGGGCTGACCCTGCCTTTCAGAAAGGTGTGGCTCCATCTTCGCAGCCTCGTCACCTCTTAAAGGCCCAGCCTCAAAACCTCCTTGGGGCCCCCAGCCCCGGTAAATAAATTGCATTCAGACCATAGTGCCAGCCTTTTGAAGCCAATACTTTTTTGGTCGTTCATGCGTCTTTTGAATTGGTTTTACTTCGATTTTGCCGTTTCTCTTGTCTCTGGAAGTTACAGACTTCCACTTTTTGGTCGTTCTTGCGTCTTTTGAATTGGTTTTATTTTGATTTTGCCATTTCCCTTCTCTCTGTTAGTTACAAACTTTCCACTTTTTGCCCCCGTGGTTCCTGTTAATCTCACATGCAGACTTGACTTACCAAGGTCAAGACTGAATGAGATGATGATGGGGGAGCCAAGCCCTGGCAGGGGGTGAGGGAGGGAGCAGCTGAGTGAACTGGGGTCCAGTAAGCCAGGGGTTTGTGGGGGGCTCCTGGAGGCTGAGAGGAAAGTGTGCTGTGAGAAGTGCTGAGCCGAGGTAGGCACTGGGGGGGCCAGCTCCATGCAGGAGGAGCCACGGAGGCTGCTGGGTATGTCAGGGAGAAGCAGAAAAGGATTCAGAGACAGTGGGGTGGCCTCAAGACGAGTCATGTGGGCTGTGGTTCATGGTGAGACCATGAGGTAAGTGGCTGACCTGGTGGGAACAGGCTTGTGGGAGGGGGTGAGGTCAGTGGCAGCCGGGGGTCAGGGAGTGGGGGGTGGTCGTCCAGACACAGGCAGAGCTGGAGCGAGGGGTGGGCTGTTCAGGGCAGGAGTGATGCCAAGACATTCATAGGTGGGGCTCTGAGGAAGAGGAAGAGAGCGTGGTCTGGAAGAGGCAGGAGCTGGTGTTGTGGGGCTCGAGAGCAGATGCTGGTGGAGGGCCAGGCATTTGGCTGGGAGGCCCTCTCCTCTCCTGGGAGGCCTAGTGAAGGGTGTGGCGTGATTCTGTTCTGTTGCGGATGGACCTGGATGGGGAGGAGTGTGCAGAGCCACATGGGGGAACGGAACAGACAGGAACAAGGGCTGTATGAGCGCTGTCCCGATGGCCCCAGGAGCTGGGCGAGGCCATGAATGTGGGTGTGTGAGCCCGTGAGGGGGGTGGTGTGTGAGGCCGTGAGGGTGGGGTGTGCTGAGCCCGTGAGGGTGGGGTGTCCTGAGCCCGTGAGGGTGGGGTGTCCTGAGCCCGTGAGGGTGCGGTGTGTGAGCCCGTGAGGGTGGGCCGTGCTGAGCCCGTGAGCGTGGGGTGTGTGAGCCCGTGAGGGTGGGCCGTGCTGAGCCCGTGAGGGTGGGGTGTTTGAGCCCGTGAGGGTGGGGTGTGCTGAGCCCGTGAGGGTGGGGTGTGCTGAGCCCGTGAGCGTGGGCCGTGCTGAGCCCGTGAGGGTGGGGTGTGCTGAGCCCGTGAGCGTGGGCCGTGCTGAGCCCGTGAGGGTGGGGTGTGCTGAGCCCGCGAGCGTGGGGTGTGCTGAGCCCGCGAGGGTGGGGTGTGCTGAGCCCGAGGGTGGGGTGTGTGAGCCCGTGAGGGTGGGCCGTGCTGAGCCCGTGAGGGTGGGGTGTGTGAGCCCGTGAGGGTGGGGTGTGTGAGCCCGTGAGGGTGGGCCGTGCTGAGCCCGTGAGGGTGGGGTGTGTGAGCCCGTGAGGGTGGGGTGTCCTGAGCCCGTGAGGGTGGGGTGTGTGAGCCCGTGAGGGTGGGCCGTGCTGAGCCCGTGAGCGTGGGGTGTGTGAGCCCGTGAGCGTGGGGTGTGCTGAGCCCGTGAGGGTGGGCCGTGCTGAGCCCGTGAGCGTGGGCCGTGCTGAGCCCGTGAGCGTGGGGTGTGTGAGCCCGTGAGCGTGGGGTGTGCTGAGCCCGCGAGGGTGGGGTGTGCTGAGCCCGCGAGGGTGGGCCGTGCTGAGCCCGCGAGGGTGGGCCGTGCTGAGCCCGCGAGGGTGGGCCGTGCTGAGCCCGCGAGGGTGGGCCGTGCTGAGCCCGCGAGGGTGGGCCGTGCTGAGCCCGCGAGGGTGGGCCGTGCTGAGCCCGCGAGGGTGGGCCGTGCTGAGCCCGCGAGGGTGGGCCGTGCTGAGCCCGCGAGGGTGGGCCGTGCTGAGCCCGCGAGGGTGGGCCGTGCTGAGCCCGCGAGGGTGGGCCGTGCTGAGCCCGCGAGCGTGGGGTGTGCTGAGCCCGCGAGCGTGGGGTGTGCTGAGCCCGCGAGCGTGGGGTGTGCTGAGCCCGCGAGCGTGGGGTGTGCTGAGCCCGCGAGCGTGGGGTGTGCTGAGCCCGCGAGCGTGGGGTGTGCTGAGCCCGCGAGCGTGGGGTGTGCTGAGCCCGCGAGCGTGGGGTGTGCTGAGCCCGCGAGCGTGGGGTGTGCTGAGCCCGCGAGCGTGGGGTGTGCTGAGCCCGCGAGCGTGGGGTGTGCTGAGCCCGCGAGCGTGGGGTGTGCTGAGCCCGCGAGGGTGGGGTGTGCTGAGCCCGCGAGGGTGGGGTGTGCTGAGCCCGCGAGGGTGGGGTGTGCTGAGCCCGCGAGGGTGGGGTGTGCTGAGCCCGCGAGCGTGGGGTGTGCTGAGCCCGCGAGCGTGGGGTGTGCTGAGCCCGCGAGCGTGGGGTGTGCTGAGCCCGCGAGCGTGGGGTGTGCTGAGCCCGCGAGCGTGGGGTGTGCTGAGCCCGCGAGCGTGGGGTGTGCTGAGCCCGCGAGCGTGGGGTGTGCTGAGCCCGCGAGCGTGGGGTGTGCTGAGCCCGCGAGCGTGGGGTGTGCTGAGCCCGCGAGCGTGGGGTGTGCTGAGCCCGCGAGCGTGGGGTGTGCTGAGCCCGCGAGCGTGGGGTGTGCTGAGCCCGCGAGCGTGGGGTGTGCTGAGCCCGCGAGCGTGGGGTGTGCTGAGCCCGCGAGCGTGGGGTGTGCTGAGCCCGCGAGGGTGGGGTGTGCTGAGCCCGCGAGGGTGGGGTGTGCTGAGCCCGCGAGGGTGGGGTGTGCTGAGCCCGCGAGGGTGGGGTGTGCTGAGCCCGCGAGGGTGGGGTGTGCTGAGCCCGCGAGGGTGGGGTGTGCTGAGCCCGCGAGGGTGGGGTGTGCTGAGCCCGCGAGGGTGGGGTGTGCTGAGCCCGCGAGGGTGGGGTGTGCTGAGCCCGCGAGGGTGGGGTGTGCTGAGCCCGCGAGGGTGGGGTGTGTGAGCCCGCGAGGGTGGGGTGGTGAGCCCGCGAGGGTGGGGTGGTGAGCCCGTGAATGTGCGGTGCTGAGCCCGTGAATGTGCGGTGCTGAGCCCGTGAGGGTGGGGTGTGCTGAGCCCGTGAGGGTGGGGTGTGCTGAGCCCGTGAGGGTGGGGTGTGCTGAGCCCGTGAGGGTGGGGTGTGTGAGCCCGTGAGGGTGGGGTGTGTGAGCCCGTGAGGGTGGGGTGTGTGAGCCCGTGAGGGTGGGGTGTGCGAGCCCGTGAGGGTGGGGTGTGCGAGCCCGTGAGGGTGGGGTGTGCGAGCCCGTGAGGGTGGGGTGTGCGAGCCCGTGAGGGTGGGGTGTGCGAGCCCGTGAGCGTGGGGTGTGCTGAGCCCGTGAGCGTGGGGTGTGCTGAGCCCGTGAGGGTGCGGTGTGCTGAGCCCGTGAGGGTGCGGTGTGCTGAGCCCGTGAGGGTGCGGTGTGCTGAGCCCGTGAGCGTGGGGTGTGCTGAGCCCGTGAGCGTGGGGTGTGCTGAGCCCGTGAGGGTGGGGTGTGAGCCCGTGAGGGTGGGGTGTGTGAGCCCGTGAGGGTGGGGTGTGTGAGCCCGTGAGGGTGCGGTGTGTGAGCCCGTGAGGGTGCGGTGTGTGAGCCCGTGAGGGTGGGGTGGTGAGCCCGTGAACGTGCGGTGCTGAGCCCGTGAGGGTGCGGTGTGTGAGCCCGTGAGGGTGCGGTGTGTGAGCCCGTGAGGGTGGGGTGTGTGAGCCCGTGAGGGTGGGGTGCTGAGCCCGTGACGGTGCGGTGTGTGAGCCCGTGAGGGTGGGGTGTGCTGAGCCCGTGAGGGTGGGGTGTGCTGAGCCCGTGAGGGTGGGGTGTGCTGAGCCCGTGAGCGTGGGCCGTGCTGAGCCCGTGAGGGTGGGGTGTGCTGAGCCCGTGAGCGTGGGCCGTGCTGAGCCCGTGAGGGTGGGGTGTGCTGAGCCCGAGGGTGGGGTGTGTGAGCCCGTGAGGGTGGGCCGTGCTGAGCCCGTGAGGGTGGGGTGTGTGAGCCCGTGAGCGTGGGGTGTGTGAGCCCGTGAGCGTGGGGTGTGTGAGCCCGTGAGGGTGGGGTGTGCTGAGCCCGTGAGGGTGGGGTGTGTGAGCCCGTGAGCGTGGGGTGTGTGAGCCCGTGAGGGTGGGGTGTGCTGAGCCCGTGAGGGTGGGGTGTGTGAGCCCGAGGGTGGGCCGTGCTGAGCCCGTTCTCCATGCCCACTGCTGGCTGTGGACATTCCTCCTGTGCCTGGAAGTCCAGTTGCTGGTGGTTTTCCTCAGGTCATGTAAGGAATGATGTCACTGTCTTCTGACTTCCATTCTTCCTTTTGAGAAATTAGCTTGTCACTCCTTTGAAAGACACTGTGTTCTTTGGCTTTCTTTTTTAAACATTAAAATTTAAAAAAAACAAAAACATATGGTTGCGTCATGCATACAGAAAAGTCCTTAAAATGTAAACATCTGGTTAACAAATCATTCTACTCTGGCCCTGACATTCCCACCCCCGTGAGACGCGGCGTTGCTGGCTCCCTGGACACCTGGTGGACCCCTGGGCGCCCTGCCCGGGAACAGCAGCCGTTTCAGTCTCACCGTCCCACCTGGGCGCCCTCCCCGGGAACAGCAGCCGTTTCGGTCTCACCGCCCTGCAACTGCCTCACATAGCAGGATTCCATTTGTTTGCTTTTAACCTTTATGCTAACTGGGTTTTCCAGCGTGAGTTCCTTTGTGTCTGCTTCCCTCAGTCAGGAAAACAAGGGAGTGTAGAAATGGGACATGGCCGTGGGGCTGAGTGGCCTAGCCCTGCCGGGGCTCCCTGCTGACTGCCCGTGCTCTGTGCTTGTCTGAAACGTCGTCTTTGGGGAGGCCGAGTGAGGGGAGTACAGAGCTCTTTGTTCTGTTTTACAGCCTCTTGTGAGTTTAGTGCCGTGAAATAATATGATGTATTAGGAGGAAATCGTTATGTCCCTTGGTGCCGCTGTCCATGCAGTGCCTGGGGTCTGACCAGCCTGGAACTTCAGGTTAAATTCCTAGCCTGATGTTTAATTTGATAACCCGCCCTGCAGAACTTACTGTTGCTGGTCTTAGACGGATTTCTATTTTTTCTTCCTCTTAGAATCTAAGCGGTTTTCCTGAGATTCTCCAGGAAGAGAGAGAGATTGGCTTTATCTCTAGGTTGCCCTGAATCCAAGGGTGCTGTTTCTCAGGCTTTCAGCATCTGCAGGGGTGTCTCACATCTCACACACACTCTTTGGGCAGGTTCTGGCCACACCAGTGAGGGCCATGTGGAGTCATCTCTCCCGGGCTCTGGTCTTGATCATGTGGAGTCATCTCCCCTGGGCTCCAGTCTTGGTCTCGTGTGGAGTCATCTCTCCCAGGCTCCGGTCTTGGCCGTGTGGAGTCATCTCCCTCCGGCTCCGGTCTTGGTCGTGTGGAGTCATCTCCCCCGGGCTCCAGTCTTGGTCTTGTGTGGAGTCATCTCCCTCCGGCTCCGGTCTTGGTCGTGTGGAGTCATCTCTCCCGGGCTCCAGTCTTGGTCTCGTGTGGAGTCATCTCTCCCAGGCTCCGGTCTTGGCCATGTGGAGTCATCTCCCTCCGGCTCCGGTCTTGGCCGTGTGGAGTCATCTCCCCCGGGCTCCGGTCTTGGCCGTGTGGAGTCATGTCTCCCAGGCTCCGGTCTTGATCGTGTGGAGTCATCTCCCTCCGGCTCCAGTCTTGGCTGTGTGGAGTCATCTGTCCCGGGCTCCGGTCTTGATCGTGTGGAGTCATCTCCCTCTGGCTCCGGTCTTGGTCGTATGGAGTCATCTCCCCTGTGCACAGACAGAGAAATCCATCGTGCAAAAAGCACTTCCCTGGCAGCCGACCTGGAGTCCACCCCAGCCTTTTGCCGGTGCTGGGGACATCAGTGTTCTGGCTTCCAGGCTGGGGAGGGGCTCTGAGGGTCGGACACGGAGTCTCCTGGGCGTCTGAGCTGCCTCAAGCGCCCCAGGATCTTTTCTGACTTGATCTGTGTTTTCGTACCTGCCGAGTCGGGAGCTGTGCCTCCATCTGCTGCAGCTCTGGGGTGCTGCTGCCCTCTCTCACCTGCTGCCCTTCGGTGTCCTGGTCCCTCGTGTTGCAAGATTTCATGCCGTGTCTGCAGTTTCTGGAGAGCACTGAGCGAGGTGCCACACGCTCCCATCTGAACTCACCACAGACGCTCATGTTTTCATCGGTCTGCTCTTCTGTCATCTCTCATTAAAAAAAAATGTTGTAAACTCCTTTACTGTTATCTCCTCCACGCCCCTACCAAGACCATGTAGGGTCCAGTCTTGATTCCCTAACCCCTTTTCCTGAAAAGGTGCTACCTCCTTCCCAGGCTGCATCTGCCATTCGGTGACGGATGGATGGGGAGTGGGCTGAAAAGAGGGGACTAGGAAGGGCTATTCCAGGCTCAGCCCTGCCTCCCACAGCCTTGCCTCTGGGTGTAGGGGAAACAAAGGCATGACTGACCAGGGCCAGGGTCATGTCCAGCTGGGCCACGGCCACACGTGGGGTAGTCAGTAAACACCGTGGACTCCCAGCAAGGCTGCTGCCTGGTGTTTCGAGGCTGCTGTGGTCACAGACAACCGCCTCGCCTTGGCTCCCTGGCAACAAGCTGGGGGTGGAAGCGGGAGGCAGGAGGGGGGGCCCCTGTCTTAAGAGCCTCACAGGCTGCACTGGGAGAGCAGCCAGCCTGGGCCAGGGGCTGCCAGGTCCCGAGGGTGCCACCCAAACATCGTAGATGCTTTTGTTGGGTGGCACACCCTGGAAGAGGGCATCTAGATCCCAGCCCTGGGGGCCCTCAGGTTTCAGGGGCCACCCCCCAGTAGGCAGAGCTGGTTGACGGTGGACATTGGGGATATGAGGTGGGTGGGGGTGCCAAGGGCATTACCACATTGGGAGTGTAGATAGGCAAGTAGGAGATGGGCAGCTGCCCCCAGAGGGAGGCCCTGTGTCCCCCACTGGACAGCCCCCCTGGAACTGAGGTGCCCTGCAGTAAGTGGAGAGGCCAGGCCCTAGGCTCCGGGAAGAGGGTTGAGGGCCTGATGGCTCCCGCCAGCAAAGTCTCCCCCTCCACTCTCGTGGGGCCCGGAAGGGGGCAGAGGGGCCACAGAGGCCTCTCAGAGGACGGCAGAGGTGGGGTGGTCACTGCCTTCTCCCCACTGCACCCTGTACCTGCCTGCAGAAGCTGGGCTGCTCTGTGGCACCAGCCCTGGCCAGGATGCTCCTCCCTGGAGTCCCCTGGCAGGGACTGCATGCTGAAGCCATTGCTGGGCGGTGGCAGATGACTGAGCGGCTGGTAGGACCGGCCATGCAGCACTCAGGGGGCCAGGGCATTGGTGAAGGCTCCACCCACACCCCCTTCTGCCAGCTCCTCAGCCGGGGTGAGGCTCACGCAGGTGTAGAGAGGTTGCAGGTTTAGGGATCTTATAGGTGAAAGGAGGTTGCAGGTGTAGGGAGGTTGCAGGTGTAGGGAGGTTGCAGGTGTAGGGAGATTGCAGGTGCAGGGATCTTGTAGGTGAAGGGAGGTTGCAGGTGTAGGGGGTCTTGCAGGTGTAGGGAGGTTGCGGGTTTACTGGGTCTTGCAGGTGTAGGGGGTCTTGCAGGTGTAGGGAGGTTGCGGGTTTACGGGGCCTTGCAGGTGTAGGGGATTGCCACGCTGCAGGTGTCTCTCGTCCCCTTGGGGACTGGGAGAGCGACTGTGCCTCCGGGGCTGCAGGCGGGAGTCGCTGCGGGCCCAACGCCTGGGAGTCGGACCGCGATGGGTAGCCGTTGGCGGGGAGTGCGCGCGAGCCTGGGAAGGGCGCCGTCCGTCAGAGCGTGGCGGAGGGTGAGCGGCCGGCGGCTTCGGCCTTGGAGTCCCAGGCTGTGTGGGACTTGGTCAGTGTCAGCCGCTCCGCTTGCGGTGAGGGTTTGGGGAGCGCGTGGGAGGTGGGTCCTGCCCCGCGTCTGCGTGGGGTCCAGGATGGAGCTGGATGAGGGGCGGGACCTGTTCCTTGGCGCTGGCAGGTCTGTTTGGAAATACCGTTGGCCGCAGCGCGGGTCTCGCTTTGACTCTTCCTTTTGCTCTGCTGCTTCCCTCTACTCTCAGAGCTTTCTTGGACTTTGTCTCAGTGCCCTGTGTTTTCATGGGCGGGGTCATTTCCTTCTGCTTACCCGGGTCCTGGGTGCGGTGTGGGTCTGTGAGGGCTCCGTGCTGGGGAGCTGGGAGGCTCCCGTTTCCTATGGGCCACCGAGAGCTGCCCGAGCCCTCCTTCCTGGGAAAGGACCCCCGTCCTCCCCTATGCTCCGCCCAAAGCCGTCAGCCCCTCCTGCCCTTGCACACTCAGGTCTGTCTGCGCTTCCGCCCGCGCTGCCGGCCTGGTGCTGGCGCAGGGGCGTTCGGTGCCAGCCTCTCCATTGTGGGCGCACCCTCTCTTCTTTCACCAGGATTTTTGGAGTCTGGGGGAGCAGCCTCTCTGTGCTGAGGGTGCAGGCAGAACCACAGCTCCTCTGCACAGCACGGGCCTCGCTCTCTACCTTGTTTTGTGTTTTTTTAAGGTTACTGTTTGTTAAAAATTAGCTGTTGTAGACTTCTGACGCTACTTTACCTTCAGGTTTGGCAGCCGTACCTTGGCTTTGAGCTTTGGTGTTTGAGGTCAGCCTTGGGTCACTGCCCCCGCTGTGCGCCTCCAGGCCTCAGCCTTTTGACCTCTGACCCTTGCTCTATGGACCCTGCGTTCTCTTTGGGGAAGCCCAACTCCTTCCGGTCAAAGTCCCCTGAGCCTCTCACTGCCCCTCTGTTTTGTGGTTTTTTTTTTTTTTTTTTTTTTTTTGGGAACAGAGTTCACTCTTGTTGCCCAGGCTGGAGTGCAGTGGTGCAATCTGGGCTCACTGCAACCTCTGCCTCCCAGATTCAAGCAACTCTCCTGCCTCAGCCTCCTGCGTAGCTGGGATTACAGGCGCCCGCCACCACGCGTGGTTAATTTTTGTATTTTTAGTAGAGATGGGGTTTCACCATGTTGGCCAGGCTTGTCTCGAACGCCTGACCTCAGGTGATCCACCTGCCTTGGCCTCCCAAAGTGCTGGGATGACAGGCGTGAGCTGCCGCACCCGGCCTCTCCACCCCTCTTAGCCGTTATGAGTTAGCCTCATTTTCCATATAGACCATTCTAGGGCTGTTTAAACATTCTTTATTTAATTGTGTTACTTTTGGTTTTTAATTACTAATAGTAAAAACAATACTATTTTCAACGTTTTTTCATAATGTTTATGTTATAAATGAAATACTAGGTCTTTGTCATCTAAGAAGTTTTTCCTCATGGAGAAAAGGTTTCAACAGCCGAACAGCTGATTGGCTTTTAGCACACAACCAATTTTAAAGTTGAGGGCTTCTTAAGTTTCAGACCAAGAAAAATTTACCTGCCAGTTAATTGGTCTTTCAAGTTTCACCGTTTATTTGGAAAAATGGAAACTGTTCCGGAATGCATGCTACTGGAAATCAGGATTTTCCACTTATTTTGGCGAGTACTAAATCAGTGAGAGGATGCTGTGTGGCCTGGCGGGATGAACCGGCACCTCCCTCCTGCCTCCTCTCTGCTGAGGGGCCCCTCCTTTCCCCTTCTTTGTTTGCTTTAGAAGGTTGTCACCGCCCTCCTCATTTCTAAAGGTGTTGTCACACTCCTGAGCTATAAACATTTTCTATTAAATTACCTTAGAAGTGGAATGAAATCTAGCAGAAATATTCTGCTTAGACTAAAGGTTTGATGGTAATAGAATAATTATGTCTTTGAATACATGTTTAGAAAACTCAGACATTGTTGGTCACTGAAACAGTGCAGCTCTCTTTTTTCGAGTGTGGAAGCTTGTAAGTCACTTCTCCCCAGGCAGTGGCTGCCGTCACAGCCCTCCCATACACCTGAGCTGTTTCTCACTAGGCGGGCGCCAATATTGACACCTGCTCAGAAGACCAGAGGACCCCATTGATGGAAGCAGCCGAAAACAACCATCTGGAAGCAGTGAAGTACCTCATCAAGGCCGGGGCCCTGGTGGATCCCAAGGTATGTTCCCCTGTCAGAATCACCGTCCTAGTGTGTGTGTAGATGTTTCTCAGAAAGCTGAGCAAGGAACATCCTTACTGACATCTCCAGGACTTGGGGCCTTCACACACTGACCCAGTTGTCCAGAAATAGTTCCTTCATCTCACTTTGGTTACCTGGTTTATTATTAAAAACCACTAGTGAGTGCTCACTCTCTACAGAGCCTGACAGCAGACAGGTGAGCTAATGACGGGTTTGCTGTGCGGAAGGTGTTCACCTTACAGTACATCGTCTCACTCTGTCTTCAGCCCAGAGCAATTAGGCAAGAAAAAGAAATCAAAGGCGTTCACATTGGAAAGGAAGAAGTAAAACTGCCTCTGTTCACAGATGACATGTTTTTATATGTAGAAAACCCTAAAGAATATACAAAAATATTGTTAGCTAACAAAACCAATTCAGCAAAACAGGGTAAAAAATTAACACAAAAAAATCAGTTGCATTTCTGTATACTTTGAATGAAGTATTCAAAAAAGAAATTAAGAAAACGGTTTCATTTACAGTAGCATCCAAAAGAATAAAATGCTTAGGAGTGAGTTTAACCAAGAAGACAAAAGACTTGTATTTGTTAGTTGAAAACTAACAAACATTGCTGAAAGAAATTAAAGAAGACCTGAATAAATAGAAAGACATCCGATGTTCACAGATGAGAAGACTGACTGTGGTTACAATGGCAGGGTGCCACCCACCAGCCTATAGAGTCTGTGGAGTCCTGAATAAAATCCTAACAGCTTTTTTGCTTTTTTGAGACAGTCTTGCCTGTCACCCAGGTTGGAGTGCAGTGGCACAGTCTCGACCTACTGCAACCTCCACCTCCCAGGTTCAAGCAATTCTCCTGCCTCAGCCTCCCTAGTAGCTGAGATGACAGGCACGCGCCACCATGCCTGGCTAATTTTTGGTATTTTTAGTAGAGACGGGGTTTCACCATGTTGGCCAGGCTGGTCTCAAACTCCTGACCTCAGGTGATCCACCCACCTCAGCCTCACATGGTGCTGGGATTATGAGCATGAGCCACCATGCCCGGCGCTAACAGCTTTTTTTTACAGATACAGAAAACCTCTAAAGTTTATACAGAGTCTTAAGAGACCCAGAGAAGCCAAACAATTTTGTAAAAGAACAGAGTTGGAGAACTCACACTTGCTGATTTCAAAACTTACTATATACGGCCACAGTAATGAAAACAATGTGGGACTGGCATAAAGACAGAAATAGAGACCAATGGAATAAAATAAAAAGCTCAGAAATAAATGATTGCATATATGGTCACTGATTTTTGGCAAAGGTTACAAAGACCATTCAATGGGGAAAAGACTGTCTTTTCAACAGATGGTGCTGAGACAGATGTCCACATCCAGAAGCGTGAGGTTGGATCCTCACCTAACACTGTATTCAAAAAATAATGGAAAATGCAGCTGGGCGTGGTGGCTCACGCCTGTAATCCCAGGACGTTGGGAGGCTGAGGCAGGTGGATCACCTGAGGTCAGGAATTCAAGACCAGTCTGTCCAACATGGTGAAACCCGGTCTCTACTAAAAATATAAAAACTAGCCAGGCGTGGTAATGGGTGCCTGTCATCCCAGCTACCTGGGAGGCTGAGGCAGGAGAATCGATTGAACCTGGGAGGCGGAAGTTGCAGTGAGCTGAGATCATGCCACTGCACTCCAACCTGGGTGACAAGAGCGAAACTCTGTTCCAAAAAAAAAAGGAAAATGTATATGGATGAAAGGCCCGTACTTAAGAGCTAAAACCAGAACACTCTTTGAAGAAGACATGGGGGGAAAGCTTTATGACACTGGATTTGACAACGATTTCTTGGATATGATACAAAAGCATAATCAAAGAAATAGACAAACTTGATTAAAATTAAAAACGTTTGGCCCTGGGAAATGATGTGCAGCCAGAAAGACAGCCACCCCCTTGCCCGTCACGCAACGCGTGTTCGTAGGGAACCTGGCACTAAACCGTCTGTAGATGACCTGTTTCTGGGTTGGGGTTTCATGCGTGGCAGAGCAGCTCCCTCAGTACGATCTGTTGAAAGTCAGCCCCCGACCCAAGGGTTTGTAAAGATAATAAAAGGTTTTAAAATGGGGGAAAATAAATAAACTTTTGTACATCAAAGATTACGACCGATAGCGTGAAAAGACCACCTACAGAATGAGGAAATGTATTTGCAAATTCTCTGTAAGAGGTTTTTATGCAGAATATGTAAAGAGGTTGTACATCTCAACAACAACAGAAAATTAAACAACCCAATTCAGAAATGGGCAAAGAAGGGGCTTGAATAGCCATCTCTCTAAGGAAGGCCCACAAGGGCCAATTCCCACATGAAAGGGTGTCCAGCATCACCAGCCACCAGGGAAGCCAAATCAGAGCCACGGTGAGACGCGCCTCAGAGGATGTGGCAATATCGGAACTCTCACGCGTTGCTAGTGGGGATGTAAACGCTGCAGCCATCGTGGAAACCAGTCTGGTGGTTCCTCAGATCGCGAAGCATAGGATTACCCTATGATCTGTAGCAACTCCACTCCTAAGTGTATGCCACAGGCATGCAAACCAGGAACACAAACAGATCTTCATACAACAGTGTTTACTGCAGCATTGTTCACAGTAGCTGAAGGACAGAAACAACCCAGATGTCTCAGCAGATGCCTGCATCAGCACATTCAGTCCATCCATACGATGGGATGCTACTCAGCCATAAAAAGTAATGAAATTCTGACCTATGAACAGCATGGATGGACCTTGAGGACATTCTGCTGAGGGAAAGAAGCCAGACACAAGGACAAATCCTATATGAGGTGACCGATAGAAGCCGTCGAGAGTAGTGAGATTCATAGAGACAGAAGGTAGACTGGAGATTCCCTGGGGCTGGGGGATGGTATTTTGCCTCATGATTGTAGAGCTTTGTTTTGGGTAATGGAAAAGTTTTGGAAATAGTGGTGATTGTGAATGTGTTTAATGCCACAAAACTGTATAAAATGTTTTAAATGGCAAGTTTTGTTATATATTACCATAACAACGTTTAAATTCTTAGTTTTTCATATTAATACACATTTTTCCAACAGCAAAGTGACCACACTCCTCATAGTAATTCAACTCCTGCCTCATGTCACATTAAACTTTCACTATTTTCTCATTAAATATTATTCTGTGAAACACCTAAATGGCTGTATCAATTTATGATATAATTTTACCATTTTTAGTCAAATTTGAATATTTAATATTTATCTTATTTTCAATTTTTATTATAAACAATGCTTCAGTAAACATTTTTATAGTTAAATATTTGCACATTAGGCTTCTTTAGGACAGATTTCTGGCTGTAGAATTGCTAGATCAAAGTAGGCAAACATTTGGCCAGGTTCAGTGGCTTGCTTCTGTAATGCTAGTGTTTGGGGAGGCTGAGGCAGAAGGATGGCTTGAGGTGAGGAGTTTGAGATCAGCCTGGACAACATAGTGAGACCCCGTCTCTGTAAGAAATGAAAAATTAGCTGGGCATGATGGCACGTGCCTGTAGGCATAGCCCCTTGGGAAGCTGAGGCAGGAGCATCACTTGAGCACAGGAGTTTGAGGCTACAGTGAGCTGGATTAGCACCACTGCACTTTAGCCCAGGCGACAGAGTGAGACCCCATCTCTAAGTAAAAAAAAAAAAAAAAAAGCTAGAGAAAAACAGCACGTTACATCTAGACAGACAACGTTATGAAATATTATTGACTTCTCATCTGAAACCATGGAGGCAGTTTTTATTGTGCTGTAAGAAGCAAAGCCAAAAAAATGTGAACCCAGAATCCTACATCCAGTAAAAGTATCCTTCAGCAAATGATGGTGAAATCAAACATGTTCGGGTAAAAAAAACAAAAGGCACATAAGCTTGCTTGGAGTCCTCAAGCTTCCAGGAGGAAAACTTAGCGCTTTGGGAATGAATGAGGAGCACCAGATGGCGAGTATGAAGACGTTTTTCTATTTAAATTTCCCAAAATGTGAGAGGTCATTTAAACTCAAATAATGTCATAAGGTGGAGTTTAGACACGTTTGGAAGCACAGTAAGTCTTCGCTTAACACTGTTGACAGGTCCTTAGAGCATGCGACTTCTTCAAGTGTTGAAGCCAGTTTACCACAGATTGATTGATCTAAACAAGAGTGAAGTTCTTCTGCCATATTCCTGGTCACAAAAACATCGGCAAGCTTCCAAATCAAGACCAAAGTATTTCTAATATTAAACACTGAAATACATGTGAGCCATACAGACATTTAAGAAAGATTAATACAAACAAGATAAATATTTACCCAGTTATTCCAGGTCAGGGTTGGGAGTGAACAGAGCCTATCCTGGCAACTCAGGTCACCTGGCGGGAAGCAGTCTGGGCCAGGAACACCATCCTATCGCAGGGTGCACGCACGCGCACGCACACACGCGCACACACACACACACACACACACACACTCTCTCACACACACACACACACACTCTCACACACACACACACATTCACTCAGACCAGGACAGCGTAGACACGCCCATTCATCTAACATGCGAGTCTTTGAGATGTGAGTGAAATTGAGGTACCCAGAGAAAGCGCACACAGACACGGGAGGACCTGCAGACTCCACAGACAGTGGACCCGGCTGGGAGTGGTTTTTGTTTGTTTGTTTTTAACCTCATCAATGTTATAACAAAACAACGCTTAATGAAACGATCCTATTGAAGACCTGCTGTGAAATACAGGATAATAACTCCCCAAAGGAGGGCAGTGTGAAAGTGGGATCACACTGTTGTAGAGGTGTTTTATTGTGGGAGGTGGTACAATATTAATCTAAGAAAACCAATAAAGACGAGTATTGTAATCCCTGGAGAAAGCACCAAGAAAATAAAACAAGTATAGCTTTTCAGGAAAAAAAACTAGTAGAGGAAGTAAAATATAATACTGAAAAACTGTGCAACTAGAATGCAGGAATAAAAGCAGATGGGACAAATAGAAAACAAACAGCAGAGCGACAGACGCCAACCTTACTCTGTCAGTAATTACGCTGCAGGCTCGCCCTCATCCTAAAAGGCAGAGGTTTGACGGCATCGAAAGCAAGAACCAGCCATGTCTTCCTGCAGCGTGCCCGCTTCCAACACGAAGACGCCAGCCAGGCTGGAGAAGCACGCTTGCACGTGGCAAGCAGGTGAATCCGAGGAGAGGCAAATTACGAAGCCTGGAAGACCACAGAGGCCGCCTTTGTGATTCCAGCACAGGGAAGTGTCTTTTAAGACACAAAAATGATTGACAAAGTTAAGTGCGTTAAAATTTAAGAATTTCTCTTCAAAAAGATGTCACAAAGGACAAGAACAGGCAGTCTAAAAACTGGGGGAAGATTTTGCAACACATCGGCCAAAGATTAACATCCAAAAATATAAAGAACTACAAATGAGGCCAAGTGCGGTGGCTCACGCCTGTACTCCCAGCACTTTGGGAGGCCGAGGTGGCTGGATCACGAGGTCAGGAGATCGAGACCATCCTGGCTAACACAGTGAAACCCCGTCTCTACTAAAAATACAAAAAAATTAGCTGGGCGTGGTGGCGGGTGCCTGTAGTTCCAGCTACTCAGGAAGCTGAGGCAGGAAAATGATGTGAACCCAGGAGGCAGCGCTGGCAGTGACCTGAGATCGCACCACTGCACTCCAGCGTGGGCGACAGAGCCAGACTCCGTCTCAAAAAAAAAAAAAAGAAATTAAACCACACAGAAAAATAGGCAAAGAACATAAATGTGCAGTTCCCAGAAGAGGAAATACATGCGTATGACCGACAAGCAGGTGAAAACACAGGACTGAGGGACCATCTTACAGTCACTGAATTCCATACAACGTAACAGGTGGAAAAGACTGACAGGGGCGGGACATAGAGCAGCAGGCAGGGTCCTTACTGGTGGGGCGCAGGGACTGCAGGCCGCCTGGCAAGCAGGGCCTCACACCAGTAGGGTCTGTGATGTGTCTGCAGATGATATACACTGTGATCTAGAGAATTGAAAAGGGTGTAAAAACATCATTTATGGATATATGTAGTAAAGGTATCGAGATCCATGGGAATGATGAGTAACAAATTCAGTATACTGATTACTACTTCTCAGGAGGAGGCAGGAAAAAAAACCAGACAGGCGCTGTGTGGGATGTCCCTTGGGTGGGGATGGGCTCCAGTGTCTTGAGCTTCTGTTTGTGTGCCTGCAGACGTCACAGCTAGCTGATGTCACTGAACCCGACAGAAGCCTTTCCTTACCTGCAGTCCTACTCTTTGCCACCTTCACGTCTATTCCCACGGGGTTCCTTTGGCTGACTCTCAATCCCCTCACCCCCCACTCTGCCGCTCGCAGCCCTGCCCTCCTCCTGCCTGGTGTCTTGCTCTTGTGACAGCTGGCCTCCTTCACTAAGCTTCCTTTGCTGGCGTCTGTTTTTTACCTGCTTGATTCAGAAGTGCTTGCCCAAGGTCTCTTCCAGGTGCACCTGCTTCTGTCGTGAATGCTGTGACATTCTGCCAGCAGTTAGGGGATTGTCAGCTGCACTATTCCAGCGATTAAAGACACTTGAAAATTAAGGCAGACCTCTAACAACCATGCATCATTTTGTATTCATAATAAAATTACAATTCTGAACACTAGCCGTATGGGAATCGGGTGTGCTGGCTTTCCTTGAGGAAGGTGAGCACGCTGATTTAGCACCAGCTGGGGGAGCAGTATGTGCAGTGATGCCTGTGAAACTCTACGACTGCTGCACTGACTCCACCGAGATAAGGGGAGAAAGGTAATGAAGGAACATGGTTAAATGGAGACAGGAACAGGGGAGCAAAGCAAAGCAAACACCTGAAGGGAGACAGTGGTGGAGTGTGTCCGCGGGCCTGTGCAAGGAGCGCAGGCAGGAAGAACCCTGCATAAGGTGCGTGGATGGCCCAGCGGTGCGGGCGGCACCGGCTCCCCTGCCTCTTCTGGAGCTTCCTGGGTCTGACCTCCAACCTTGCATGTCATTGTTTTCCTTTGAGATGGTTTGATCGGTGTGATCTATTTGGTCTCCTCAGGGAAACAGAGCTGAAAGGAAATGAGAAGGTGTTCCCAATCTGGGCATGGTGGCTCATGCCTGGAATCTCAGCACTGTAATCCCAGTTATGATGCCTACGACTCCCAGACCAAAGTGGGAGGATTGCTTGGAGCCAGGAGTTCAAAAATGGCCTAGGCAGTGTAGCAAGACCCTGTCTCTAGGAAAGAAAAAAGTACATTAGCCAGGCATGGTGGTGCACACCTGTAGTCCCAGCTACGTGCGAGGCTGAGGCAGGAGGATCACTTGAGCATGGGAATCAGAAGCTGTGGTGAGCTGTGATCGCACCACTGCACTCCAGCTTGGGCGATACAGCAAGACCCCGTCTCAAAAAGGAGAGAAAGAGAAAAAAAAAACAAGATGTGCCCAGCAGCAAAGGAAGCAAGAGGAGGGCAGAGCCCGTGGCATTTCCGGGGCTGTGGGGTGGGCCTGGCGCTCTTTGTGTTCCCGCTTTTTGCCATCTATTATTTTAAGTTCTGTGGTACACGGACAACTATTACTGAATCATTCACGCTGTCTTCACTGTGCCAGGCGACCGACCACTCATGGGGCCACAGGGGGCTGCACACAGGACTTGCACCTCGGCTGTTCCCTTGGCCTCAGCCTGGGTTTCCTTGTCTTTTGAGCAGGACAGTACCCCACCCGCATGGTGGACACTGGGTTCTCCTGGATCCCGCACTCAGGGCTGGCACACCAGGATCACAGGTATGGATTCTTTGACTAAGTGGCATTTCTGTTGCAGGACGCAGAGGGCTCTACGTGTTTGCACCTGGCTGCCAAGAAAGGCCACTACGAAGTGGTCCAGTACCTGCTTTCAAATGGACAGATGGATGTCAACTGTCAGGTACAGCCACCCTCTCCCCTTAGCAGCACACCGTGCGGACTGGCTACAGAAAGTCACTGTTCTGCAGCTCCTGGTCCCACCCCCATTCTCCATGGCGTCCCCTCCCACGCACAGAGCCAGCTCGGGCCCTCCACGGCATCCCCTTCCACACACAGAGCCAGCTCGGGCCCTCCACGGCATCCCCTTCCACACACAGAGCCAGCTCGGGCCCTCCACGGCATCCCCTTCCACACACAGAGCCAGCTCGGGCCCTCCACGGCGTCCCATCCCACACACAGAGCCAGCTCGGGCCCTCCACGGCGTCCCATCCC
Source organism: Pongo pygmaeus (assembly GCF_028885625.2). NCBI lineage: Eukaryota > Metazoa > Chordata > Mammalia > Primates > Hominidae > Pongo > Pongo pygmaeus. The sequence goes on from NC_072386.2 coordinate 128,575,483, forward strand.
ACACACACAGCCAGCTCGGGCCCTCCACGGCGTCCCATCCCACACACACAGCCAGCTCGGGCCCTCCAGCGTCCTCTTCCACACTCAGGGCCAGCTCGGGCCCCCCACGGTGTCCCATCCCACACACACAGCCAGCTCGGGCCCTCCACGGTGTCCCCTTCCACCCATAAGGCTAGTTCAAGCCCTTGGGCCCTGGAGTGCCTTGTCCCCTCCCTGTCCCCTTCTTGCCTGGCCTGCTGTGAATGCTCACAGCAGGGTAGGCTCTGCACTGTGTCTGGCTGGAGGCTCTTCCCTTGTTCTCCATCAGCTGTGTCTAGATATCACCATTTGAGGGAGGTGTCACTGGCCTCCCTCCGTGGCACCCATCTTCCTTCCCGCTCATTGTCTGTCTCTACCCCACAGCCAGCACCACGGGGCAGGGTTTGCCGTGCATGTGTGCTGATGCGCGGTGCCTCACACACAGGGGCCACCTGCCTCACGAGTGAATGACTGGGGAGATCAAAGAAGGGCAGGCTTTGAGGCTGCTCAGCTCAGCATGCACTGGGCGTCCCTCCTGTATGGATTGAGACTGCTCACCACGCACTGGGGGTCCCTCCTTCATGGACCCACAGCTCTGGGATAAGTGCCATCCTCACGCTGTCTCTCACTCCTTCCTTCAGGAGGCTTGGTCCAAGTCTTTTTAGCCCAGTGGTTGCCCACTCAGTTGTTGACGCCCAGCTTCTGTGCCCTCTTGGCGTGGCAGTGTCCCCATGGGCTGGAAGCAGCAGCGCCTGTGATGTGCTCAAAGGCCCATACTCTTGCCTTTGCCCTGAGGGTCCAGAGGCTGGAGCCCCCACCTGGTCACTGCATCTGAAGCATCCCCTGACCTCTTCTCTCTGACGTTGTACCCTCGTCCATTGAGCAAGGGGGCTGGGCTCCGGGAGGCTGCGCTCTGCTGTCCCTGCTGTGTTCCCAGTGCCTGTGGTGGTGCTGACTGTCAACCGCAGGGGAGATGTAGCTTTAATCATGGAGGCTGCTGTGTCTGTGACCATCGGATGTGCAGGCTGACCATCACCGCAGGGCAGATGTAGCTTTAATCGTGGAGGCTGCTGTGTCTGTGACAGTGGGATGTGCAGGTCTTTTGAGGGGTGCTGGGGAAGAGGCTGAGTCTTCTGCCTTCAGAGTAGGAATTGGCCATATGACTCTCATTTTCAGAAAAGTTGCCTTTTTCTGGCTTAAAGAAAATTGCCGAGGCCCACTGACTGGACTCAGGAGTGGCAGGAGCCGCAGAGCTGATCAGCCTGGGTGGGCATTCTGCTCCCTGCCCAGGAGGAAGCAGGGGCGTCCGCCTCTGTCCACCTGTCCGTCTCCCACCCACAGTTCCCAGCTGCTGCTCTGATGGGGTCCCTGGCTCTCCTGCGTGGAGCCACCATTGGAGGCTGAAGGAGGAGCAGAGCCTGCTACAGCCCAGGCTTCCCGCCAGTCAAGCCTGCTGGTGTGCTCTGGGTCTGGCCTGGGCTTACGAAGTTTCAGCTCCCGTGTGTGTGCCATTAGACTCGTTGCACGCAGCTGTGTTGGTGTGTCCCCAGTGAGTGGTGCCCAACTGGGAGCGGGCAAGGCTGACAGCACAGGGCATGTCAGGCAGGGTGGTTGGGCCCGGCCCAGTCCTGGTTCTGCCTTCATCCTGCACTTGTGGAGCTACCTGGGCTGTGCTCTGAGGAAGAACTGTGGCCTCCGAGGGTTGCATTCAGGTCCTGAGTGAGACACTTGCACGAGGGGCATGGTACCTGGGAGGTGCAGAGACCTCGGCGTGGGAGTCCTCATTGCTGTGGCGGTTGCCAGTCTCTGGAGCGATGACAGCTTTGTTCTCTTCCCTGGCAGGACGACGGAGGCTGGACGCCCATGATCTGGGCCACGGAGTACAAGCACGTGGACCTTGTGAAGCTGCTGCTGTCCAAGGGCTCTGACATCAATATCCGGGACAACGTAAGTTCGTCACACCCTCCCCGGGAGCCGTGTCCTGGAGGGGTGGGGACCTCCTCCCCCAGAAGGTTCTTTTCTCAAAAGCAGAACCCTGGCATCTGGTGGCGGCTTTGACCTCTTCCTGTGGCAGCATCGGCCTGGCGCTGTGCTGTGGCTGTCCTGTGCCGGATGCAGATGGAGGATGTGTGGCAGCATCGGCCCGGCGCTGTGCTGTGGCTGTCCTGTGCCAGATGCAGATGGAGGATGTGTGGCAGCATCGGCCCGGCGCTGTGCTGTGGCTGTCCTGTGCCAGATGCAGATGGAGGATGTGTGGCAGCATCGGCCCGGCGCTGTGCTGTGGCTGTCCTGTGCCAGATGCAGATGGAGGATGTGTGGCAGCATCGGCCCGGCGCTGTGCTGTGGCTGTCCTGTGCCGGATGCAGATGGGGGGTGTGTGGCAGCATCGGCCCGGCGCTGTGCTGTGGCTGTCCTGTGCCGGATGCAGATGGGGGGTGTGTGGCAGCATCGGCCCGGCGCTGTGCTGTGGCTGTCCTGTGCCGGATGCAGATGGGGGGTGTGTGGCAGCATCGGCCCGGCGCTGTGCTGTGGCTGTCCTGTGCTGGATGCAGATGGGGGATGTGAGGTCCCAGCAGAGGCCACCCTCTAGGGATCTACAGGTTCAGAGGGCGCTGCACTGCCCTGCTTTCCCTCCTGCTGCCTCACGGGGCTGTGCCTGGGCCTGAGGCTACTGACCCTCGTGCGGGTGCCACAGCACCTCTGGCTCTCCCTTTGTTTTTGTTTTTGTTTTTTTAATGGATGGAGTCTCGCTCTGTCGCCCAGGCTAGAGTGCAGTGGCGCGGTCTTGGCTCACTGCAACCTCTACCTCCTGGGTTCAAGCGATTCTCCTGCCTCAGCCTCCGGAGTAGTTGGGATTACAGGTGCCCACCACCACACCTGGCTAATTTTTGTATTTTTAGTAGAGACGGGGTTTTACCGTGTTGGCCAGACTGGTCTTGAACTCCTGACCTCAGGTGATCCGCCTGACTCAGCCTCCCATAGAGCTGGATTACAGGTGTGAGCCACCGCGCCCGGCCAATTTTTGTAGTTTTAGTTAGAGACAGGGTTTAGCCATGTTGGCCAGGCTGGTCTTGAACTCCTGACCTCAGGTGATCTGCCCACCTCATCCTCCCAAAGGATTTACAGGCATGAGCCACCACGCCTGGCCCCTGGCTCTCTCTTTGAAACAAAGGAAAGAAAAGTGAATCATTATCGTACCACGGTTTTCTAGGATGTGATTTAAGATGCTTCACAGTTAGTTTTGCAAGGCCCATTTGTTTGCTCAGAAAATAGAGTTTGGAGCTGAGGTAAGAGGACTCCCCAGCCCTAGGGTGGCTCCTTCAGCTTGAGAGTGGCAGCAGGTGACTGATTAACTCAAAAGGGTGTTCACTAGAAGATCTTCAGGGACCCACAGAACCAGTGGGGCTGCCAGGGGGCTGGGTGTGGCACTGGGCACGACAGCAAGGGGCGAGGGGGTCCTCTGGTCACCTCCCAAGACGGGCATAGACATGCTGCAGCCCACAGAGCTGTGTCCGCCTTCACGGAGGGCTCCAGAGGCCAGAAATGGGAGGTGCTGCAGCCCGCAGAGCTGTGTCCGCCTTCACAGAGGGTTCCAGAGGCCAGAAATGGGAGGTGCTGCAGCCCGCACAGCTGTGTCTGCCTTCACAGAGGGTTCCAGAAGCCAGAAATGGGAAGTCCAGCCACAAATAAACCCATTAAATTGATAATAAGAAAGAAGATTTGACACAGAAAAAGAAGATTTCTAAAAGCAGACTATTAAATCTCCAGTGTGCTGAAGCCTGGTGTCTGAGGAGGGAGGGTTGACACTTCCTCTCAGAGCCTGAGGACGGTGTGGGCACGGGCATTTGCCATTCATTGTTGGCACGGGGAGGTCTGCATTTGGAACCCCTCCCTGCATGTAAGCAGACCCCACCTCCCACCTAGAAACAGGGACCACTGGCTGTGGGCACCCGCTGCCTCCCTGCAGGCACGCAGGCCTCTCTGGAGTGACTGGTCCTGAGCTGCGGTGCCTCCTCCGTGGGCTGCAGGGCTTCCATGGCTGTATCCAGGGGGTTTCTACCTCATTCTACTGGAGTTCTTTCCCACTGGGGGTTAGGATGACGGCACCATGGAGAGAGGAGCCCTGAGCCGGCAGAAGGAAGAGAAGAGGGAAGCAGAGGCAGAGGAGCCCTGAGCTGGCGGAAGGCTATGGCGGGTACCTTGGAGGAAGAGAGGAGGGAAGCAAAGGCAGAGGCCACTGCCAGGTGGGGCCGCCTCACCCACCGCCCCCGGAGACTGCGTGGCGGGGAAGGCAGCCCTAGTGTGGCTGGTTGGCCTGCGTGCCTGGGCAGCTTGCCGCCTGTCCAGGTGTCAGAGCTGTTAGCTCTCTGATGCTGGTGGCTGTTCCCCCGGAATGGAAGCATTCATTAAATTTCAAGTTTGTTATTTATACAATGAAACACTTCATTAATTTGACCACTTTATTGCTGTATAATAGGTAGGCTGCATATATTGAAAGTACACACTTGGGTGCATTTTCACCGAGAAGCCATCGTTGCTGTCGGAAGAGTGAGCCCGGTCCTCCCTCATGCCCTGATGATCTTCAGGTGATCCTCCGCACTTCACAGCCGCGCCCAGCCCACCCCTGCCACCCATCGCTGGGCTTTCTGTTGTCTGCATGTCTCGGTTTTATAGAAAAGGGCTCTCACCATGAGCGGCTTTCCCTCACGTCTTTAAGCCGAGATCCTCATTTTCATTGCCTGAGTGCCCATTGTGTGAATGTGTCCGTTTACCCTTCACCTGTTAGTGGACATTTAGGTTGTTTCTGATTTTTGGTGGTTACTAAGAGAGATGCTGTGAATACTCATGCCTTCATTTTTCTTGATTAAACCCTTGGGAGTAGAATGGTTAGAACACATGACAGGTGTCTAGGCTTAACATTTTCAGAGACTGCCAGTAGCTGGGCATGGTGACACACACCTGTGGTCCCAGATACTTGGGAGGCTAAGGTGAGAGGATCGCTTGAGCCCAGGAGGTCAAGGCTGCAGTAAGCTGAGATCGCACCACTGCACCCCAGTCTGTCTCAAAAGTTAAAAAAAAAAAAATCTGCCAAACTGCTTTCCAAGTGATTGTACCATCTCTAGTGTATGAGAGTGCATTCATCCGTTCTCACACTGCTATCAGGGTTCTACCTAAGACTGTGTAATTTATAAACAAAAGAGGTTTAATTGACTCACAGTTCAGCATGGCTGGGGGGTCCTCAGGAAACTTAACAATCATGGCAGAAGGTGAAGGAGAAGCAAAGCACGTCTTACATGGTGGCAGGAGAGAGAGATTGAGGAGCGTTTTACCACACTTTGAAACCAGCTCTTGTGAGAACTCACTCACATGAGAACAGCATGGGGGACCCACCCCCATAATCCAATCAGGTCCCTCCCTTGACACATGGGGATTACAATTCAAGACAAGATTTGGGTGGGGACACAGAGCCAACCCATATCAGACAGTCCTGGTTCCTCTGCATCCTTCCTAACACTTAGCATGGTCAGTCTTTAAATTTTATCCATTTTAGTAGGTGTGTAGTGGTATCTTGTTGTGGTTTTAGTTTTTAGTTCATTTCATTTTCATTCCTCTAATGACAGTTGATGTTAAGCATCTTTTTATGGGCTTATTTATGATCCATATATCTTTTTTAATGAAGTGTCTGTTCAAATATTTTTCTTGCTTATTATTGGGTATTCTGGAGTTTTAAGCGTTTATGTTCTGGATATAAGTCCTTTATCAGATATACGGTTTACAGATCTGTCTTTGGAAGTGCAGAATTTTAAAAGTTTTTATAAAGTTTGGTTTATCAACGTTTTTATTTTTAACTGGATCCTGTTTTTGGCGTTCTGTTTAAGAAATCACTGCCTAATCTGAGAACCCAAAGATATTCTCCCACATTTTCTTATATGAGTTTTATGGTTTGGGGGTTTACATTTAGGTCTGTTTTTTATTATAGTTGACTTTTGTATATGGTGTGAGGTATGGATTGAACTTTTTTTTTTTGCTTATGGATGCCTAGTTCAGTGCCATTTGTTGAGAAAACCATTCTTTCTACATTGAATTGACTCTGTACCATTGCCAAAAGCCAGTTGTCTGCATGTGTGAGTCAGTTACCCATGTGTTATTCTACATGTGTCAGTCATTTGCGTGTCTGTCAGTCATCCATGTATGAGTCAGTCGTCCATGTGTGAGTCAGTCATCTGCATGTCTGTCAGTCATCCACATGTGTCAGTCCACATGTCTGTCAGTCGTCCACATGTGAGTCAGTCTGCATGTGTGAGTCAGTCATCTGCATGTGAGTCTGTCATCCGCATGTGTGAGTCCATCATCTGTATGTGTCATTTGTCCATGTGTGAGTCATCCACATGTGAGTCAGTCATCTGCATGTCTGTCAGTCATCCACGTGTGTCAGTCCACATGTGTGTCAGTTGTCTACATGTGAGGGTCAGTCATCTGCATGTATGAGTCAGTCATCTGCATGTGTGTGAGTCTGTCGTCCACATGTATGAGTTGGTCATCCATGTCAGTTGTCCGCATATGTATCAGTCATCTGCATGTGTGAGCCAGTCATCCGCATGTGTGAGCCAGTCGTCCACATGTCAGAGTCAGTTGTCCACATGTGTGTAAAGTCAGTTGTCCACGTGTGTGTCAGCTCCAGGACCCTCTCTTTTGATGCATTGATCTGCATATCTGCCTTTAGGCAAGTACTGTCCTTGTTTGACTGATGTAGCTTTACAGTAGGTCTTGCAAAATCATTTTTCTCCTCCCAAACTTGATACTGCTATTCTCCTATATTTTACATATATATATGTTCTGAACACCATAATAGCCATATGGTTATTCTGTTTAAACAGTCAGTCTTTTTTTTTTTTTTTAGATGGAGTCTTGCTCCGTCGCCCAGGCTGGAATGCAGGGACATGATCTTGGCTCACTGTAACCTCCGCCTCCTGGGTTCGAGCTATTCTTATGCCTCAGCCTCCTGAGTAGCTGGGATTACAGGCACGAGCCACCACGCCTGGCTAATTTTTGTATTTTTAGTAGAGACGGGGTTTCACCATCTTGGTCAGGCTGGTCTCGAATTACTGACCTCGTGATCCACTCACCTTGGCCTCCCATAGTGCCGGGATTACAGGTGTGAGCCACTGCGCCCGGCCTGGTTTTTTTTTTTTTTTTTTTTTTTTTTGGGAGACGGAGTCTCACCCTGTCACCCAGGCTGGAGTGCAGTGGTGCGATAGCTCACTGCAACCTCCACCTCCCTGGTTCAAGCGATTCTCCTGCCTCAGCCTCCCAAGTAGCTGGGATTACAGGCACATGGCACCACGCCTGGCTAATTTTTGTATTTTTATTAGGGATGGGGGTTTCACCATGTTGGCTAGGCTGGTTTCAAACTCCCAACCTCAGGTGATCTGCCTGCTTTGGCCTCCCACAGTACTGGGATTGCAGACATGAGCCACCACGCCCAGCTGAGTGGTCTCTTCGAAAGACTGCAGAAGAGCTCTGCAGTTGCTCCTGCTGTCCCCATCCCTGTCCCCGCCAAGCTTCTCCACCTTAGTGGGCTCATGCTCCTGATGTTGCTTCCCTTCTGCTGGCCTCACTCCCTTTGCCTTTTCTGTGGTGTTGGTCTGCTTGTGATGAGCTCTTGCAGCTTTTTTTTTTTTGAAATGGAGTTTTGCTCTTTCGCCCAGGCTGGAGTGCAGTGGTGCGATCTTGGCTCACTGCAAACGCCTTCTTCCGGGTTTCAGGCGATTCTCCTGCCACAGCCTCCTGAGTACCTGGGATTATAGGCACTGGCCGCCACGCCCAGGAAATTTTTGTGTTTTTAGTAGAGATGGGTTTCACCATTTTGGCCAGGCTGGTCTCGAATTCCTGACCTCGTGATCCGCCCGCCTCGGACTCCCAAAGTGCTGGGATTACAGGCGTAAGCCACTGTGCCCGGCCCTCTTACAGCTCTTTAATGCCTGGAAAGTCCTTATTTTGCTTTCATTTTTGAAAGATGTTCTTAGAATTCTGGATGCGTAGTTATTTCTTCCAGTGCTTTAAATGGCGGTTTCCCTGGGTCCTCACCTGCAGTGTTTGCAGTGAGAAATCCAGCACCACCGCACAGTTATTTCTCTGTGTATAATGTGTCTTTTTTATATGGCTGCTTTTAAAATGTTTTTTCTGTATCTCTTGGTTTTAGCAATTGGATTTTCCTCTAAGCCTTAGTTTGTCTGCAAAGCAATTTGATTACTGATGTGCCTTGGTGTTACTTTGTGTGTGTGCACTTAGGGTTCATTGAGCTTCTTGGATCTGTGGATTTAGGGTTTTTGACAAATTTGGAAATTTTTCAGTCATTATTTCTTCAGATAAGGTTTTCTGCCCACCACGCTTTCCAGTATTCCAGGAATATTGTGTATGTAGGAGTTCTCAGAGGCTCCACAGCTCACTGGTGCTCTTTTCAATTTTTAAATTATTATTTTTTCCCTCTGTGTTTCAGTTGAGCAGGTTTTTGTTGGTTTGTCTTCCAGTCCACTCATCTTTTCTTCTGCACGTGATGCTGTTGAGCTCATCCGGTCTGTGTGCTTACATTCTAGGCATTGTCGTTTTCAGCTCTAAAAGTTCTGTTGGAGTCTTTCAAACATTTCCTAACATGTTTCTACTTAACTTTCGAACCTATAGAATACAGTTATACCAATGGCTTTATTTATTTATTTATTTATTTATTTATTTATTTATTTTAAGACAGAGTTTCACTCTTTTGCCCAGGCTGGAGTGCAGTGGCGCAATCTCGGCCCACTGTAACCTCCACCTCCCAGGTTCAAGCAATTCTCCTGCCTCAGCCTCCCGAGTAGCTGGGATTACAGGGGCGCACCACCACGCCTGGCTAAGTTTTGTATTTTTAGTAGAGGCGGGGTTTCACCACGTTGCCCAGGCTGGTCTCGAACTCCTGACCTCAAATGATCCCCCCGCCAAGGCCTCCCAAAGTGCTAGGATTACAAGTGTGAGCCACTGCACCCAGCCCACCAATGGCTTTAATGACCTTGTTTGCTAATCCAGCATCTGTGTCAAAGCTGGGCTTTTTGATTGACTGGGTTTTTCTCCCTATTGTGGGTCATGTTTCCTGCTCCTTTGCACGTCTGGTAACCTGTAGCCGATGCCAGGATGTGGGTGGGTTTTACAAAACTTGTATGGTGCTAAGGACTCTTCTTCCTGTGAATGTTCTTGAACTTTGTTCTGGAACTCAGCTAAGTCACTTGAAACCAGTCAGATCATGTTGGATTTTGCTTTTCAGGTTTGTTAGGTGGGTCTGGAGCCACTGAGGCAGGTCCGTCCACTGTCCTCCAGCCCACAGCCTATGGATGGAGAGTGTGGCCTGCCTGGCTGTGGGGAAAGGCCCCGGCTTTGAGTGCAGGTTCTCAACAGGCTCGTGGCCGCTGGTGTCCTGCCGGGTGCCCCAGATGGAAGTACACCGATCTCTGGAACCTCTCTTGGAGCTCTGTTTTCTGTCTGAGCATCCGGGGGCCCTGCCTGGCTACCCCCTGCACCATGGTTGGAGCTCTGGTGGCAGTTAGCTGGGCAGCCGCGGGCTCCCTCACAGACCCGCCTCTCAGGGGCATGGTCCTTCCCTGCCTGGTGTCTGGTGTCTTGATAGCCATGGTCATAGGTTTTGACTGTTGTGTTTTACTCTTCTGGTTCTTTTAGGTGGGAAGGTAAACCTGTTCTGGTCTGTATCACCCCATCGTTTCAGGAGTGCGGTTGCTCACCAGGTGTAGGCCAGGCTTGTCATAACTCAGCCAGCTTCAGAAAGGCTGGGCGTTTGAACAGTCCCAGGGTGGAAGGATCTTAGGTGAACTGGAAGCTCTCAAAAATGTAATTCTGGGGTGGGGCGTGGTGGCGGATCACTTGAGGTCAGGAGTTTGAGACCAGCCTGGGCAACATGGTGAAACCCCGACTCTACTAAAAATACAAAATGATTAGCTGGGCCTGGTAGCATAAGCCTGTTATCCCAGCTACTGGGGAGGCTAAGGCACGAGAATCGCTTGAACCTCAGAGGCAGAGGTTGCAGTGAACCGAGATTGTGCCAGCTGCATTCCAGCCTGGGTGATGGAGTGAGACTCCGCCTCTAAAAAAAAATAAAAATGTAATTCTGGTTATAAAATCATAAATCATTCTGATAAAGGAAAAAGAAAAGAGGCCCCTAAGCAAGCAACCTTTTGTTCAAGGAGCTCTCAAATGTGTGGAGGAGGGAAGCCAGAAACAAAGAGCAGAGGGGTGGTAGAGCCCCAGAGCAGCAGAGGCTCTTCAGGAAATCCACTGAGGCCGACACACGGAGTTCGCTTTTAGTTTTCTCTTTTAGAAGTCAAGGAAACAGTGAAGCCCATGCCCAGGGCTGGCCGTTTGTGGATGAAGATATCAGAGACCAGGCTACTCGGTTTCTGTTCTGCTTTTTTCTTCCCCTTCACTGAGCTGGAAAGGTTGACGGTGCCGCACGGTGTGGAGTTGGGAGGAGGGCTGCGTGAGAGGTCAAGGGTGTCTCAGAAGAGCCAGCGTCCTCTCTTGGGGGTGACCCTGCCGACCTGCAGAGCCAGTCCCTGGGATGTGGCGGCGGCCCTGTGCCCTCAGAGGGAGGCGGGGCAGAGCTCAAATGGAAGCAGAGCCTGCGGGGTGGAGACCGCACCCCTGCAGGGGTCTCTGCCTTGGGCCCCGAGCCTCCTCAGCCCCCACAGCAAAGCGGACAGTCAGGCGGGGCTTGGTTTATGGCGTCTGGGAAGATCGCGGACGATTCCCGAGGGGAAGGAGGCTGCAGCCGGCGCTCCCAGACACCAGCGGAGCAGAACACAACTTCAGGAACGTGAAACGCTCAACGTGCTTTAATCCAGCAATCCTGTCTCTGAGGATGCATCCTTGAGAAATAATGTAGAAAATGAAAAGCACTAAAATATTTGCTGGCATTGTATTCCAGAAATATACCAACAGAAATAAACCAAGTGTTCAGTAAAGGTCCGGAAGCTGAGTGACTGTGGGTGATCGGTCCGGAGGCGGTTCCGATGCCGCCCCGCGTGGACCTTCGGTGATCGGTCTGGAGGCGGTTCCGATGCTGCCCCGCGTGGACTGTGGGTTATCAGTCCGGAGGCGGTTCCGATGCCGCCCCGCGTGGACCGTGGTTGATGGGTCCGGAGGTGGTTCCGATGCCGCCCCACGTGGACCGTTGGTGATTGGTCCGGAGGTGGTTCCGATGCCGCCCCGCGTGGACCGTCGGTGATTGGTCCGGAGGGGGTTCCGATGCCGCCCCGTGTGGACCGTGGTTGATGGGTCCGGAGGTGGTTCCGATGACGCCCCATGTGGACCGTGGTTGATGGGTCCGGAGGTGGTTCCGATGCTGCCCCGCGTGGACCGTCGGTGATCGGTCTGGAGGTGGTTCGGATGCCGCCCCGTGTGGACCGTCGGTGATTGGTCCGGAGGCGGTTCCGATGCCGCCCCGCGTGGACCGTCGGTGATTGGTCCGGAGGTGGTTCGGATGCCGCCCCGTGTGGACCGTCGGTGATTGGTCCGGAGGCGGTTCCGATGCCGCCCCGCGTGGACCGTCGGTGATTGGTCCGGAGGCGGTTCCGATGCCGCCCCGCGTGGACTGTCAGTGATTGGTCCGGAGGTGGTTCCGATGCCGCCCCGTGTGGACCGTGGTTGATGGGTCCGGAGGTGGTTCCGATGCCGCCCCGCGTGGACCGTTGGTGATCGGTCCGGAGGTGGTTCCGATGCCGCCCCATGTGGACCGTTGGTGATTGGTCCGGAGGCGGTTCCGATGCCGCCCCGTGTGGACCGTGGTTGATGGGTCCAGAGGTGGTTCCGATGCCGCCCCGCGTGGACCGTTGGTGATCGGTCTGGAGGTGGTTCCGATGCCGCCCCATGTGGACCGTCGGTGATTGGTCCGGAGGCGGTTCCGATGCCGCCTCACGTGGACCGTTGGTGATTGGTCCGGAGGCGGTTCCGATGCCGCCTCACGTGGACCGTTGGTGATTGGTCCGGAGGCGGTTCCGATGCCGCCTCACGTGGACCGTCGGTGATTGGTCCGGAGGCGGTTCCGATGCCGCCTCACGTGGACCGTTGGTGATTGGTCCGGAGGCGGTTCTGATGCCGCCCTGCGTGGACCGTCGGTGATCGGTCTGGAGGCGGTTCCGATGCCGCCCCACGTGGACTGTCGGTGATCGGTCTGGAGGCGGTTCCGATGCCGCCTCACGTGAAAGGCGCTCCTCGCACGGCGCCAACTGGAGGAGGCCTCAGCACCTGGGAGCCTCTGCTGATGACGGAGGGTCAGGGACAGACGGGTGTCAGGCGTAGGAAACAGCGCGGGCGTGTTCCTCATTCCATTTATCGCTGTTTTATCCCTGGGGCGATAGAGTTAGGGATACTTCATTGTTCTGATTTATATTCTTGGCTGCCTGGCAGAGTTGAACATTTTCTTATGTTTATCGTTCATCTTTTTCTTACCTACGTTTTTTATTTTCTTCTTTGCACATGTTTTTTCAGAATTACAGTGTTCTAATTTACTGCGTGATTATAAATCATCTATATTTTACATGTGGTACAAGTATTTCTCCAAATTTTATTTGTTTTATTTAAAAGAGGCCTTTTTAAAAGTAAAATTTTTTGGGTTTTTTTGAGACACAGTTTCGTTCTTGTTGCCTAGGCTGGAGTGCAGTGGCACGATCTCGGCTCACTGCAACCTCTGCCTCCCGGGTTCAAGCGATTCTTCTGCCTCAGCCTCACCAGTAGCTGGGATTACAGGCGCCTGCCACCACACCCGGCTCATTTTTTGTATTTTTAGTAGAAACGGGGTTTCACCATGTTGGCCAGGCTGGCCTCGAACTCCTGACCTCAGGTGATCTACCTGCCTTTGCCTCCCAAAATGCTGGGATTACAGGCGTGAGCCACCATGCCCGGCCCAAAATTTAATCAAATTTGCACGTCTTTTTTCAAATCTTTCAAAAGCATTATCCTATCCTATGACTATACCCCTGTTTGGAAATAAATATAATTTTTAAAAATACATGAAAGAAAAGTGCCTCCAAGTGTTAATGTGTTGAGTGTAGGTTGATATAATTCTGGATGACCTTTTCCCTATTTTTATTCTTTACTGTGATTATGCTACTTTTATAATTATGTTATTTTTACAATGAAACAAAACACGAAAGGAAGTGCCTTCCAGAGTTGAGATGGGCGCTAGGTTCCCATCCGGTGACCTGTGGCACCCTTTCCACCTGGCCCTGCTGGGAACGGCCACGCACGCTCCAGAGCCTCTCCCCGGGCACGTGGGCTGCAGCTGCTGTGGCCCAGCCCCAGCACCGTGAGCCAGCAGGACGCCTGCACTGAGCTCTGGCTTGTGTCTGTTCAGGAGGAGAACATTTGCCTGCACTGGGCGGCGTTCTCCGGCTGCGTGGACATAGCCGAGATCCTGCTGGCTGCCAAGTGCGACCTCCACGCCGTGAACATCCACGGAGACTCGCCGCTGCACATTGCCGCCCGGGAGAACCGCTACGACTGTGTCGTGTGAGTGCAATGCTTCCCCCAGCTCAGGCTGGCGCTGACCTGACCTGGGCGCCCAGAGAGACCGCTCAACGGTGTTGTGTTCACACTCGGGGCTTGAGTGGACACAGGCCCTCTGTTCCTTCGTGTGGAAGTCCATCCTTGGTGTTCCACGCGCAGAGAAGTGTCTTTCCCAGTCCACGTTTGAGATCAGCTGTGGTTTATTTCTGGGTTAGGGAGGATTGTCATGAAAAAATTCCCAAGTTGGAGTCTGAGACCTGATACTCCTGACATGGCTGAGGGGCAGCATGGGAACAGCCCTGCTCCCAGCAGGGACCTGCCAGCTCAGAGTCCCCGGGAGGCTCAGGGTGCCTTCTGGGAGCAGTGCCACCCACAGCCAGGGCTGGAGATGCTGGGGGCTGTGGCGCTCACTGCTCAGGGCCCTTTTAAAACTTGAGACCTTCAGCCGGGTGGCGGTGGCTGACACCTGTAATCCCAGCACTTTGGGAGGCTGAGGCAGGCAGATCACCTGAGGTCAGGAGTTTGAGGCTAGCTTGGCCAACATGGTGAAACCCCATCTCTACTAAAATATAAAAATTAACCGGCCATGGTGGCATGTGCCTGTAACCCCAGCTACTCCAGAGGCTGAGGCAGGCGAATCGCTTGAACCCAGGAGGCAAGAGATTGCAGTGAGCGGAGATTGCGACGCTACACTCCAGCCTGGGCGACAAAGTGAGATTCTGTCTCAAAAAAAAAACAAAAACAAAACCAAAAAGGCTTGAGACCTTGATCCCATAAAGTCATCCACACTCAGGTTGTTGTTGGTGGCCTGGGATGGAGTGTGGGTTTGGTTGCTGGGGAAGGACAGGGAGCTGTGGGTGCTCCACGCACCAGCCTCCAGTGACTCCCTGGCCCCTACACATGGGGCTGTGCCCTCTCACATTTGGATCTCACGGTTGGCTCAGCCAGGTTGGTCATCTGGTTGTGTGAAGCCCAGCTCCACGTACGTTGACTGCAGTCTGGGCGCAGTGAGCAGGAGTGGAACTGAGGACTGCTCACGCTGTGCGTGGCCCAAGCTTGGCCTCTCTCCCTCCTTGCTTCCCTTCTTATCCTTGAGGGTAAATTTGAATGAAAAATCCAAGAAAAATCAAATGCTGCCCTGGTTTTTTACACACTCTTCCTACTAAGAAAACAGCCTGCTGACTTTGACGGTGAATGTGGGAGAGGAGGAAGGGAGTCATGTTCCTGGGTGAGCTAAAGCCTGTCTTTGCAGAGTCATTGGTGAGCAGACTTGTTCAAGTCATCTCACAGTGAATAGTGTTCCCTTTATTGTTAGTGATGATGGTCATTTTATAAATCTCATCTGTGTCATCTTTTCAAGTCAGCTTTAAATGTTTTGTGGCCTTACATTTTCCCTTTTAGCCTCTTTCTTTCTCGGGATTCAGATGTCACCTTAAAGAACAAGGAAGGAGAGACGCCCCTGCAGTGTGCAAGCCTCAACTCTCAGGTGTGGAGCGCTCTGCAGATGAGCAAGGCTCTGCAGGACTCGGCCCCAGACAGGCCCAGCCCCGTGGAGAGGATAGTGAGCAGGTGAGCCCAGCCCCAGGACGGCTTTGTGGCAAATCAGCGGTCAGCAGGGCTTTGGGAGCTTGTGGTGAAAGCTGCTCCTGAAGCTGAAACATCCCCAGGCTGGAGTCCAAATTGTCAGGGCCAGGTGTTTGCCAGCCACCCCACTGTCCGCTGTGCCACCCCCTGGGCAGAGCACGTCAGCCTCCAGGTGACACCTGTCCTTTCCATGGCAGGGACATCGCTCGAGGCTACGAGCGCATCCCCATCCCCTGTGTCAACGCTGTGGATGGCGAGCCATGCCCCAGCAACTACAAGTACGTCTCTCAGAACTGCGTGACGTCCCCCATGAACATCGACAGAAACATCACTCATCTGCAGGTGAGTAACAGCAGATGAAGGGCTGACTCAGGCCAGGACATGGGACAGGCAGAAGCTTCTTGATCCTGGGATCCTGGGTTCTTCTCACCACTCAGAGCAGGAGGGCTCATGGGGGGCTTCCCAGGAAGACCTCATTCTCTTTGTAGTTGCCTCCCGTGAAAGACCTGGAAGGCAGATAAAGGTTCTGTCAGGCCCAGCCCTGGGCCCTCTCATTGCTCTTCTGAGGCTTCTTACCAACCCAAAGCAGTGGCAAGCATCTTTGTGCCTTTTTTGTAACCTCACACTCAGGGGCCCCGGTGCGGCCTCGTGCTGGGGGCACCGGCGAGAGGAGCCCTTGTGAGGCCTGCAGGATGACCTGGATCCCTGCACCTCCCAGCCCCTGGAGAGATGGATCCAGCACATGCCAGCTTTCCCAGCCTCCGAGTGCACGCAGCCTGGTGCCCTCACCGCCTGCGCCTTCTCGAGCACTTTCCTTGTGGCTCTGCTTGTAGGCAGCTCCCTCCCCTTCCCAGGCCGGGCACTGCCCAGGGCCCCCACCCCCCACCCCAGGGTGTGCCAGGCTCTGTGTTCTTGCCTTTCCCATCGAGCATCAGGCCACAAATGCAGCCGCCGCCCAGCTCTTCACCCACCCCACGTTACCCGCTGCTGCGTCGCTGCCCTGCCTGCCCCCTGTCCCTCTGTCAGGGTCCTCAGCCAGAGCCCCCTCCTGCAGGCACTCGACATGTTTCTGCCTGCACACCCTTCTCCCTAAGAGACCACACACTCACGTGGTGCCTTTGAGAAGCACTTACCAGAATCAGGGTTAACCAAGAATTAGAAAACGTAGTTGTGACTGGGAGGGGAAACAGGCCTGTGCACGTCTGACCCTCTGGCACCTCTCTTCTCAGTACTGCGTGTGCATCGACGACTGCTCCTCCAGCAACTGCATGTGCGGCCAGCTCAGCATGCGCTGCTGGTATGACAAGGTGAGGGCGGCCTCGTGTGCGTGGGCTCAGGTGGTAAGTGCCGCTGGTCTGGGTGTGCAAAAACAGTGCAGGCGTCTGTGACCCCAGCGCTGTCGTGGCAGCGTTGGAAAGGAGTTGGAGGTGAGCTGGGTGTGACAGGCAGGGGAGGCACAGCGGGCACCAGCACCCAAGTCGGGGTCATGAGCCGAGGACATGGCTGCAGAGTCCCTGAGGCTGGGGTCTGCATCCTTTGTGGCTGCCTGGATGGTGGCGGGAGTGGGCAGCCAGTCAGCCTGGCTTGGCCCCAGGAGGAGGTGTTGCTTGTGTTGTGTGTATCTGGTAAGCTGTGCCTTGTGCTTGCTGAGTGTGAGGGGTGTGAAGAGGGAGGGTGCTGCTGGGCTGGGTACAGGGAGCATCAGTGTGGGCGCTGGGCTTGAGGAGACACAGGATTGGAAGTTTCTGGTGGGTGCTGGTCCTCGGAGGAGCCCGAGATGGAGGCTGCTGAGGAGGAGATGGGAGTGGGGAGTAGCCCTGGCTAGCAGGGGTGCAATTCAGGGGAGGGATGTCTAAGCAGAGGCGGAGAGTTCCTGGTCTCCCTAGTTCAGAGGTCACGGTGGGGGCGGAAGCCAGCATGGCCTGGGTAAAGAGACGCGAGCAGGGAGAAGCAGCAGGCATCCTCTCCAGAAGCAGACTTTGGAGGAGGGTGGCCATGGAGGGTCGAGTGTTTACCCATCTGAATTAGAGGCCCCAATGGGAGAAGGATTCATGCCAGTGAGGGCTATGGAGATGGCAGGCTCAGAAAGCCGCCAGGCTCATGTCTGAGTGGTGTCTTTTCGGGTGGACAGTCTTGCTGAGGGGGCGCAGGAAGGAATGTTCTGAGGAGTGCCCTAATTGTTCAGAGCAGCCCCTGAAGCCGTCAAGCCAGAGTGTGCCTGGGCAGCCCTGGGCCCTGCGCCTCAGCTCACACAGCCCTGGGGGAGCATCTACACCCAGTGCTGCTGTACCTGGCCTGGCTTCGGGGGGGTAGAAAGGGGAGCAGAGGGCTGGGTCCCTCCACAGTTGAAGATTTGCAAGGCAAGGAGGCCCCAACCAGCCGAAGGAAGCAGAGCAACCCAGGAGCTGGCAGCCTCAGCGAGGCTGGAGAAGCCCAGGCTGGGGGCTGGGAAGGCCCCGGGTGGACAGAAACTGGCCCCAGGCTGGGCCCGGAGGAGCGCTCCAGGGGGTCTCCACAACCTGTGTGGGCATCTGGGTGGAGGCTTCTCATCCAACCAGTACACATGGAGTTTTTCCCTAGGTGGGTGTTCAAGTTTGGCCAGAAACCATCGTTTTTATGTCAGTTTAAGCCACACTGGGCATAGTAGAAATGGGTTGATGTCAGTTCAATAAAGAGTGAGTGACCTCTGCCGGGCCCTTGCTGCTCATCTGTCCACAGGATGGCCGGCTCCTGCCAGAGTTCAACATGGCGGAGCCTCCCTTGATCTTCGAATGCAACCACGCGTGCTCCTGCTGGAGGAACTGCCGAAATCGCGTTGTACAGAATGGTCTCAGGTGAGAGGCAGCTTCCTGCCGGAGCCCCACATTCTGCTCATATTAGCACGTATTAGCACGGAGGTCACCCTGACAGACAAGAACTTAACGTGTTTGGATGCACACACGTGTGTGTTTGCAGATAGAGCCGACAAGTTACCTCTGAGCCCTTTATCCTCTAGAAATGTCACTTGTGCTGTAAATCATGAGTCATGCTTCCCCCAGCACAGACTTCAGCATGAGAGAAGGAGCAGGTTGTTGGGTCAGTCGAGCTAAAGGCAGAGGAATGGACTTGGCCTAAGAATTACCTTCGTTACCGAGTTCATGCGAACATTCTTCAACAGATTAGGGCTGTCGTAGTTCTATTTTAATACTCCAGTCATTTTCTAAATATTCTCTATTTTCTGGGCTTCTCTAACAGTGAGGTGATATCCTAACGCTTCTCAGGCTGCATGGACTCCTTGTTCCTGGGTTGCTCAGGACGCTTGTGGAGTAAGGCTTGCCCAGCGCCCTTCCCCAGCTGGGCTTGGTCCCCTGACCGCCCAGCAGCTGCCTCTCCTTTCCCTGGATTCTGGTCTTGAGCGTTTCCTCCACAAATGTGCCTGAGATTGGAGAACTCAAAGCCCCTCTGAGTCATAAGGGAAAGTTATGCACACTTAAATTTAGCTGAACACTAATTTTTATAGTATTGATTTTGTGACCTCGATAAACTTGGTTCATGCTGGAAGGCAGTCTCTGTCCTTGGTGTGGTAGAAAGGCCTGGGGGTGAGGACCCACGCCAGACAGACGCGAGGCAGACACGGGACACATGCCAGACAGGCAGACACGAGGCACGTGGTTCTGAGGGCTCCTCAGAGGCCCACATGCCTGGCCCGCCCAGCCGCCCTCCCCGAGGCCTGCCCAACCACCTTCCCCTAGCCCTGAGAAACCCCCGACCGCCACCTCCCCCAGCCCTGAGGGGCCTGTGGGCTCCTTGTCGGGAGCAGGCTGGGCTGCAGGTGTCACCACAGCCTGGTCCAGCTATAGGCTTCTCTAGTATTAGCACCTCTGCCCCTCACAGTGCCTAGTGGCCCAGGCCCAGCTCTGTCCCCATGTTACAGGTGGGGACACCGAGCCACGGCCAGGACCAGTGACTTGCCGAGGTTGTGGGCTGGGGTGTTCCTGGCTGATTCCCAGGTTCTTGGCTCCCTGAAAGTGCGAGATGCTGTGTCTGTGAGGTACCTGCAGCATCGAACGCTTTGCATACAGAACCAGTTTTCTTCCTCATTTCAGCAATGTGGCACCAGCTGGCTTTTGCTGACCATCGTGGCAACAGGCTGAGGCTGTGGCCTGGGTCCACCACTACTCTCTATTTTCCAGGGCAAGGCTGCAGCTCTACCGGACGCGGGACATGGGCTGGGGCGTGCGGTCCCTGCAGGACATCCCACTAGGCACCTTTGTCTGCGAGTGAGTGAGTCCCTGGGTCGCCCCAAGCCTGCTGTCATTTCTGGGATGGAGGCCCATCTGTGTCTGTACTTCAGGAAGCCCCTCTGAGAGCAGGCACGTCCCCTGGCCTACAGCAGTGTGGGATGGGGGCCGTGGAGACCTTGGCCCCGAGAACCAAGCTCGTGCTGTCCTCAGTCCTCTTGCTGCTGCCCTTAACCAGCTCAGGAGTGCATTTAAGAAGCCGTGGTCCAGTTAGGAAGGCATGGTCGAGCATGGGCAGTCATCTCTGGGGGAGGACCATTCTGGGTTCTCAGGTGCCAGACCGCAGACGCAGAGCTTTCGGTATCGTCATCATCATCCTCGGGAACCTCAGCTGAAACCCCAGTTCAACCCTGGGCACACGTCTCCAAACATGTTCCCTGCATGTTCTTCTGGTGTGCCCCGCTCTTTCCCTGTGGTTGCGAAGTCTGGGCTGTGCTTGTCTGTGGGCAGTGTTCGCTGCCTTCCAGGGCCTCACCTGCACCGCACCTCCCTCTGCAGGTATGTTGGGGAGCTGATTTCAGACTCGGAAGCCGATGTTCGAGAGGAAGATTCTTACCTCTTTGATCTCGACAATAAGGTAATGTGTTTTGCGGGGTTGGGGCCACGTAGAACTTGTGAACTGTAAAACCTGAATGTGTTTGTCCCAGTAGGGCCGGGATTCAGATGAGAGCTCTTACTGTTGACAAGAGTGGGCTTGCTGTAGACCTGCTGAGCGCCGCATTTGGAGCTGGCCTTGGTTCTGTGCCCAGCATGGATGGAGGGAGGGACCTCTGACTTGGGAGGTCCCTGAGCCTGTGCAGCCAACTGCCCCCTTCTTGTGAGAGTGGGCCTGAGACCCACCACTCCAATCCTCCAAACCCCAACTGAGAATCTTGGGTTGGGGCTTGGCAACCCCCGAGACTGCAGAGAGGTGAAGGACTCTCTGTGTACCGAGACTGCAGAGAGGCTGAGGGGGGCGCCGTGTACCGAGACTGGAGAGAGGCTGAGGGGGGCGCCGTGTACCGAGACTGGAGAGAGGCTGAGGGGGGCGCCGTGTTCCGAGACTGGAGAGAGGCTGAGGGGGGCGCCGTGTTCCGAGACTGGAGAGAGGCTGAGGGGGGCGCCGTGTTCCGAGACTGGAGAGAGGCTGAGGGGGGCGCCGTGTTCCGAGACTGGAGAGAGGCTGAGGGGGGCGCCGTGTTCCGAGACTGGAGAGAGGCTGAGGGGGGCGCCGTGTTCCGAGACTGGAGAGAGGCTGAGGAGGGCGCCGTGTTCTGAGACTGGAGAGAGGCTGAGGGGGGCGCCGTGTACCGAGACTGGAGAGAGGCTGAGGAGGGGGGCGCCGTGTTCCGAGACTGGAGAGAGGCTGAGGAGGGCGCCGTGTTCCGAGACTGGAGAGAGGCTGAGGAGGGCGCCGTGTTCTGAGACTGGAGAGAGGCTGAGGGGGGCGCCGTGTTCTGAGACTGGAGAGAGGCTGAGGGGGGCGCCGTGTACCGAGACTGGAGAGAGGCTGAGGAGGGCGCCGTGTTCCGAGACTGGAGAGAGGCTGAGGGGGGCGCCGTGTTCCGAGACTGGAGAGAGGCTGAGGGGGGCGCCGTGTTCTGAGACTGGAGAGAGGCTGAGGGGGGCGCCGTGTACCGAGACTGGAGAGAGGCTGAGGGGGGCGCCGTGTTCCGAGACTGGAGAGAGGCTGAGGGGGGCGCCGTGTTCCGAGACTGGAGAGAGGCTGAGGGGGGCGCCGTGTTCCGAGACTGGAGAGAGGCTGAGGGGGGCGCCGTGTTCCGAGACTGGAGAGAGGCTGAGGGGGGCGCCGTGTTCCGAGACTGGAGAGAGGCTGAGGGGGCCGCCGTGTTCCGAGACTGGAGAGAGGCTGAGGGGGGCGCCGTGTTCCGAGACTGGAGAGAGGCTGAGGGGGGCGCCGTGTTCCGAGACTGGAGAGAGGCTGAGGGGGGCGCCGTGTTCCGAGACTGGAGAGAGGCTGAGGAGGGGCTCTGTGTTCACAGTGACTGAGTGAAGCAGCAGTGAGCTTCCCGTCGTGTGCACAGAAATGCCAACAGACACGTCCCTTTTGTCTCCAGCCCACCCAATCCCCACTGCCCAGGCACTAGAACCTTGTGTGGGAGAGAGCAGGGGCCACTCCAGGAGCCTGGTTTTGGGAGCTTTCTGAGGCTAGAGCAGGGGTGATTGACCCATCCCAGCCCTCATGTTCCCTTTACTGTAGCCTCGTTCCCATCATTGCTCTGGAATTCATCCATTGTCTATTTTAAAACCTCTTGAAACTTGCAGTCACTCCAAGCCAGTGGGGAAATAAAGGTTTTTCTCATTTCAAACAGCAGCCACCAGAACACGGAATAAATCTTATGCCTGGAGAATAGGGCACCAGGCAGCCGTCTTCATAGCAGTGGCCTCTATGGACTGCCAACCCCAACCCCAGGCTCCGTCCCTGCAGCCACCTTCTAAGAAGTAACTGTTGGTGAAATGACTTGAGTTTCATGGAAGAGAAGCTGGGCTCTGGAAGGTCACAGCGTTCAGGCATCTCTCCCTGTGCAGTGGGGCTGAGCCCTCAAGGGACGGCAACCTCCGTGTGTGCATGCCGTGTGCAGAGTTGTGAGGCTCTTCTGCTGCGAACTGCCTATTCCAGCCTTGCTGTGGAATGACTCGCCTTCTGTGGGCTGGTAACACATATTCTCACAAAGGCTGTGTTGTCACTTGTGTGCGCCACAGATGTCGCCTTCTCTCTGTGACTTTTTCATTTCCTAATGATGTCTTGGAGTGAACAGAAGTTCTTTTTTTTATTCTAGTTCAATTTATCAGTCTTTTTCTAAATACTGGGTTTTCGTAATGTCTTAGTGATATTTTTTGAAAACTTGAATATTTCCCAGAAACGGTCCTGTTTGCTTTCACGTGGGTTCCGTGTGTATGTTGACAGCCATTCTGTGTGTGGTGTAAGATCAGAGTCAAGGTTTATTTTTTTCCCATCTTGTTACCTGGCTGACTCAGCACTGTTTGTGGAGAAAACTGTCTTTTCCCCAGTCAGCAGTATGGCTCTTGTCATAGCTCAGTGTCCTCGTCCTATCAATCAATCTGCTGACTGTTCTTGGCCTGGGCTATGTTACCTTAATTATTTTAATTATTGTAGTTTACATCTTCTCACCTTAGAGGTTTTTTTTTTTTGAGACGGAGTCTCGCTGTCACCCAGGCTGGAGTGCAGTGGCGCGATCTCAGGTCACTGCAAGCTCCGCCTCCCAGGTTCACGCCATTCTCCCGTCTCAGCCTCCCGAGTAGCTGGGACTACAGGCGCCCACCACCACGCCTGGCTAACTTTTTGTATTTTTAGTAGAGACAAGGTTTCACCATGTTAGCCGGGATGGTCTTGATCTCCTGACATCATAATCTGCCCGCCTCGGCCTCCCAAAGTGCTGGGGTTACAGGTGTGAGCCACTACGCCCAGCTAAGTTTTGTAGTTTTAATAGAGGTGGGGTTTCACCATCTTGGCCAGGATGGTCTCGATCTCCTGACCTCATGATCCACCTGCCTCGGCCTCCCAAAGTGCTGGGATTACAGGCGTGAGCCACTGCGCCTGGCCTTTTTTTTTTTTTTTTTTTTTTTTTTTTTTTTTTTTTTTTTTTTTAAGAAACCAGGTCTTGCTGTGTTGCCCAGGCCGGAGTGCAGTGGCACAATCATAGCTCACTGCAGCCTTGAACTCCTGGGCTCAAGTGATCTTCCTGCCTTGACCTCCCAAGTAGGTAGGACTACAAGTGTGCACTGTGATGCCTAGCTAATTTTTTTATTTTATTTTTATAGAGATGGAATCTCACTCTCTTGCCCAGGCTGGTCTCAAATTCCTAGGCTCAGGCAATCCTCCCGCCTTGGCTTCCCAAAGCACTGGTATTGCAGGAGTGAGCCACTGTGCCCAGCTTCACCATAGAGTTTGTGTCTTGCTCTTTTTGGTCTTCATATAAGTTTTGAAGTCAGCTTAACAAGTTCTACAGAAGCTCCTATAGGGATTTGATTGGGATTGTATTAGACCTATCAATCAGGTTAGGGAACAATGAGGCATTTACTACCTTGTTTACTAGTTCATGAACATGGTATATCTCTTCATTTGTTAGATCTTTCTTAATTACCCCCAGTAATATTTTATGGTTTTCTATGGTGTGGTCTTGTATATGTTTTGTTGGATTTTTTTAAATCAAATAGGTTTTTGAAAGTTTTTTCTCTTGGATCAACTTTATTGCAATTAATTGAAATACAGTAAAACAAACTACTTTCAAGTATATGGTTTTAGTTTTTACAAATGTACATCCCAGTGTAATCAATGCCACAGTCAAGATATGGAGCATTTATGTCACCCCCAAATCCCCTGTGAGCCCTTAGTCCCTCCTTCTCCCCTGCCCATCCTGGTGGGTGAGTTCCACCTGCATTCGCATTTTCTATAAACGGAATCCTGTGTCTGGCTTTGCATGTTTTGTGATTTGCCCACATGGCTACATGTGTGAGTGGTTTGTTCCTTTCTGTTGTTGAACGGTGACCCACCTGGCCTCCCTGCTGGTTTATGCCTGCTCGCCTGTGGGTGGGCCTCCGTCCTTTCCAGTTCTGCTGTCACGAGGAAACCTGCTGTGACTCCCATAGACTTGTTTTTAATGGACGTGAATTTTTATTTCTCTTGAGTAAATGGGGGTGGAGTTACTGGCTCATATGATGGGGTACCTTTAACTTTAAAAGAAGCTGCTAGTTTTCCAAAGTGGTTATAGCACTTCCATTCCCACCGCAGTGAGAGCTCCAAACACTGTGACTTAGATTTGCTTTCCTGATGCTTGATGAAGCGCCTCTTTTCATATGTGTGTTGCCATCCTTATACTTCTTTTGTGAAGTAATTTTTAAAATTTGCCGGTTTGGGCCGGGCGCGGTGGCTCACACCTGTAATCCCAGCACTTTGGGAGGCCAAGGCGGGCAGATCATGAGGTCAGTAGTTGGAGACCAGCCTGACCAACATGGTGAAACCCTGTCTCTACTAAAAATACAAAAATTAGCCGGGCATGGTGGCACATGCCTGTAATCCCAGTTACTGGGGAGGCTAACGCAGGAGACTTGCTTGAACTTGGGAGGTGGAGGTTGCAGTGAGCCGAGATCATGCCATTGCACTGTAGGTCTGGGCAACAAGAGCAAAACTCCGTCTCAAAAAAAAAAAAAGCCTGTTTGTTGTTGTTGTTGTTTGTTTGTTTATTGAGATGGAGTCTTGCTCTGTCGCCCAGGCTGGAGTGCAGTGACGCAATCTCGGCTCACTGCAAGCTCCGTCTCCTGGGTTCACGCCATTCTCCAGCCTCAGCCTCCCAAGTAGCTGGGACTACAGGCGCCTGCCACCACGCCCAGTTAATTTTTTGTATTTTTAGTAGAGACGGGGTTTCACTCTGTTAGCCAGGATGGTCTCGATCTCCTGACCTCGTGATCTGCCCACCTCGGCCTCCCCAAGTGCTGGGATTACAGGCGTGAGCCACCGCGCCCGGCCAACGCCTGGCTAATTTTTATATTTTTAGTAGAGACGAGGTTTTGCCATGTCGGCCAGGCTGGTCTCGAACTCCTGACCGCAGGTGACCCACCCGCCTCAGCCTCCCAGAGTGCTGGGATTACAGGCATGAGCCACTGTGCCTGGCCAAATTGCCTGTTTTTTAATTGGCTGCTTGTCTTCTTGAGTTGTAGGAGCTCTTTCCATCTTCTGACTCTGATACACACATAAATATGTGTGTGATGTGAATATTTTCTTAGTCTATGCCTTGCCTCCTCACTTTCTTAACAGTGTCTTTCAGGAAGTAGAATTTTAAAATTCTATTACTTTCCATGTCCTAAGAATTCCATGTCTATCCCAGGATTGTGAAGATTTTCTCCTTTTTTTAGAAGTCTTATATAAAAATGCAAGTTAAGGCCGGACACACTGGCATGCTCCTGTAATCCCAGCACTTCGGGAGACCGAGACGGAGTTTGAAGCTGCAGTGAGCTGTGATCGAGCCACTGCACTCCAGCCTGGCCTGTCTCTCAAAAATGTGGGTTTGAAGTAAGGATTGAGGTTCACTTGTGTCCATGTGGACAGTTAATCCAGCACCACTAGTTCTGCTTACACCAGCTGATGCAGATCTACGTCTAGACCATGTTTTGTTCCTTTGATCTATTTGCTGATCCTCAAACCAATGCCACATTCTCTTGACTGATAGTAAAGCTTGGAGCCAGGTAGTGTTAGGTCCTCATACGCCTCATACTCGGTTTTTTTTTTCAAAACTGTTTCGCTCTTTCATGTCGTTTGCATTTCCGTAGACAGTTGAGAGCCCGGGTGTCAGTACAGGCCAAGGCTGCTGGAATTTTTGCTGAGACTGCACTAAATCTGCTGGCCATTATCGCATTTGAGCCTTCTGACCCTGTGTCTGTAGGTGGCCCAGCTCTCTTTGAGTTTGATCTTGAGTTTCTCTCAGCAGAGCCTTGTAGCTTTTAGTATGTAGATCTTACACTGTGTTTGTTAGATGTATTCCTAAGCATGTCATACTTTTCATATATTATAAAAAGTATTGTTTTTAAATTTCATTTTCCAGTTGTTTGTTGGAAATAATTTGGAAATACTTGATTTTTTTGTGCATTGACCTTGTTAAATGTATTTATGAATTCTAGTAACTTTTTGGACTGTTAGGCTTGTCTGCACATGTGGTCATGTCATTTGTGAGTAAAGACAGTTTTTCTTCTCGCGTTCTGATCCGTGCAGCTTTGTTTCCTGGAGGGTCAGGCATAATGCTTGTTCTCTTCCCGGCACTGGGGAAGCGGTGCCCTTACCCTGTCTAGTGTTAGCTTCAGGCCTTGTGTAAATGCTCCCTGGGTCATCAGAATTCACTTCCTTGGCTGCAGTATGAGGCCTCTGCTTCCTTGCTGGCTGGCAGCTGGGGATGCTCTGAGCTCCTAGAGGCAGCTCTCTTCTTGAAGGCCAGCAGGAGAATGTCGGGGCTTTGCCACGCTGCCTTCTTCACATTCTGTGGGCCAGAAGCAAGTCACACTCAAGGGGACGGGTTGATACAAGGGAGACTCTTGGGGCTGCCTTAGAATTCTACATGTGTGTGGGCCGACTCCCTCTCCTCACGGGCACCTGCCTTCCCCACTCCGAGCCACGGCCACGCTGACTTGCTTCCTGCAGTCCTGCCTTTTCCAGAATATCATGTAAGTGGAATCACACACCATGTGGCCTTTGTCATTTCCTGGGTGGGTCATGTGTGAGTGACCTTCAGCTGTATGAGAAACTGCCCAGAGGTGCCACCCAGTCGTTCCCTGTTTGTGTCCTGTGGATTTGGCTGGGCCATCAGTCTTGGGTGGGAGGGCCAGTGCAGCACCAGCTGACCCATCACAGTCAGAAGCAGGAGCCCTTAGCATCTCAGAAACCCCGATGCTCTTGTATTTGAAGGAGGCATATTTTTCCACAGTTGTTGCTTGATATATAGAAATAGAGTAGGTTTTTAAAATTAACTCTTTAACCTGTGGCCTAAAGTCACCTATTAAGTGTAATGATATGTGTGGGTCCGTTTTGTGTGTGTGTGCCCGTGTCATCACCACGCAGGCTGCCCCGGTCCCCATGGTTTCACTTCTCATTCTTGTCATCTACACCGGCGGGGCCGCCCAGTGTCAGGGAGGAGGCGTGGCCTTTCAGGACCGTTTCCTGTGATGCTGGTGTGCAGGCGTTGGGATGCCTTTATCAGAATAACAAAGTTTTCTTTCCTGTCCCAAAGAGTTTCATGAATTGATGTTGAATTTTGTTGAACATTTAAAAAAATCTATTGAAATAAG
Organism: Pongo pygmaeus; assembly: GCF_028885625.2. Taxonomy (NCBI): domain Eukaryota; kingdom Metazoa; phylum Chordata; class Mammalia; order Primates; family Hominidae; genus Pongo; species Pongo pygmaeus. Next base: position 128,602,704 of record NC_072386.2, read on the forward strand.
CCTATGATTTTTCTCCTTGTTCTGTTAATGTGAATATCTGATTTATATGCTGTTGTTACTGGAAATAATTTATGTGTATTTTAACCATGTGGCGTCGGTGCTGTGTTGTGTGGTCAGTCTGGGTCCATGGGGGGTGTGTGGGTGGGGCAGTGTGTTCCTGTTTCTGTGCCGTCTCCTTGCTGCCATATCTCCTGCCCTGGTCTCTCCTTCCAGCATCTGGCATCTCTGTAGGTCTGTTTCTAGCATCTGCTTTGCTACTTGTCTTCTTCTTTCCCTGTCTCCTCATGTTTCTGGTTAGTTTTGTTTGGGTGCTAGACACTGTATTTTCAAAACTGCTTGAAGAAAATGCATTGGGTCACCCCGGTCCACTTCCAGGACCAAGAGGCCTCAGAGCTAAGCTGCAGGCCGTGGCCTCTGTCACTCCAGCTGACTTTAGCCCCCAGGTGGCCCTGGTTCCTGGGGGCCTGTCTCAGTCCGTTGAGGCTGCTGTAACAGAACAGCATAGACTGCACAGCCTGCACAACAGACTGGTTTCTCACAGTGTCGGAGGCCAGAAGTCCAAGGGCAAGGCACCTACTGGTTTGGTTCTCAGGAGGACCCCGCTGCCTGGCTCATGGAGGGACCCTGCCTTCTCACTGCGTGATAACCAGTGAGACCAAGATAGGCGGGTGGAGCCACAGCCCAGAGGAGAGGGGAGAGCTTTGCTGGGGGTTCAAAACCACCTCCTGATGGCAGCATTGTGTACAGAGGCCTATCTTCCTGCTGATGTGGCTGTGGCTCTCAGTGGCCAGGTTCCTCCTGCTCACCTAGGGCCGCACCTCCCAAACTGTCTGTGTGGAAGGGCCATTTCCGTATTCGCAGTCCACTGTGGGCCAATCCTTTTGTAAAATAAGGACTGCAACTTCCCAGGCTGCTTTTAAGTTGTCACATTCAACAGGCACAATACTGCTCCATCAGATCGCTGCTGGAGGCTCTCAGTTCCTTGACTTGCTTGTCATGTTGGCCAGGGGGGTCCCCACCTCCTCCCCCGCATATCTGTTCCCTGGCGTGGACTTTCTGTGCTTCCTTCTCCTGCCTGGAGCCACGCCCGCCCTCACCTCCTCAGGGACATCCTGTCAGCACTCTCCACACTCCCTGATGCCCCAGAGCTGCCACACTCGCCTGATTCCTTGCCTTCCAGTCTGTCTGCAACCAGACGCAGCCAGGCCTCGCCTCCCATGAGTGTCCCTAAGTCCAGGGCAGGCTCCGGTACCCACCCACCCGAGGCAGCAGCATCTAGCCCTGCTCCTCCCGGCACCCTCTCACTTCTCAGCCATGGACACACAGGCCCAGGTACGGTTCTTGTTCATTTTGGGGATGTGGAGAGCCACGAACACACCAAAGCCTCCTAGGTGTCTGCTGCAGCTCTGACCCACCCCCGGACCCCAGACCCCCGGACCCAAGATCCCAGACCCCTGTCCACCTGAGCGCCAAAATCTCTGGGTGCCAGGAAACTTTCTGATTCTGCCTTCAAAATATTTCCTGGACCATTGCAGTGGGCACCCACCCCTGGGTCTGCCCCGGCCCTGCTGTTGCCATCTGTTCTCAGCCTGGGGCTACAGGGACCCCAAGCCCTCTGCTTTTGGCTCAAACCTTGCACAGCCCATTCCCCACTGGCTGCCCCCCTCCACTGCTCTCACAATTGCTCGCACTCCCTCATGCTGTTCTGGAGTTGTCGAACATGCCCTCTGGGATCCTGCCCACCCGCCTTCCTGGTCCTTACCTTCTTTAGGCCTTTGTTCAAATCTCCCATCAACGAGGCGCCCCAGGGAGACCTCTCCATGGTGTGCTTGCCCGAAACCTACGTGGAAGGTTTCTTCATCAGAGAAACCTTGGAAGAGCAGCACAGGAGGATACATTTAAAGCCCTCAGCGGTGTCCGTTCCTTTGAGGGTTCTGGGATCTGAAGCCTCTGAACCACAGGAGCAGCTAGGGAGGCCGTGCCTTGTGTGAAAGGGCTCCTTGTGCCAGCTGACAGGGTGTGATGGGGTGGTCGGCCCGGCTGCCATCGTGGGAGGGACGTGGACGAACGGCACGCGGTGGGAGGCCATGGGCAAGGTTGATGGCCCATGGGGGCGGCCCCTTTGTCTCTTGGGGCTACAGCCTGTGCTGTGACCATCCACAGGCCCCAGGGGGGTGCTGGTGGGCATCAGGGAAGTCCCGGTGACAAGGGGCATCAGCAGGGGTCAGAGGGGTGTGCCCAAGAGGAGCCCCTCTGCATTCTTCAGGGTGCATGGAAGCCACACCCTGTCCCCAAAGATGACCTGGACATGCCCTGGGGTGGCGGGGGTGCAGCACGTGCCAGGCTACCACATGTGTGTGTGGCCTCAAGGAGTCTGGTCTGGGTCGTCAGGCATCATGACCATTGCCAAGGCCACACCCTGACTCTAGGCCCCTCCGGTCTGGGCAGTGAGGCCAAGCAGAGCACAGGGTCTCGAGACCCCATGACCTCTAGGGTCACGTGGAGGCTCCTGGAGTCAGACTGAGAAAGGGGCTCATCCTGAGAAGCCGCAAAGTGTGCTCCTGCGGGGGTGCGGGGTGGGGGAGGTACCACGTCTCCTGGGCAGCCACAGATCCCACACTCAGGGCCCGAGTGACGCTTGGTGCAGAGCTGGAAGGTTCTCAGGGTGGGAGGAGGGTTATTTTTAACGCACTGCACTAGAGCATCTCTAAGGCCGGTGGTTCTGGACAGAAAAACCACAAAAATGAGAAGACCAGGAACAGGGAGGCCCCAGCCCTGGGGCCTCATGTCTGCAATGAGCCCTTGGTGGCTCTGAGCAGTGCCAGTTCAGTGCCTTGGAGAGCTGTCGCCTCTGTGCCTCCCCTCCTGCTTGCTGCATGGGGGCTTGTGGAGCCTGCCTAGGAATCCTGGGAAGAGCCCAGATGGGCCTGGCCCTCCCAGATGGCCTCTTTTGCCTCTGGCGAAGTGAAGTGAGCACCTGTAGTGAGGTCCACTCCAAGCACCAGGCCCAGGTGTCTGTACAGAGCCCAGGTGGGGCATCCAGGCACCATGGGGAGGTCCCCGCCCTGGTCTCACAGACGTTGCCACTGGAGCTCCTGCCCTGCGCCCACTGCCACCACCTGTCTGCCACCTGCACCTCCTCACCTGCGGCAGCACTTTCTCCACACAGGTTCTTCTCTGATGCCTCTTCCCTAATTTTAAAGACATTGAGGTCTCTTATTTAGTTAAAAAATAGAAGAAAAATGTTTTACTTCTCTGCCCCTTCCTTCAGAGATTCCTTTTTCTTGCCTTTGCAATTCCTTTTTGACCACACGTGAAAATTTTCAGACATACCGGAAAGCAGAGAGAATCAGGAGAGTGGAGGCTCTTATTCCCCCACCTGGACTTGATGGTTGTTAGTAGCTTGCTTTATTTGTTTCATCCTTTTTTGCTGATATAATGTAAAGTTCGTTACAAATGTGACATTTTACCCCCAGTGACGTCAGAGTGTGCCTGTGAATAGTGCTGCCTGACGAGACTGAGATTGCCGTCACGTGAGGTTCATCTACAGACTCCTGGTTTCCCTGATGTCTTTCCCTGGTTCGGGAAAGGCGGGGCTGTCCCTTGTATGATACTTGGCACATCCCAGAAGTTTCTTCCTACCAGCAGCCCACACAGTGGCCTGCGGGGGAGACCGGCCGACAGCCTGAGAAATCCCATGGTCCACATTTCTGTGTGCCCCCCCGCGGGCTTACCTCACTTGTTCTCTTATCCCGTGTTTGCGGCCAGCTGGGAGGAAGGGCTGAGGTTTGGCGACACTCACACGGGGGCTGCTGTGTCCCATAGGGAGCTTTATGGCCACCTCGACTGCCCACCCCGAGCATCCATGCCTTCCCTGTTTATTAACAGACATTCTTCTGTTTAAATAAATAAATCTTAAACCTGGGCTTTGTGGTTACTCCTCAGAGAAAGGCAAGATCAATGCTTTATTCTTACCAGTTAGTTATCAAGTTTCAGAGTGAGGAAGTAGCAGCAAATAAATTTTGGTCTTTTTTTTCTTTCCTCTGTTTTGAGTGTTAACGTGGGCTCATGGATTTTTATTTTTATTTTTTATTTTTTTTACATTTTCACATGTGTGTTTGATCAATTATAGCCATTCTTATTTAATGGTCAAACTGCCCCATCTTTGGCCATGGGGAGCCCATGCAGGCGAGCCCGTCTCCTTTGGTGACACTGCTCTTCGGTACCATGTGACACCCAGGCCTCCCTTATGTTCCTTGCCCCACACTTGGAATCAGCCATTTCTCCAGGATGTCCTTGTGCTTTTGGAAGAGAAAGATTTTTAGACACTGAAACGAGACTCTGGGGTGCCCAGTGCTGTCAGGGTGCCATGGGCTCTCGACTCACTTTTCAGAGGACAGAGGTATGAAGTAAACAGATTTTTAAAAATGTGTTCATGTTAATATTTCCAATTCAAATTTAACAGTGTAGGGTTTTTATCCAACTTCTTTGATTTTATATTTGTATCTCTTACAATAAAAATTTTGGTTTCTAAAATCTTTAGTTCAAAATAGCACTCCAGATATTACTGATAACAGTGAACACCAGTACAACTCCTGGATGGCATCTGCACTTCTTTGCAGCGTCTTACTCCTTAGAACATGTTCCATGGAAGCTGGGCCCAGTCTTGTGCTTGCGGCACCGGAAATGTTGCTTGTGTGATTGTGTCACCGGCTTGATAGGCAGTTACATTAATTTTAGTTCATTTTAAATGTTACGATTTAATTTTTTGGTTTTTGATTGTGTAAAATTTTTGCATGCCTGGGAAGTTCACACCCAGAAGAGCCTTGCTTCTCTCCACGCTCTCTGTATTCTGTTTCCTGCTGTCTTAGTCCGTTCGAGCTGTGACAGCAAAACACTGTAAACCGTGAGGCTTACACATAACAGGAATGTATTTCTCACTGCTCTGGAGGCTGGAAGTCCCAAGATGAAGGCGTTAGTAGATCTGGTGTCTGGGGAGGGCTTCCTGGTTCGTAGCCAGTGCCTTCTCACTGTGTCCTCACGTGGTGAAGGGGGTGCAGCAGTTCTCTGGGGTCCCTTTTATGAGGACACAATTCCCTCCACTCCCATGACCTAATCGCTTCCCCAAAGCCTCACCCTAACCTTGGGGTCTCAGCCTGTGAGTCTGGTGGGGGGGGGGGGGCACACACATTCCCACTGTAGCACCTGCAGTAACCATCAGCAGAAATCGAGAAAAAATACTCAAGTCGATTTCTTATTCCTTCTCTTTTCTTACACAAAAAGTGGTAGAGTGTAGATACTGCACCAGCCCTTACCTTTCTCCCGACAGGATTTGGGGAGAGTCATCATACTGTCCGTACATGGAAGTCTTTCTCCTCTTTTTTGGGGCATTCAGGTTGATTTCAGCCCTTGCTATTTATCTCAAATAATGTTGCGTACAAGTCAGTTTGTTTGGCTTTACCTGTCATTAGGCGAATCTCTGAGATTCTGTTCATCCACCCAGTGATGGCTTCAGCAGCCAGTGAATTTCGATGTAGAATTTCCGTTGGATTCTTTTTCTGTTTCTCCGCTGAGACTTCTCATTTCTCTGAGATTTTCATGCCTTGAAATCTTGCTTTGTTGTTCTTCATTGAGGACAGCCTTAGGAGCTGCCTTGAAAATACGTGTCTGTTGGCCTAGTGTCTGGTTCATCTCAAGGCTGGACTCAGTTGAGTGTTCTCTTTCGGACGTGTTCGTTTCCTCAGTGTTTCAAGTGTCAGGTCACTTGAGTTGTTCCTGTTAACATGTGGGGAGGATTCTGGTTTCTCTTCCGCGTGGGCCTTGTTTCCCTAGTGGGATTGGCTGGGCCCCTTCCGCAGGCCCCGCCTCTCTCGTGGTCCCTGTGCTTTCGCCTCAGTCCTAGGATTGGCTGGGCTCCCTCCACAGGCCCCCCCCCAACCCCACGTGGCCCCTGTGCCTTCCCTCTAGTCCTAGGATTGGCCGGGCTCCCTCCCTCCACAGGCCCCACCTCCTCCCACATGGCCTCTGTGCCTTCATTCCAGTCCTAGGATTGGCTGGGCTCCCTCCTCAGGCCCCGCCTCCCACATGGCCTCTGCGCTTCGTTCCAGTCCTAGGATTGGCTGGGCTCCCTCCTCAGGCCCCGCCTCCCACATGGCCTCTGTGCCTTCATTCCAGTTCTAGGATTGGCTGGGCTCTCTCCTCAGGCCCCGCCTCCCACATGGCCTCTGTGCCTTCATTCCAGTTCTAGGATTGGCTGGGCTCCCTCCTCAGGCCCCGCCTCCCACATGGCCTCTGTGCCTTCATTCCAGTCCTAGGATTGGCTGGGCTCCCTCTTCAGGCCCCGCCTCCCACATGGCTTCTGTGCCTTCATTGCAGTTCTAGGATTGGCTGGGCTCCCTCCTCAGGCCCCGCCTCCCACATGGCCTCTGCGCTTCGTTCCAGTCCTAGGATTGGCTGGGCTCTCTCCACAGGCCCCCCGCAACCCCACGTGGCCCCTGTGCCTTCCCTCTAGTCCTAGGATTGGCCGGGCTCCCTCCCTCCACAGGCCCCACCTCCTCCTACATGGCCTCTGTGCCTTCATTCCAGTCCTAGGATTGGCTGGGCTCCCTCCTCAGGCCCTCCCCCTAGCCACCCATGTGGCCCCTGTGCCTTCCCTCCGGTCCTAGGATTGGCTGGGCTCTCTCCGCAGGCCCCGCCTCCCACGTGGCCCATCTGCCTTACTCCAGCCGTCAGTCTCTGGACTGTTGTCTTTATCTGGTCCTGGTCGGACAGAGATTTGTGTACCCAGACTTTGACACCCCACCCATCTTAGAAGCACGGGGCAGCGCTGTGTGCTCTGCCAGACGGGCTGCCCCTGGTGAAAGCCTGGGCAGAGCCAGGCCTGGCCCCTCCAGTCGGAAGCCCCTCATTCTCCATCTTGCTGCTTATCAAGACCTTCGTGTGTGCGCTGTTGCTAGTTCCAGAATTGCATTTTGCACGGGGAGGGGTCGCCTATAGATTCTTAGTCCATCAGACCCCAAAGCAGAGGCCGAAGTGCACGCCAGGTGAGCCACTCTGAACTCTGTTTCTTTGGGGTAAACGAGGAGGCAGCTTCCCGCGCCTTTGGCTTTGGGGGCTGTGGCTGGTCTCGTCCCGCGGCCGTGCTCGCCTGGTTTACTGTCTTGTCACTGCCCGCACCGTGAAGGTTGTCGGAGAGCTGCCCTTGTCCACGCCTTTACCCGCTTGTTGGTTTGGGTTTTAACCTCTTGATCTCTGAGCGTCCCTGGCTCTCTGGTTAATGTTCATGCCGAGGCAGGTTGTGGACCAGGTGTTTCTGCCTGCAGGCCCCGCCCTCTCGGAACTCGGTCCTGGAAAGTCCCAGGTGCCTCCTTCCCCGTCTGCCTGGCAGACGAGAGTCTGCGGTGTTGCCTCTTCCCGTCGCTGGGTAACAAACCACGCCACCCACCCGCAGCTCGCCATGGCGCCCACCCACTCGGCCCAGTGTGCGCAGCAGGGGTTGGGCGTGCCGGGCCTCGGGCTGCACAGGCAGGGTGCTGCTGAGCTCAGGTCCCTGTGGTTGAGTGGACAGCGTCCAGGTTCCTTGCTAGCCGCCGGCCGGGACCACCTACCTTCCTCCCACGCAGCCCCTCCATCCAGGCCCCAGCAGCTCCAAGCCCTGGGTCTCCAGAGAGAATTGCTTTTAAAGAGGTTGCGTGGTTAGGTCAGGCCCACCCACCTCGTCCCTCTCTCTACGGTCAATTCAGAATCCATCATCACAGGCCAGTGCCAGGGGCCAGGGCCCAGGGCCATGCGGCCACCCGAAATCCTGGGCTCCTCTCCAAGGCACCAGGGTGAGGAGGACGCCTCAGTCTCTTCGGCCTCGTGTTCCACAGTCACATCAGCACCCGGAAGGGCTGCAGCAGAAGTCGTTTTCTGTGGGCAGCCTCCGCCTGACGGTCCTCCCCGGTGCCATTCGCCACTGAGTCTTCCCAGACCCTCCGGGGACTGCTCCGCCTCCTCGTCACCAAGACAGTGTGACCCGGACGCCAGCTCCATCCCTACCGACCCCCTCAGCCCCTGCCACTACCTCACGGGGCTCCTGCAGCCCCGGCCTCCTTTCTCCTATTGGTGCCAGACAGCCCCATGGGCCCTCGGGTGGGATGGCGCTGTCCACATTCCACCGCGCTGGAAACCCCATGGGGACGCCGTCAAGGGAACGGCCTCCACCACCCCCACCCCACCGCAGACGGAGGCCCAGCGAGGAGGGCAGGGTGCGGGATGGGTGGCCACACAGCGAGGAGAAGGCCGGCGGAGGTTCCGCACCGCCGCCGCAGGTCACTGGAGAAGGCCCCTCCTGCATGGCGGGCCTGCCCCCAATCCCAGGCTCCGGGACTGCAGTGCATGGCCGTACCCGGCGAGGCCGGCGTGTCGAGGCCTTGCTCACTGCAGCGCGTGCCGGCTTCTCTCGCCCTGCAGGACGGGGAGGTTTACTGCATCGACGCGCGGTTCTACGGGAACGTCAGCCGGTTCATCAACCACCACTGCGAGCCCAACCTGGTGCCCGTGCGCGTGTTCATGGCCCACCAGGACCTGCGGTTTCCCCGGATCGCCTTCTTCAGCACCCGCCTGATCGAGGCCGGCGAGCAACTCGGGTACGCACCGCCCCGGCCCCTGGCCATCTCCGCTGCCGGCGGGACGGTTTTAGGAACGGGGCTTGCATTGCTTTCCTGGGCTTGTCTCGGGTTTATGCTAGTGGTTTTCCTGTAGTTGTAAAAACTACGACCTGGGATGCGGCACGGCAGATCCGGGTGAGGAAGCTCTGGCCTTGCCTTAATTTATCTGGCTTGTGGGAGGTGCCGGTGGGATTCGACTTGGAGCCTTGGTTCTGTTCCCTCCCCAGGTTTGACTATGGAGAGCGCTTCTGGGACATCAAAGGCAAGCTCTTCAGCTGCCGCTGCGGCTCCCCCAAGTGCCGGCACTCGAGCGCGGCCCTGGCCCAGCGTCAGGCCAGCGCGGCCCAGGAGGCCCAGGAGGATGGCTTGCCCGACACCAGCTCCGCGGCTGCCGCCGACCCCCTATGAGACGCCGCCGGCCAGAGGGGCGCTCGGGAGCCAGGGACCGCCGCGTCTCCGTTTAGAGGACGAGGAGGAGAGATTCCGCACGTGACTGAAAGGTCCTTCGGGGCTGCGCCGCCGGCTTCCTGGAGGGGTCGGAGGTGAGGCTGCAGCCCCTGCGGGCGGGTGTGGACGCCTCCCAGCCGCCTTCCCAGACCTGCGGCCTCACCGCGGGCCCAGTGCCCAGGCTGGAGCGCACACTTTGGTCCGCGCCCCAAAGACGCTGGGAGTCCGCACTGGCATCACCTTCTGAGTTTCTGATGCTGATTTGTCGTTGCGAAGTTTCTCGTTTCTTCCTCTGACCTCCGAGGTCCCCGCTGCACCACGGGGTTGCTCTGTTCTCCTGTCCGGCCCAGACTCTTCTGTGTGGCGCCGCCGAAGCCACCGTTAGCGCGAGCTGCTCCGTTCGCCCTGCCCGCGCCTGCGTGGCTGGCGCCGAGTCCCAGGGGCCGCACGGAAGGCACGGTCTCCTGTCAGGCTCGGAGAGGTCAGGAGACCGTCCCCACCACTAACTTTGGAGAAAATGTGGGTTTGCTTTTTAAAGGAATCCTATATCTAGTCCTATATATCAAACCTCTAACTGACGTTTCTTTTCGAGGAAGTGGCTTGGTGGGTGCAGCCCCCGCCGGTTCCGTTGACGCTGGCACCTTCTGTTGATTTTTTAAGCCACATGCTATGATGAATAAACTGATTTATTTTCTACCATTACTGAACATTAGGACAAACGAAAAATAAAAAACAAAACACAGACAACGGTGCTGATTCTGGTGTGGTTTCTACTCACCACGTGAAATAAACTATCAACTGTATAAAGAGAACAAAGTGATTTTAGAATAAAATGCAGGAAAAACTTTTTTAAAAATGTTAGTCTTGTAGTGTGAATAAATTTGCCATCACCTTTTGTGTGGTGGCCCGGCAGGTCATATACTTTTTTTTGGCATATACCTTTTTAAAGACTGTAATTAGTGCAGTAACAGTGGGGTTTTTTTTGTGCAACTCTTCTAAAACATTCATAATGCAGTCATGTTTATTTTTTTCTGTTAAAATGTTTTTGACAGTTTTAAGAGCAGTCTTTTGGCTCTGACCATTTCTTGTTCTGTTTTCAATGAAATCAATAAAAAAAAAGAAGTACTTTAAATGGGGTTTTTATTATGACACCATATTTCAGGGTCTCTGCAGAACTTGCAGGTCCCCCTGGACCCGGCCCAGCTCTCTGTCCCCTGTCCAAGGAAGTACAGCTTCCTTTTCACCCCAGATTTGTCCCCTAAGAGGGGACATTCCAGGCAGAGGTTAGGGGAGCCTGTGCATTTGTGCACGTGTCGAATGAGTCTGTGTGTGTCCATGAACACATTGTGCACGTGATGCGAATGTGGGCACGCTGCTGTGTTTTGTGTCTGTGCATGTGTCTGCGTGTCTGCATCTAGCGCCAGGTGCCCAGCTCGGGGCATCATTCTGGAAGCTGACAGGGCACATCAGGTGAGTCCCACAACCAGAGGCAGAGCTGCACTTGAACAGCGAGGCCGAAGAAGGCAGAGCCAGAGCCTGTCCTACTTCCTGCCAGCCATGACCCCCACTTCTCTATGGGGACCCCTAGACCCAAAGCCTCCAGCCTGCTGTGTTCTCCATGCTGGCTGGCCTCACTCACCACAGGAGGGCTCTTCGTGTAACCTCAGTAACACGCTCAGACACTCCGCGGTTTAATACACAGAATTCACACAGGCATTTTAGATGCTTATCTAGCACGGTGACAACTGCCCTGCACTTTGAGAATAGACGGCCCAAGCAGGGTGCGCAGTCGTCCAGCCTGAGGTACGAGTGCCTGTCACCAGACATCGCGCAACTGCATGAAGGACTGGGCAGGCAGACCCAGGATGGATGTGGCCCATCTGTGACCCCTCTGCACAGGGCCACGGGAGGCCACGTTCCTCCAGGAGCCCAGACGGCCTACAGCCTTTCACGTCTGCATCCGTGAGGAGGGGCTGTGTGGGGCGGCCTGGGTTCCCGCCAAGCCCGGGCTCAGGAGGGTGTAGGGGCCGCAGGTCACCCCATCCCAGAGGCAGTGGCAGGAGGTGACTGAGGGGCCACTAGAGCTTGAACCTCAGGCTCTGTTGGCTCCACCAGCCCTGTGGGGGGAGCAGCGCTGCCGGAGGAGCAGCCGGTACAGCGCCTTCCCCTGGGACAGCCCATAGCTGGCAGATGACTCTAATTAATTTTTGTGGCTTGAGTGTCCACCTGTTCTGCTCTGTGCCCTGGGTCAGGTGCTGGGTGTACAAACAGGTATTGGTTGAATTAAGCCAACAGCAAACTTTTTGGATGTCACGAAGGCCCACCAGGGTGGCCCCACAGCTAGGCCCTGTCACAGAAAGTTCCAGCCGTTTAAAATGAGCACCCAACACAGAGCCCACCTCACATGGTCCTGCGCGGCTCTGCTGTGACCGCCTTTTCCCTAAACCAGGCTCTGGGCTTGGGAGGAAGAGACCTTACAGGGCCTTTGCGCTGTGGGGCAGCAGCCACATGTGCTCCGGGAAGTGCAGGCCTGGGAAGAGGGCTGAGGGGACCTGCGGCAGGTGCCGGGAACAGGCAGGTGAGTCTCACAGGGACCAGGTGGGTCGGGGCAGGGCAGGAGGCCTCCCCCTCCTCCTCCCCTCCCTCTTTCTCCTCTTTGGATAAATAAAAATGGAAAACCCATGCAGGTTGGCCCTCTGGTCCTGCAGCAGCCAGAACCCCTCACCTGGGCAAAGTTCCTAGCAGGTTCTTAGCCCACTTGGGCAGAGTGGCCTGCATCCTTGTCCTGGCCCAGGCTGTAGTCTGTGAGAGAAAACAGGCTTATGGGGCTGGAGGGGAGGCCCCTCTGAGCTCACTGGGTGGGGGTTGGCCTGCTGAGGCACTCAGTGAGTGGACTTGGGTGTGACACTGTGGAGCTCAGGGGATCCCAGCCGGGTAGGCCAAGGAGATGGCAGCAGTACCCACACACAGTGGGTCCTTGTGCCTGCTGGCTCCTGGCACCCCCCACACATACACATGCAGGCTTGAGGGACCCAGGACCCCTTTTTTAGCTCCTCCTCTGACCCATGGTGACTCGGGAACGTAGTTCCCCCGGGGCAGGGAACAGGGCTCAGCCTCCGGCCAGGCTCCGTCGATCCTGGGAGTGTGAGCTGGGGCCTTCCTGCATCAGTGCGTTCTAAGGGGGCTGAGTAGGGCCCTGGGGTCCCCAGCTGTGCACACGCCCTCGGAGTCTTCTGAGGCTGGGTGGACTGAGGCCCTCCCCACAGAGGGGCAGCCACCGAAACACGGATGGGTTGTGAGCAGAGGCAACCCAGTTACACTCGAGGTTGCACTTGTTTCTGTGAAAGTCACACCTGTTTATTACCAAAAACTCAACGCACAAGACCTGGAAGAGGAACGTGAAACGCTCCAGAAATCCCCCTTTTCACCCCCGCCTGACACGGGTGACAGCTGTGGCCTGCTGTGTTCACTCTGGCCAAGTCCATCTCCTGTCAGGCAAGGGAGAGCCCCCCTGGCTTTGGCAGGAGCGTCGGACGCACTGTGTGTCTGAAGCAGGTGAAACCTTTGTGATGTATGTATGATATTTTTTTCGCGAAGCGCAATGACGCTGCGAAGGAGAATCCCGTACCTCATCTTTATCCATTTGTGCAATTGCCTTCTTAGGGAAGGGGTCAGAGGGCACGAATTGTGCCTTTTGGGATCGCTTACCAAAACGTCACACAGAAGACACCAGCCAGTTTTCCCTTCACTGATGTATGTCTTCCCCCAGCTCTCGCTGAGGCCCCCCCATTGCACTTCCTGCTCTTCTAATTGTCCAGAGGGTGACTCTCACTGCAGGGTTATTTTGCAGTTTGATTGTTGATAAAATTGAGCATCTCTTCTTATATTTATTACAGACTAGCTTGTCCTCCTATGTGAATTGCCTTTGTGCAAAAATTCTGTTGTGCTGCCTATATTTTTCTTATTGATTTTTGTGAGCTCTTTATATATCATAGTTTTATATCTATACTGAATTTAAATTTGTTATGTGGCAGAAATCTGTCTTGTGACTTCCGATTGTGTAATACATTTAGAAAGACCTTCTGCACCCCCAAATTATAAAAAAATATGCTCCAGTGCTTGTCCTAGTTCTTTGTTTCTAGGTTTAGCTCTTGAATCTAGGTGGAATTTATTTGGTGTATGGTGTGAAATAACAATATAAATTTTTTTAGGCTTTTTGTTGAGGCATAATTGGCATTTGTCAAAATGCATGGATTGAGTGCAGCTCAGTGCATTCTGACAAATGCCTTTGCCATGTGACCCACCCCTTATCAGGACAGAGGCTGTTTCCATCCCCCAGCCAACATGCTCTCTTCCTCCCCTCTCTGGCCCTGCCTACAAGACGCATCACCCATCTGATTTCTTTCACTGTAAATTAGTTTCGCCTGTTCTAGGACTTTCTATAACAGGAACCATGCAGTGGGTTACTTTTTTTGGCCTAGCTTCTGCTCAGCGGCTTTTGCATTTATCTGTTCTCCTGTGCGTCCATGCTTGGGTTATCTCCAGTTGGGGGCTACTGTCAATAAAGCAGCTATCAGCATTCTTGTACAGGTCTTCTTGTGTGCATGTTTTTGTCAGTCGAGGGTGAATTCCTAGAAAGGGACTTGCTGACTCCTGTGGGGAGCCCCCCGTGTCTCTGCAGCTGGCAGCATCGTCTGTCCACGCCACTCACACGTGGGAGTTCTCGTTGCTTCATGTCTTCATGAATCCTAAGTGTTTCCAGTCAAATTTGATGAAGTCCAATTTATCCTTTTTTTCTTTTTCTTTTTCTTTTTTTTTTAGACGGAGTTTTGCTCTTATTGCCCAGGCTGGAGTGCAATGCTGCAATCTCGGCTCACTGCAACCTCCGCCTCCCCGGTTCAAGTGATTCTCCTGCCGCAGCCTCCCGAGTAGCTGGGATTACAGGCGTGTGCCACCACGCCTGGGTCATTTTTGTATCTTTAGTAGAGACGGGGTTTCTCCATGTTGGTCAGGCTGGTCTCGAATTCCCAGCCTCAGGCGATTTGTCCACCTCAGCCTCCCAAGGTGCTGGGATGACAGGCTTCAGCCACCGTGCCTGGCCCTGCTTTTTCGATTAGTGCTTTCTCTGTCCTAAGGTATTTTTGCCATAATGCTTTAGAGGGAAAAACAGGAAAATATCTTCTCAAGTTGAGGAGCACATTCTCCTATTTCTCTCTGAAGCATTATAGTTTAGATGCATGATTCATCGTAAATTCATTTTTGTGAGTGGAGTTAGGTAGAGGTCAAGAGAGATTCTTTTCCTAGGAAACCCACTTGCTCCAGCCTCATTTGTTGATTTCTTTCTTTTTTTTTGAGGCAGAGTCTCGCTCTGTCTCCCAGGCTGGAGTGCAGTGGCGCAATCTAGGCTCACTGCAAGCTCCGCCTCCCGGGTTCATGCCATTCTCCTGCCTCAGCCTCCCAAGTAGCTGGGACTACAGGCACCTGCCGCCATGCCTGGCTAATTTTTTGTATTTTTAGTAGAGACGGGGTTTCACCGTGTTAGCCAGGATGGTCTCAATCTCCTGACCTCGTGATCTGCCCGCCTCGGCCTCCCAAAGTGCTGGGATTACAGGCGTGAGCCACCGCGCTCGGCCTGTTTGTTGATTTCTTAAGAGGCTTTTCCTTTTCCCCCGTGAACTGCACTGGCTCCATCACAGAACGTCAGCGGTGTGAACCTGTGGGCTGCACCTCAGGCCTTCTCCCCATTGGTGGGTTGTTTACCTTGAGGCCAGTATCTCCAAGTGTAAAATAATGATTTGTGGCGGCACCGGTCCTCCAGCTGTGTCCTTATTCCTAAAGATGACTCTTTGGCTATTTGGCTACAGTAGGTCCTTCCTGTTTTTACATAAATTTTAGAATCGGCATGTTAATTTCTACAAAACAGCCAGATAGGATTTTTTTTAACCTTTCAGTCAACTCTATCAAGGTATCATTTAGGGATCATTGAAGGCACCCTTCGTAAGTGTTTGATGCGTTTGGCAAATGTGTAAACCCTACAACCACTACCACAATGAAGACATCATCCCCCTCGTATTGTCCACACCACCATCCCCCCTTATCGTCCACGCCACCTTCCCCCCATATCGTCCACGCCACCATCCCCCCATATCGTCCACGCCACCATCCCCCCATATCCTCCAGGCCACCGTCCCCCCGTATCCTCCACGCCACCGTCCCCCCCGTATCCTCCACGCCACCGTCCCCCCCGTATCCTCAATGCCACCATCCCCCCGTATCCTCCACACCACCGTCCCCCCGTATCCTCCACGCCACCGTCCCCCCTGTATCCTCCACGCCACCATCCCCCTCTGTATCCTCCATGCTACAATCCCCCCCAGTATCCTCCATGCCACCATTCCCCCCCGTATGCTTCATGCCACCATCCGCCTCTGCATCCTCCATGCCACCATCCCACCTCTGTATCATCCACGCCACCGTCCCCCCATATCCTCCACGCCACCATCCCCCCTCTGTATCACCCACGCCACCATCCCCCTCTGTATCATCCACGCCACCATCCCCCTGTATCCTCCATGCCACCGTCCCCCTCTGTGTCATCGATGCCACCACTCCTGAACCCCAGACACCAATCTGTTCCTATTACTATAGATTAACATTTCTGTTCTGGAATTTCCTATAATTGGGTCCATGGAGTGCGCACTTCATTGCCTCTGGCTTCTTTGACCCAACATGTATTTTATTTATTTTTAAAAATCTTGGCCAGGCGCGGTGGCTCACGCCTGTAATCCCAGCACTTTGGGAGGCTGAGACGGGCAGATCACGAGGTCAGGTGATTGAGACCATCCTGGCTAACATGGTGAAACCCCGTCTCTACTAAAAATACAAAAAAATTAGCCACGCATGGTGGTGGGTGCCTGTAGTCCCAGCTACTCGGGAGGCTGAGGCAGGAGAATGGCTTGAAACGGGGAGGTGGAGCTTGCAGTGAGCCGAGATCGCACCACTGCACTCCAGCCTGAGCGACAGAGCGAGACTCCATCTCAAAAAAAAAAAAAAAAATCTTTTTGGTGCAGGGGCACACGTGCGGGTTTGTTAAACAGAGAAACTCGTGTCATGGGGGTTTGTTGTACAGATTATTTCATCACCCAGGTACTAAGCCAAGTACCTATTAGTTGTTTTTCCTGATCCTCTCCCTCCTCCCACCCTCCACTCTTAAGTAGGTCCCAGTGTCTCTTGTTCTTTGTGTTCATGAGCCCTCAGCATTTAGTTCCCATTTATAAGTGAGAACATGCGGTATTTGTTTTTCTGTTCCCGAGTTAGTTTGCTAAAGATAATAGCCTCCAGCTCCATCCACATTCCCACAAAAGACATGATCTCATTCTTTTTTATGGCTGCGTAGTATTCCTGGTGTGTATGTACCACATTTTCATCCAATCTGCCACTGGTGGGCATTTAGATTGATTCCGCGTCCTGGAGTCGTGCTGTTGTGAATAGCGCTGCAATGAACATAGATGTGCACGTGTCTTTATTAACATTTGTTGACATTTTAAAACATCAAAACAATCTCAACCTTACAGAACAGCTGCAAGTACAATACAAAAATCTTTTTTTCTCTGAACTGCTGGAGAATAAATTCCTGACTTGGTACCCCATCATCCCCAAATGCTTCCATGAATATTTCCTACACACGGGCGGTCCCGTGTGACCACAGCGAGCCCTCGACATCAGGACATGAACCCGCACCTCACGCCCGACGTAGGCTTCCCTTCAGTCCCAACCCCAAGCGTCGCTGAGTCTTGTGAATCTTCCTTTTCTACGGACCCATCTGACCTCTCCCCTCCTCCCCACACTGCTCCTCCTTGGGTCGCTCCCCGCCAGGCTAATCAGGCTCCAACTCTTCTTCAGCCTCTGCTCCCCCACCCTGTAACCCTTCTATTACCTCCCCTCCCCACAGCTGGTCTGGTTTACAGTTTCGTTCTGCGACTAGCTCTCCCCCACCTGCCCAACAATTTCCTCTTAGAGAGGTGGCTGGAGCTGAAGGCATAGTCAGGGTACATGGGCCTTTTTCTCTATCAGACCTTTCCCAAATCAGCCAGCGTTTAGGCTCTTTCTCATCAGACCCCACTAAATATATACAGGAATTCTGATATCTAACTCTGTCCTACAATTTAACCTGGGGTGACTTAAATGTCATCCTAACTTATACCCTCTCCACAGATGAACAGGAAAGAGTTTTTTCTCTAGCCCAATCTCACGCTGATAACCGCCGGCTTCATGAGCCAGACCTCCGGGAGGGCATTAGAGCAGTTCCCTGAGAGGATCCCCAATGGAACTATCAGGCAGATTCCCCAGGTATAGCTAAGCGAGATTACACGGTTTCCTGCCTAGTTGAAGGGCTTAAAAAGGCAGCTTACAAAGCTGTTAATTATGACAAACTTAAAGAAACTACCCAAGGTAAAGACGAAAACCCAGCCCAGTTCATGGCCCGCTTAGCAGCAACCCTTAGACGCTTTACTGCCCTGGCCCAAAGGGGCCAGAAGGACACCTTGTTCTTAATATGCATTTTATCACCCAGTCAGCTCCTGACATTAGAAAAAAGCTTCAAAAATTGGAATCTGGTCCTCAAACCCCACAACAGGAATTAATCAAACTCACCTTCAAGGTGTACAATAATAGAGAGGAGGTAGCCAGACAGCAATGCATTTCTGAGTTATAGCTACTTGCCTCCGCTGTAAGACAACCCACAACCACGTCTCCAGCATACAAAAACTTCAGAACATCCAAGCCACAGCTCCCAGGGGGCTCCTTCAAAACATTCTCGTGGACCTTGCTTCAAATGCCGAAAGCCTGGCCACTGGGCCTCAGAATGCCTGCAGCCCAGGATTCCTCCTAAGCTGTGCCCTGTCTGTGTTGGCCCCCAGTGGAGGTTGGATTGTCTGACTCGCATCGCCGCCACTCCTAAAGCCCCTGGAGCCCAAACCCAACGTTCTTTGGCCGACTCCCTCCCAGATCTCCTAGGCTTAGCAGCTGAAGACTGACGCTGCCCGATCGCGTCGCCTCGGAAGCCCCCTGGATCATCACGGACGCCGAGTTTCGGGTAACTCTTATAGTGGAGGGTAAGTCCATCCCCTGTTTAATTGATACGGGGCCTACCCACTCCACATTACCTTCTTTTCAAGGGCCTGTTTCCCTTGCCCCCATAACTGTTGTGGGTATCGACGGCCAGGCTTCTAAACCCCTGAAAACTCCCCCACTCTGGTGCCAACTTGGACAACACTCTTTTACGCACTCTGTTTTAGTTATCCCCACCTGCCCCGTTCACTTATTAGGCTGAGACATTTTAACTAAATTATCTGCTTCCCTGACTATTCCGGAACTACAGCCACATCTCATTGCCACCCTTCTTCCCAACTCAAAGCCTCCTTCGTGTCTTCCTCTCGTATCCCCCCAACTTAACCCACAAGTATGGGACACCTCTAGTCCCTCCCTGGCAACTGATCACATGCCCATTACTATCCCATTAAAACCTAATCACCCTTACCCCACTCAGCACCAGTATCCCTTCCCACAACAGGCTTTAAGGGGATTAAAGCCTGTTATCACTCGCCTGCTACAGCATGGACTTCTAAAACCTATAAACTCTCCTTACAATTCCCCCATTTTACCTGTTCAAAAACCGGACAAGTCTTACAGGTTAGTTCAGGATCTGCGCCTTCTCAACCAAATTGTTTTGCCTAGTCACCCTGTGGTGTCCAACCCGTACACTCTTTTGTCCTCAATACCTTCCTCCACAACTCACTACTCCATTCTCAATCTTAAAGATGCTTTTTTCACCATTCCCCTGCACCCCTCATCCCAGCCTCTCTTTGCTTTCACCTGGACTGACCCTGACACCCATCAGTCCCAGCAGCTTACCTGGGCTGTGCTGCCGCAAGGTTTCAGGGATGGCCTTCATTACTTCAGCCAAGCTCTTTCTCATGATTTACTTTCTTTCCACCCTTCTGCTTCTCACCTTATTCAATATATTGATGACCTTCTTCTTTGTAGCCCCTCCTTTGAATCTTCTCAACGAGACACCCTCCTGCTCCTTCAACATTTATTCTCCAAGGGATATCGGGTATCCCCCTCCAAAGCTCAAATTTCTTCTCCATCCGTTACCTACCTTGGCATAATTCTTCATAAAAACACACGTGCTCTCCCTGCCGATAGTGTCTGACTGATCTCTCAAACCCCAACCCCTTCTACAAAACAACAACTCCTTTCCTTCCTGGGCATGGTTGGATGCTTTCACCTTTGGATATCTGGTTTTGCCACCCTAACAAAACCATTACATGAAGTCACAAAAGGAAACCTAGCTGACCCCATAGATCCTAAATCCTTTCCCCACTCATCTTTCCATTCCTTGAAGACAGCTTTAGAGACTGCTCTCACACTAGCCCTCCCTGACACATCCCAACCCTTTTCATTACACACAGCCAAAGTGCAGGGCTGTGCAGTCAAATTCTTACACAAGGACTGGGATAATGCCCTGTAGCCTTTTTGTCCAAACGATTTGACCTTACTGTTTTAGGCTAGCCATCATGTCTCCGTGCAGCAGCTGCTGCTGCCCTAATAATTTTAGAGGCCCTTAAAATCACAAACTATGCTCAACTCACTCTCTACAGCTCTCATAACTTCCAGAATCTATTTTCTTCCTCACATCTGTCACATATACTTTCTGCTCCCCAGCTTCTTCAGCTGTACTCACTCTTTGTTGAGTCTCCCACAGTTACTATTGTTCCTGGGCTGGACTTCAATCCGGCCCCCCACATTATTCCTGATACCACACTTGACCCCCATGACTGTTTCTGTCTGATACACCTGACATTCACTCCATTTCCCTATATTTCCTTCTTTCCTGTTCCTCACCCTGATCACACTTGGTTTATTGATGGCAGTTCCACCAGGCCTAATTGCCACACACCAGCAAAGGCAAGCTATGCTATGGTATCTTCCACATCTATCATTGAGGCTATTGCTCTACCCCCTGACTACCTCTCAGCAAGCCAAACTCATTGCCTTAACTCGAGCCCTCACTTTTGCAAAGGAATTATGCATCAATATTTATACTGACTCTAAATATGCCTTCCATATCCTGCACCACCTTGCTGCTATATGGGCTGAAAGAGGTTTCCTCACTACACAAGGGTCCTCCATCATTAATGCCTCTTTAATAAAAACTCTGCTCAAGGCCGCTTTACTCCCAAAGGAAGCTGGAGTCATTCACTGCAAGGGCCACCAAAAGGCATCAGATCCCATTGCTCAGGGCAACACTTATGCTGATAAGGTAGCTAAAGAAGCAGCTAGCATTCCAACTTCTGTCCCTCACGGCCAGTTTTTCTCCTTCTCATCAGTCACTCCCACCTACTCTCCCACTGAAACTTCCACCTATCAATCTCTTCCCACACAAGGCAAATGGTTCTTAGACCAAGGAAAATATCTCCTTCCAGCCTCAAAGGCCCATTCTATTCTATCGTCATTTTATAACCTCTTCCATGTAGGTTACAAGCCTCTAGCCCGTCTCTTAGAACCTCTCATTTCCTTTCCATCATGGAAATCTATCCTCAAGGAAATCACTTCTCAGTGTTCCATCTGCTTTTCTACTACTCCTCAGGGATTGTTCAGGCCTCCTCCCTTCCCTACACATCAAGCTCAGGGATTTGTCCCCGCCCAGGACTGGCAAATTGACTTTACTCACATGCCTCAAGTCAGGAAACTAAAATACCTCTTGGTCTAGGTAGACACTTTCACTGGTGGGTACAGACCTTTCCCGCAGGGTCTGAGAAGGCCACCGCGGTCATTTCTTCCCTTCTGTCAGACATCATTCCTTGGTTTGGCCTTCCCACCTCTATACAGTCTGATAATGGACCGGCCTTTATTAGTCAAATCACCCAAGCAGTTTCTCAGGCTCTTGGTATTCCGTGGAACCTTCGTACCCCTTACCATCCTCAATCTTCAGGAAAGGTAGAACGGAACGGACTAATGGTCTTTTACAGACACACCTCGCCAAGCTCAGCCTCCAAGTTAAAACGGAGGACTCTGTCAAGGATAGAGCCCAAAAACTCACCAACCAAGCTGAACCCCCTTGGACACTCTCTAATTGGACGTCCTGGGTACTTCCAATTCTTAGTCCTTTAATACCTATTTTTCTCCTTCTTTTATTCAGACCTTGTGTCTTTCGTTTAGTTTCTCAATTCATACAAAACTGCATCCAGGCCATCACCAATAATTCTATACAACAAACGCTCCTTCCAACAACCCCACAATATCACCCCTTACCATAAAATCTTTCTTCAGCTTAATCTCTCCCACTCTAGGTTCCCATGCTGCCCCTAATCCTGCTCGAAGCAGCCCTGAAAAACATCGCCCGTTCTCGCTCAATACCACTCCCAAAAAATTTCACTGCCCCAACACTTCAATACTATTTTATGTTATATTTCTTATTAATATAAGAAGGCAGGAATGTCAGGCCTCTGAGCCCAAGCTAAGCCATTGTATCCCCTGTGACCTGCACGTATACATCCAGATGGCCTGAAGCAATAGAAGATCCAATTGAAGAAGTGAAAATAGCTTTAACTGATGACATTCCACCATTGTGACTTGTTTCTGCCCCACCTTAACTGATCAATGTACTTTGTAATCTCCCCCACCCTTAAGAAGGTTCTTTGTAATTCTCCCCACCCTTGAGAATGTACTTTGTGAGATCCACCCACTGCCCGCAAAACATTGCTCCAAATTCCATCGCCGATCCCAAAACCTATAAGAACTAATGATAATCCACCACCCTTTGCTGACTCTCTTTTGGGACTCAGCCCACCTGCACCCAGGTGAAATAAACAGCCTCGTTGCTCACACAAAGCCTGTTTGGTGGTCTCTGCACACGGATGCGTGAGACAAGTTCCTGATGGAGGAGTACTGAAGTGTCCTAGGATAGTAGTTGATGTGTCTATTTCTCTTTACAGCTCTATCAGCTTCTGCTTCACATATTTTGACATGTTGGTGTTAGGCACACACATGTGCAGGATTGTTATGTCTTCTTTGAAGAATTGACCCTGTGATCATTATGTAATGTCCTTCTCTATTCCTGATCGCTTTTTCCTTCTGAAGTCTCTCTTCTCTGAAATCAACATATCTCCTCCAACTTTGTTTCAATTAGTGTTAGCATGGTACGTCTTTCTCTATAGGTTTAGTTTTTAAATTACCTGTGTCTTTATATATTTAAAATGGATTTCTCATAGACAACATGTGGTATGGTTTTTTTTTTTTTTCGTAGTCTCGCTCTGTCTCCCAGGCTGGAGTACAGTGGCGTGATCTCGGCTCACTGCAACCTCAGCCTCCTGGCTTCAAGCAATTCTCCTGCCTCAGCCTCCTGAGTTGCTGGGATGACAGGCATGAGCCACCACACCTGGCTAATTTTTGTATTTTTAGTAGATACAGGGTTTCGCCCTGTTGGCCAGGCTGGTCTCGAACTCCTGACTTCGTGATCCACCCACCTTGGCCTCCGAAAGTGCTGGGATTACAGGCGTGCGCCACCACGCCTGGCCAGTATGGTCTTTATTTATTTATTTATTTATTATATTTTTAAAGACAGAGTCCCACTCTGTTGCTCAGGATGGAGTGCAGTGGCATGATCTTGGCTCACTGCAACCTCTGCCTCCCAGGCTCAAGCGATTCTCCTGCCTCAGCCTCCCCAGTAGCTGGGACTACAGGCATGTGCCACCACACCCAGCTAATTTTTTTGTATTTTTAGTAGAGATGGGTTTTCACCCTGTTAGCCAGGATGGTCTCGGTCTCCTGACCTTGTGATCCGCCTGCCTCAGCCTCCCAAAGTGCTGGGTATGGTCTTTTTAAAAATCCATTTTGACAATCTCTCTCTTTTGATTGGTCTATTTAGACTTTTCCCATTTGAAGTAATTATTGATATGATTGGATTAATATCTACTATGTTTATATGTTTGTAACTCTTTTCTATTTATTGTAGTTGTCCTTTGTATTGTCCCCCTTTTTCTGCCTTTCTGGGTGTTGTTGCTGTTGTTTTAGACACAGGGTCTTGCTGTGTTGCTCAGGCTGTTCTCAAACTTCTGGGATCAAGTGATCCTCCTGCCCTGGCTTGCTTTGTCTCCTCTGGCTCTGTTTTTTTCTTATCTTTTATCAAGCCTTGTATCTTTTTGTTGAAAGCCCCACATGAGGTACTGGGTAATAGGAATTGAGGTCAGCTGGCCTTTAGCATGAGATTTTTTGTTAATCTGGGTAGTCAGCTGGGCTGTGTTTAATGTTGACTGTAGCCATAGGTGGCAGGGACGTCAATTTCCTTTAGTTTTTTTGTTTTTGTCCCCTGTTGTCTCTTGGTTTCCTTAAAATCTTCTTAAATAGAATCTTCACTTTATAGCTGTTTCAGCTGTAATCCATAGATATCACACTGGAGCCTTGCTGATATAGTGATAACGTATAGGGAAAGGGGAAGCATTATGTAATCCTGTGATTAAATCTCTGTCTTTTTATGTCTTTGTGTTCCTGGGCTGTGAGCTTCAAAGTGTTTGTCAGCTTTTTCTCCCCCTTAGGTGAGACAGGAAGACTAACAGGGGATAGAGTTGTGTAATTCCTTTCTCCCAGATAGATAAGGCTCTGATAAAATCTTTTTCCCTGCTGAATAGGGCTTTGGTATGAAAAACATTCTGGGCATATTTCATGTGCTGATGAGAAGAATGTATATTCTGTCCCTGTTGGATGAGTTCTTCTGGAATTGTCTACTAGGTCCATTTGGTTTGTAGTGCTGTTTACTTATTTATTTATTTATTTATTTATTTTTTGAGACAGAGTCTCACTGTGTCACCCAGGCTGGAGTGCAGTGATGTGATCTTGGCAACCTCTACCTCCTGGGTTCAAATGATTCTCCTGCCTCAGCCTCCTGAAGAGCTGGGATTACAGGCGTGCGCCACCACACCCAGCTAATTTTTGTATTTTTAGTAGAGATGGGGTTTGACCATATGGGTCAGGCTGGTTTCGAACTCCTGCCCTCAAGTGATTCACCCACCTCGTCCTCCCAAAGTGCTGGGATTACAGGCATGAGCCACCACGCACCCAGCCTGTAGTGCTGTTAAAATACAATGTTTCTTTGTTGATTTTCTGTCTAATTGATCTGTCCAGAGCTGAGAGTGGGATGTCAAAGTCCCACTGTTATTGTTGGAGTTTATCTCTCCCTTTATACTATTAATAATAATAATGTTTGCTTTATATACCTGGGTGCTCAGGTGTTGAGTGTGTATATATTTACAGTTGTTATATCTTCTCGCTGAACTGATCCCTTATCATCAGCTAATGACCTTCTTTGCCTCTTTTTTCAGTTTTTGACTTAAAGTCTATTTTATCTGATGTTAAGTATAGCACTCCCACTCACTTTTGGATTCTATTTGCATGGAAGATCTTTTTCCAATCCTTCATTTCTAGTGTATGTATGTCTTTACAGGTTACATGAGTTTCTTAAAGGCAGCATATAGTTAAAAAAATTTTTTTTTGGCCAGGCACAGTGGCTCACGCCTGTAATCCCAGCACTTTGGGAGGCCGAGGCAGGCGGATCATGAGGTCAGGAGATCAAGACCATCTGGCTAACAGGGTGAAACCCCATCTCTGCTAAAAATACAAAAAACTTAGCTGGGTGTGGGGGTGGGTGCCTCTAGTCCCAGCTACTCAGGAGGCTGAGGCAGGAGAATGGCGTGAACCCAGGAGGCGGAGCTTGCAGTGAGCCAAGATCGCGCCACTGCACTCCAGCCTGGGTGACAGAGCGAGACTCCATCTCAAAAAAAAAAAAGTTTTAATCCATTCAGCCAGTCTATACCATTTAATTGGGGTAAGTTAATCTGTTAGCATTCAAGGTTATTATTGACAGGTGAGGACTTACTTCTGTCATTTTGTTAATTGTTTTCTGGTTGTTTTGTATATCCTTTGTTCTTTTCTTATTGTTTTTCTTTGTGGTTTGGTGGTTTTTTGTAGTACTAAGTTTTGATTCCTTTCTCTTTCTCATTGTTTATCTGCTGTACCAGTAAATTTTATACTTTTACATGTTTTCATGATGGTCATTATTATCCTAGGACTCCCATAAGCAATTCTTGCAAGGCTGGTGTAGTGGTAACAAATTCCCTCAGTTTTTGCTTATCTAGGAAAGACTATGTCTCCTTCATTTCCGAAGGATAACTTTGCTGAGTATAGAATTCTTGGCTGGCAGTTTTTTTTTCTTTTAGCCCCTTTGATTATATCATCCCATTCTCTCTTGGCCTATAAATTTCTGCTGAGAAACCTGCTGTTGGTTGAATAGAGATTCTCTTATGTGTGACTTTATACTTTTCCTTTGCTGTTTTTTATAATTCTTTCTCTTTCACGTTTTCTTTTTTTAAACAGGGTCTTTCTCTGTCACCCAGGCTGGAGTGCAGTGGTGTGATCATAGCTCAGTGCAGCCCTGAAATCCTGGGCTCAAGCAACCCTCCCACCTCAGCCTCCCTGGGACTATGGGTATGTACCTGCTAATTATTATTATTTTTTTTTAGAGATGAGATCTCACTATGTTGCCCATACTGGTCTTGAACTCCTGGCCCTAAGCAATCCTCCCATCTTGGCTTCCTAAAGCACTGGGATTATAGGTGTGAGTCACTGTTCCTGGCCTTCTCTTCCACTTTTGACAGTTAGAGCATAATGTGCCACTGGGAGTACCTTCTTGGGTTGACTACATTTGAGAACTCTTGAACTTTCCGGTTCTGGATGTCCATATCCTTCTCTTCAGCTATTATTTCATTAAATAGGTTTTCTATGCTTCTTCCAATATATTCTCCTTCTGAAATTTCTATAATGTGAATATTTCTTTGCTTGATGGTATCGCATTGGTCCCATAGATTTTCTTTATTCTTTTTCCATTTTCTTCTTCTTCTTCGTCTTCTTTTTTTTTTTTAATGGAGTTTTGCTCTTGTTGTCCAGGCTGGAGTGCAATGGCATGATCTCGGCTCACTGCAACTTCTGCCTCCCAGGTTCAAGTGATTCTCCTGCCTCAGCCTCCCGAGTAGCTGAGATTACAGGCATGCACCAACACGCCTGGCTAATTTTGTATTTTTAGTAGATAACGGGGTTTCTCCATGTTGATCAGGCTGGTCTCGAATTCCTGACCTCAGGTGATCTGCCCACCTCAGCCTCCCTAAATGCTGGGATTACAGGCATGAGCCACCACGCCTGGCCTGCTTGCTTTCTTGCTTTCACTTTTTCTTTCTCTCTCTCTTTCTCCCTCCCTCCCTCATCCCTCCCTCCTTCTTTCTTTCTTTCTTCTCTCTCTCACTTTCTTTCTTTCTTTTTTCTTTTTCTTTTTCTTTTCTTTCCTTTTTGTCTCACTGGATAATTTTATAAGATTGAAGATTTTAAAAAATCAAAATAGGTCAGGCATCGTGGTTCATGCCTCTAATTGCAGCACTTTGGGAGGCCGAGGCGGGAGGATCACAAGGTCAGGAGTTCAAGACCAGCCTGGCAAACATGGAGAAACCCCATCTCTACTAAAAATACAAAAGTTAGCCCAGTGTGGTGGCAGGCTCCTGTAATCCCAGCTACTCGGGAGGCTGAGGCAGGAGAATTGCTTGAACCTGGGAGGTGGAGGTTGCAGTGAGCCAAGATCATGCCAATGCATTCCAGCCTGGGCAACAAGAGCAAGACTACATCTCAAAAAAATAATTAATTAAAACAAAATTTTTTTGAGATAGGGTCTCATTCTGTTGCCCAGGCTGGGGAACAGTGGCATGATCACAGCTCACTGCAGCCTCAACCTCCCCAGGCTTAGATGACCCTCCCACCTCAGCCTCCCGAGTAGCTGAGAACACAGGTGTGCACCATCATGCCTGGCTAATTTTTGTATTTTTTGCAGAGGTGGGGTTTTGCCATGTTGCCCAAGCTGGTCGCAAACTCCTGGGCCCAAGTGATTCACCTGCCTTGGCCTCCCAAAGTGCTGGGATTACAGGCATGAGCCACCACACCCAGCCCCAAGAAAACCTTTTTGAGATGGAATTTCTCCATGTTGCCTAGGCTGGTCTTGAACTTCTGTGCTCAGCCTCCTAAGCAGCTGGGTTTACAGGAACACAACAGTGTGTCTGGCTCACTGGGTTATTTCACAAGGCCGAGCTTCAAGTTCAGAAATTATTTCTTCTGCTTGTCTAATCTGTTGTCAAAGCTCTTGATTATATTTTTTATTTTATACACTGAATTCTTTAGCTTCAAAGTTTGTTTGGTTCTTTTTTTTTTTTTTTTTTTTTGAGATGCAGTCTTGCTCTATCGCCCAGGTTGGAGTGCAGTGGCGCAATGTCGGCTCACTGCAAGCTCCACCTCCCGGGTTCATGCCATTCTCCTGCCTCAGCCTCCCAAGTAGCTGGGACTACAGGCGCCCGCCACCACGCCCGGCTAATTTTTTGTATTTTTAGTAGAGACAGAGTTTCACCGTTTTAGCCAGGATGGTCTCGATCTCCTGACCTCGTGATCTGCCCGCCTCGGCCTCCCAAAGTGCTGGGATTACAGGCGTGAGTCACTGTGCCCGGCCCAAAGAAAGAAAGGATTCTTTTTCATGATACCTATTTTTTTGTTACATTTCTCATTCAGATTTGATTTTGTTGAATTGTCTGTCTTATTCTCCTGTATCTCACTGAGTTTTCTTAAGATCATTATTTTGGATTCCTTTTCAGGCACTTCATAGATTTCCTTTTCTTTCAGGTCTATTTGTAGAGAACTATTGTGTTCCTTTAGAGGTGTCATGTTTTCTTGCTTTTTCATGTTTCTTGTGTCCCTACATTGACATCTCTATGTCTAGTGGAAGAATTGCCTCTTCCAGTCTTATGGAGTAGCATTCATAGGGAAACTGTTTTCTGTAGATGTGTCCTATAGTGTCAGTTAGGTGGGATGCTTTGGCTTTGGCTCTGGGCAGTAGTGTAGTCTCCATGTGATTTCTTTAACTGTAATCAACACCCATAGTTTCTGCAAGTGCCTCAGTGGCATAGACTGCAGCTCTATGTGGAGAGAGGGCATGGCTTTTGTGGAGAGAAGGCATGGCTTTTCTGGGGATGGAAGTCACTAGGCAGGCTGGATTTTAGGCCCTAGAGGAGCACATACAGGGCACAGCAGGCCCATTGGTCATGGAAGTGGGGTTCCTGGTGGTGGTGGCAGGTGCCAGGCAGGCTGATCCTCAGACTATGGGGGTGCATGCAACACATGGCAGCTCTGCCATTCAAAGGGGTGGGGTTTCCAGTGGCAGTGGGCACTGATTGGCCAGTCCTCAGACCCTGTGGGGTGCGTGCATCAGTTCTCCCAGTCTTTGGGGAAGCCTTCCTGCTGTGCTGGACTGCTGGTTCCTTGGGGGTGCAGCGTGCTGTGTGCGCTCAGGAGCTGGGTGATGGTTATACCACTGAGTCTAGCTGGGGTCCTGGCATTGCAGCCTCGTATGGGGGTATGATGGGATGGAAGTGGGGCCTCATGGATGTGGAGATGCAGGGCTATTGGCCCTTAGGGCAGGAGGCACTCCAGCAGTGGCTGTCTTCTCAAAATGGCAATGTGCCATAGCAGCTTGGGTCCCTGGGAGTGCAAGGGGCATTGTGTGTTGGTTCTCCAGAGCAACGCAACTATGTGGACTCCTGGCAGCTCCCCCTTCCGGGCTCAGGGCCTGTGAGGACTATGGGGCTCTCCTGTAGCATTGCAGGCATCCACCGTGGTAATGGGGACTGCTGGGGATCTACCACTTACCTTTTCCCCATATTGGGGAGTCTGTCTTGGGTCTAAGCTAATCCTGGACAGATGCTTTGCTTCCCTGTCTATGTTGCCATCTGGAATTTACAGGGGGGTTTTGTTTTTTTCCTTGCTGAATTTCAGTGTCCTCCCTTAGATATCCCACTCAAAGTGTAGTTATTTATTTGATGTTTTGGCTCTTCTTTGTGGAGGAGATGAGCATTGAGTCCCTCTAGTCAGCTATCTTCCAGATCACTCTGGGAATACCTCAAAATGGTTCCTTTTACCCTCCCCGCCACTCCCCCGCCCTTGTTAGAAACATGAGGAGTTTCTCTTGGCTCCTTACTGTCAGAATCTGGTGAGACTCCAGGAGGTAAAAGCCACAGAAGTATGGAGGGGGCGTCCTAAGACTGAAACCCCTAGAAGTTTCTCACTCTTGTGCTAGTCTACATGCTGCAATTTTTCAGCATGTAGCAATTTTTCAAAGTTACTATTAAGTGTCCCTACCAGTTTATGGCTCCAGCAGCTTCTGATCCAGGTAAGCCGATCTCAACAGCGATTCTTTGTACTTGCCTGTACTTCCAGATTTCATGGTGGCAGTTTGTCCTGTGACCTTAATTCTCTGATAAGTTCAAGAAAAGTCATTTATTTTAAATTTGTTCAGCTTTTTAAATTATTGTAATAAAGAGAGAGATGACAGCTGGGCGCAGTGGCTTATGCCTGTAATCCTAGCACTTTGGGAGGCCGAGGCAGGCGGATCACGAGGTCAGGAGATTGAGACCATCCTGGCTAACACGGTGAAACCCCATCTCTACTAAAAATACAAAAAATTAGCCAGGCCTGGTGGCAGGCACCTGTAGTCCCAGCTACTCGGGAGGCTGAGGCAGGAGAATGGCGTGAACCCAGGAGGCAGAGGTTGCAGTGAGCCGAGATCACGCACTGCACTCCAGCCTGGGCAACAGAGCGAGACTCTATCTAAAAAAAAAAAAAAAAAAGAGAGAGAGAGAGAGAGATGACTTCTCAATATCAATAAATTTGAGAATAAGAAAAAAGGTATTTTCTATTTATACACATATTTACAATTTCTGGTGCTCCTTTATTCTTTTTTGTGGATCCATATTTTCAACTTGTGTCATTTTTCTTCAGCTCAAAGAACTTTTGAAAATATCTCTTTTAGCATAGATTTTCTGGCAATAAATTATCTTACCTTTTGTTTGTTCAAAAGTATCTTTGTTTTGCCTTTGTTTTTAAGGTTACTTCTGTGGGTCTAGCATTCTAAGTTGGCCGATTATTTCCCCTTTTCAG
Organism: Pongo pygmaeus; assembly: GCF_028885625.2. Classification (NCBI taxonomy): domain Eukaryota; kingdom Metazoa; phylum Chordata; class Mammalia; order Primates; family Hominidae; genus Pongo; species Pongo pygmaeus. Next base: position 128,632,877 of record NC_072386.2, read on the forward strand.
CACTTGAAAGATGTAGTTCCACTGCCTTTTGGATGAGAAATCAGTGAATGTTCTGCAGTGTCACATTTTCTTTTTCTTTTCTTTTCTTTTTTTTTTTTTTTGAGATAGAGTCTCGCTCTGTTGCCCAGGCTGGAGTGCAGTGGCGCGATCTCGGCTCATTGCAAGCTCTGCCTCCCGGGTTCACGCCATTCTCCTGTCTCAGCCTCCCAAGTAGCTGGGACTACAGGCACCCGCCACCATGCCCAGCAATTTTTTTTTTTGTATTTTTAGTAGAGACGGGGTTTCACCATGTTAGCCAGGATGGTCTCGATCTTCTGACCTCGTGATCTACCTGCCTCGGCCTCCCAAAGTGCTGGGATTACAGGCGTTAGCCACTGTGCCCAGCCTTTTTTTTTTTTTTTGAGACGGAGTCTTGCTCTGTCGCCCAGGCTGGAGTGCAGCGGCTCGATCTTGGCTCACTGCAAGCTCCGCCTCCCGGGTTCACGCCATTCTCCTGCCTCAGCCTCCCGAGTAGCTGGAACTACAGGCGCCTGCCACCGCGCCTGCCTAATTTTTTGTATTTTTAGTAGCGACACGGTTTCACTGTGTTCGCCAGGATGGTCTCGATCTCCTGACCTCGTGATCCGCCCGCCTCGGCCTCCCAAAGTGCTGGGATTACAGGCGTGAGCCACCGCGCCTGGCCCTTTTTTTTTTTTTTTTTTGACAGAGTCTCACTCTATCCCCCAGGCTGGAATGCAGTGGTGGAATCTTGGCTCACTGCAACCTCTGCCTCTTGGGTTCAAGTGATTCTCGTGCCTCAGCCTCCCAAGTAGCTGGGATTACAAGTGCATGCCACCATGCCCAGCTAGTTTTTCATATTTTTAGTAGAGATGGGGTTTCCCCATGTTGGCCAGGCTGGTCTTGAACTCCTGGCCTCAAGTGATATACCTGCCTCAGCTTCCCAAATTGCTGGGATTACAGGCATGAGCCACTGTGCCTGGTCTCTTTTAGAATCTTTAAACATATTTGTAATAGCTCTTTTTATTCTCTCTCCTCTTTTTTGTCTTTGAGATAGAGTCTCACTCTATCACCTAGGCTGGAGTACAGCAGTGCAATCATAGCTCACTATAACCTTGAACTCCTGGGCTCAAGTAATCCTCCCACCTCAGCCTCCTGGTAGCTGGGACTACAGGCATCACTACACCTTGCTCATTTTAACGTTTTTTATAGAGACATGGCCTCACTTTGTTGCCCAAGCTGATCTCAAACTCCTGCCTCTAATGATCCTCCTGCCTCAGCCTCCCAAAGTGCTGGGATTATAAGCACAAGCCACTATGCCCAACCCCTCCTTTTAGTCTCTATATTGTAATTCTGTCATCTCTGTCATACCTGGTTTCATATATGTTTACTAATTTATCTTCATTTATGTCATGTTTTTCCACCTCTTTGCATGTCTAGTAATTTTTGATTGAGTGTTGGACAGTATGAATGCTATATTACTAAGTTTGAATTTGTCATCTTCCTTTTATTGAGTTTTGCTTGGTAAGCAGTTAATTTACTTGTAGATCAACTTGATCCTCAAGTCTTCTCTAAAAGTTTTGTTAGAGAAGGTCTCAAGTAGCCTTTATTCTATGGATAACTTAGGTCTACACTTAAGGCATGGCCTTTCTGAGTTTTCTGCTGAACGGCCAGAGTTTTCAGCAATTTTTCTCCACCCTGACTTGTCCTGCGTGAGCTGAGGTGACTGTTCAGGTCAGAGCTCCTCTGCAGTTTTTCTTTGCCCCACTTTGTGGAGTCTCACTCTACGCAAGCCCAGCTTCATATTCAGCCAAAGACGCAAGGGGACACCTATGCAGATTTCTGAAGCTCTTTTGCTGTGTGGCTCCTTCTTTTCTGGTAGTCTGCCCTTCAAATTCCACCTTCTTTGTTGCCCCACCTTCCACCCTCTGTCCTGTAATCTCAATAGGAGGATTGAACTTCCTTTGGTGTCCTCCTCCTCAGGCTGTGGTTAGAAAATTGTTCCTAGAGAGCCAGGCAACGCGATTGTGAACCAAAAAATGACATTTTAAGAGAAAAAAAAGGAAAAAACAAAACAAAACAAAAAGACTTGTTTTTCTTTCTTCAGGGATCAGTGTCACGTACGTTCTGTTTCCAATATCTGCAAACAGTTTTATATATTTTTGCCCAGTTTTATGGTTTATGGCAGGAAGATTATCTACTAGTAGTTACTACATCATGGCCAGAAGCAAATACGTATAAAACTTCCCTCCCTCTTCTTTCTTTCTTTCTTTTTCTTTCTTTCTTCTTTCTTTCTTTCTCTCTCTTTCCTTTGTTTCTTTCCCTTTCTTCCTTTCTCTCATTCTCTCTCTCTCTTTTCTTTCTTTCTTTTTTTTTTTTTTTTTTTGAGACAGAGTCTTGCTCTGTCACCCAGGCTGGAGTGCAGTGGCACAATCTTGGCTCACTGCAAGCTCTGCCTCCCAGGTTCACACCATTCTCCTGCCTCTGCCTCCCAAGTAGCTGGGACCATAGGCGCCCACCACCACACCCGGCTAATTTTTTGTATTTTTAGTAGAGACAGGTTTCACCATGTTAGCCAGGATGGTCTCAATCTCCTGACCTCATAATCTGCCCGCCTTGACCTCCCAAAGTGCTGGGATGATAGGCGTGAGCCACTGTGCCTGGCCTCCTTTCTTCTTTTCTTTTCTTTTCTTTCTTTCTTTCTTTCTTTCTTTCTTTCTTTCTTTCTTTCTTTCTGTCTCTCTTTCTTCTTTCCTTTTTTCTTTCTTCTTTCTTCCTTTCTCTCTTTCTTTCTTTCTTTCTTTTTTGAGACAGGGTCTCTCTCTGTTACCTAGGATGGAATGCAGTGAAGCAATCACAGCTCACTGCAGCCTCAACCTCCTGGGCTCAAGCAATTCTTCCGATTTTAGCCTCCTGAGTAGCTGGGACTACAGATGCGCACCACCATGACCGGCTAATTTTTGTATTTTCAGTATAGATGGGGTCTTGCCGTGTTGCCCAGGCTGGTCTCGAACTTCTGGGCCCAAGTGATCCACCCACCTCAGCCTCTCAAAGTGTTGGGATTACAGAAGTGAGGCACCATATCTGGTCCATTTTCTTTTAAATTGAATGCCAATACTAACTTGTTGAACACCAATTCCAATAACATTTGTTGAATAATCTTCCCTTTCCTCACAAATTTTAAGACTCATCTACTAAATTTGTGTACACACAGACCCGTTTTCTTCTATGGCACTATTCTATTAGTTTTTTTCTCTTCATACATGTATCCTAGTTCTTTATGATTTTATGTTTTAAATATTAAATAGAAAAAGTTTATTGTAAATATGATACAGAAAGAAAGAGTTAAAATTCCATTCATTTCCAGTGTCTTCCTTAGGTTAATCACTGTTAACAGTTTCATGAATACGCTCCCAAACATTTTATATAAAAATATATTGACAAAAAGAACAATACCTAACACTTATTAAGCTTTTACTGTTTTTTGGTTTTAGGTTTTTTTTGAGACAGTCTTGCACTGTCGCCCGGGCTGGAGTGCAATGGTGCGATCTCGGCTGACTGCAACCTCCACCTCCTAGGTTCAAGTGATCCTCCTGCCTCAGTCTCCCGAGTTGCTGGATTACAGGTATGCACCACCGCGCCCAGCTTTTTTTTTTTTTTTTTGAGATGGAGTCTCGCCCTGTCACCCAGGCTGGAGTGCAGTGGTGTGATCTCGGCTCACTGCAACCTCTGCCTCCCAGGTTCAAGTGATTCTCCTACCTCAGTCTCCCAAGTAGCTGGGATTACAGGTGTGCGCCACCACGCCCGGCTAATTTTTTGTATTTTTAGTAGAGACGGGGTTTCACTATGTTGGCCAGGCTGGTCTCTAACTCCTGACCTCGTGATCTGCCTGTCTCGGCCTCCCAAAGTGCTGGGATTACTGGCCTGAGGTCCCGCACCCGGCCAAGCTTTTACTGTTTAACATAGTTTCCAGACACTGTTCTAAGTGCTTTACAAATATGGACTCCTTTACTTCTCATAATAACCCTATATGGTGGCGATTATCCTCTCCTTAACAGATGTGGAAACAGACATCAAGGATCATGCCCCGGGTCATATAGCTAGTCAGTGGCAAAGCCATGATTTGACGACCTGGCAATCTGGCTCCAGAGCCCAAACCTCCTATTGCTTCTTCATCCTCACAGATGGTCTCACTGGGCACCATAAAACTTCTAAGCCTTTGGCTGCCTAAAATGTCCCATTGCTGTGTAATTGCAAGTTCTTTCATGACTGCGTATGTCTTTCCCAGTGAGGCAATTTGTCACCTTCTTTGCCTATTTTTGGTTGAATCATCAATCTTTTTATTGTTGATCTTAAGCAGCTCTGTGGATGTCAAGAAAATCCGCTCTTAGTCTCATAGATTGCTAATATTTCAAAGGTGTTTATTTACTTTGCTTATGATGGTTTTTTTTAATTAGCCTTTGAGCGCTTTTTTTGCTTCTGTCTTACAAGAATTTCAAATTCTTCTAGAATCCAATTTACCAGTGTTTTCCTTTAATGTGGTGGTTCTTAGCCCTGGCTATGCACTATACACAGGCTTTTACGTTTACAAAGCTCCCAGGTGATTCTCCTGTGCCACTGCACTGAGGCTTCCTCTACTTTAGGATTACAAAATTCTTAGCTCTTTTTGTTCTCCTTAGTAATTTTACTTTGTATTTCCATCAACCTATCTAGAATTTGTGGTATTTTTTGATTGTTTATTTGTCTGTTTTTAGACAGAGTCTTGCTGTGTCGCCAGGCTGGAGTGCACTGGCACCATCTCGGCTCACCGCAACCTCTAATTCCCTGGTTCAAGTGATTCTCCTGACTCAGCCTCCGAAGTAGCTGGGATTACAGGCATGTGCCACCATCCCGAGCTAATTTTTGCATTTTTAGTGGAGAAGGGGTTTCACCATGTTGGCCAGGATGGTTTCGATTTCCTGACCTCGTGTTTTTTTGAGACGAAGTTTCTCTCTTGTTGCCCAGGCTGGAGTACAATGGCACGATCCTGGCTCACTGCAACCTCTGCCTCCCGGGTTCAAACGATTCTCCTGCCTCAGCCTCCCGAGTAGCTGGGATTACAGGCATGTGCCACCACGCCCAACTAATTTTGTATTTTTAGTAGAGACAGGGTTTCTCCATGTTGGTCAGGCTGGTCTTGAACTCCTGACCTCAAGTGACCAGCCCACCTCGGCCTCCCAAAGCGCTGGGATTACAGGCGTGAGCCACTGTGCCCAGCCTATATACCATATGGTTTAATTATTGTCACTTTATCATACATTTTTACATGGTCGGAAAAGTCCCTCTTGATTTTTTTCTATGCTGTACTCAGCATTTCATTTGTCTGTTCTTTCAGATTAGCTTTGTTATGAATATTTCTATTTCCTTGTACCCATCTTTTTACACTCCCATTTCTCCAGGGGAAAACGTCCAGAAACAAATGAATCCTCAGGTCTGGAACTCAGGAGAAGACTCTGGACTGAGCTAAGGATCTGGAAACTCCCGAACAGAGCAGTGGTTCCAAGCTGGAGACGATTTTGCACCCGGGGGACATCTGCAAGGTCTGGAGACAGTTTGGGTTGTCACAACCGAAGGAGTGCTATGGCACTTAGTGGGATCAGGCAGGGATGTTGTTAAACACTGTACAGTGCACAGGACAGCCCTCCCCAACAGAGTTCCTGGACCGTACATGTTAATGGTGCTGGGGCTTAGAGGCCATTGATGGACTCGTGGAGCTGGCGAGGCGGCCCTGGAGTCTGTGGCCTGTGAGGGAAGCAGGAACCTCTGAGGGAGTGCAGCGTTCAGCAGCATCCACCCATCCAGCCATGAGGCCTGGCAGAGGGGTGGGAGAGGAGGTGGGTCTGCCGTAGACCCCACAAGCCTGTCAAGGAGCTGGGAATTGGAGTGAAAAGGAGAGCGACGTGGTCAGAACTGTGCCTTAGAAAGACCACTCTGGACACGGAGAAGGGGCTGGGGAGAGGCGAGGGCTGCGTGGTGCTGTGGCTGCTTACTGGAATGGCAGTCTAGGCCATTGAGGGCAGCAGTGAGGGAAGGGGTGATTCGGGAGCTGGAAGAGGCAGGACAGGGCAACGGGCTGGACTTGAGGGGTGAGAGGAGCTAGTGACCTTTGGCATGTAGCAAACATTTCTCATGCCCTGCCACCAGCATCATGCCAGGGCAGGCTGGGCTCTCACCCTCACAGAATGTCCCATGAATAATTATGTAACTAAAAGTGCTGTGTGTTGCAGGTAGCAACTAACCGGGGCTGGTGGCATGGGCAGTAAAAAGAATTTACCAAGACTGGTGTAGGTAAAGAAAGGCAGATTTATGAGAGAAAGTAGGAAAATACGTTGCAAGAAAGCAATGGGCAATCACCAAGAGAGACGCTGGCAGAAAGAGCGGAAGGTGTGCCGGGGATTTTATAGGTGGGGCTTGTGCTGGAGAGGGCCATGTGTAGTGCTGATAACGCCCAGGTTGCAGGGAGCTAATGCATTTCTTTATCAGCCGAGGGTCTGGTGATAGCTGGGCATAGGAAGATTGTGATTCGTCTGCACGGGAGGGCCATGTGTCCTGGACCATGAAGAAAGGCAGACTCACAGCTTCTCCGCTCTCTCTGTTGCTTTCCCTTGGTCCCGCCAGTCTGACTCCTTTCCCTCATTAGGACTCCGCAGCATGGATACCATGAAGGGAGGCAGAGCCTGTGACAGGAACACTCAGCCAGGGAGGCTTCTCTGATGAGGGCCAGAGCTGTCCAGGCCAGGCCTGGGGGGACAGACGCACATTCACGTTCAAGGTTTTGTTTGAACATGGTTTCAATGAATCCTCTCAATGTTTTGAAATTCCAACTTAGTTTCAGTCGTCTACAAAACCCTTGCTCCTCCGTAGCACCACCCCCTTTATGTTGTTATTATCACAAATTACATCTTGACACACTGTGGGCCACCAGCAGGATTTATAATTATTGTAATATGCAGTTGTCTCTTTAAATTGCAAGGCACTTACAGGGAAGGTGCCTGCATGCTCCCTCCAGTCCTCCAGGGAAGCAGCCCGAGTCCCCGGGAAGGGCCAGGTATTAACTTGCCAGACGTCGCAGCTCCTTCCAGGCTCCCAGCCGCTCTTCCGTCAGTGGATTCCAATTCTGAAAATCGGCTCACGTCCAGAAACAGCACGGGAGTGTGACTTCCTGCTGGGGCAGCCCCTCAGCCCCTGCCCTCTGTTGACTCTCACATGTGAAGCGTCCCCCTTGTTGGCCACTGGTTTCACCCCTGAGGGCACCATGCTCTGTTACCACCCCCTGTTACTGCCCCCAAGCCCCTTGGAGGCCGCCTGCCTCATCCTTCCCACGGGGATTAGGGAGCCGGGCTCTGTAGCTGCCTCTCCCATCATCAGCACAGGCTGCAGACGGGGAACCCCTCGACTCTCCCACCCTCAGCACAGGCTGCAGACGGGGAACCCCTCGACTCTCCCACCCTCAGCACAGGCTGCAGACGGGGAACCCCTCGACTCTCCCACCCTCAGCACAGGCTGCAGACGGGGAACCCCTCGACTCTCCCACCCTCAGCACAGGCTGCAGACGGGGAACCCCTCGACTCTCCCACCCTCAGCACAGGCTGCAGACGGGGAACCCCTCGACTTCCTGGTGATGCTGGTGTTCTCCCCAGGGCTTCCTGCACACCCACCTCCCTCCACCCCATTCCTTCCTCTACCAGCTGCCAGAGAACTTGAGGGTTTCTGCTTCACTGCGAGCTGGCTACCACGTTTTTCAAGGCTTTTAAGAGCCATTCCAAGTTTTCCCCACCTCCTGGGTCCTGAGAAAGTGCCCCACTGCAGCAAATGTTTCCAGACCCTTGGTCAAGCCCCTCACCCTCCCATCCTGGGACTTCTCTTCTGCCCCCGCTGAGGCCATCAACCAGTTCTTGCAATTACTTAGCTGTGCAGCCCCTTTCTCCCTTTTCAGGCTTAGCACCCTGCCCCTTCCCGTTGGTCTGTGCTGGGATTTAGCCCTCACAATTGGCCTGGCAGGCAGGTGGGACAGCTCCTGAGGCGAGCACTTGCTTCCTGGTGAGACAGGTGATTCTGTAACATCTCCAGCACAGTAGATGTGCTCACCTTTATGGGGCAGGAGGACCTGTGCACTTCCAGAGGTTCCAGAGGACTGGAGGGTCCTCATCGTTACATCTTTGGGACCCAGGTTTTCCCCAGGGGACCCTTACTTTCTACCTTTGCAGAGCTGACCCACCGGTGGCCCTTCACTCCGGTTAAGTGCCTGTTTACCTCTGTGGTAGAGGCACTCCAGTGTCACACCGAGCTTGGTAACAGCTCTCAGGATGTCGGTATGGGGAACCAGCCCGCTGTCCTGTCTTTGTTGGTTTGGTTGCTCCCCACTCCCAGTTTTTCAGCGGCCTGCATCATCCCACCAGCCACAGCGCTGTGCTCCACCGAGATATTTTCCCGGGTCATCACTCATGAAGCTCCCACCGTGTGCCAGAGACCACCGGACCTCCCAGCCAACCACGACAGCAGCCTCTGCACCCTTTGGGTGGTGGGCAGGACAGTCCCAGATCCTCTCCTGATGCCACTTATGTTAGTCCAGGTCTTCCAAGATGCAGATGGGATAAAGGTATAAGGATTTGGTTAGATTTTATTAGATGATGAAGGCTGAGTGTGGTGGCTCGTGCCTGTAATCCCAGCACTTTGGGAGGCCAAGGTGGGCAGATCACTTGAACTCAGGAGTTCAAGGCCAGCCTGGGCAACATGGTGAAACACCGTCTCAACAAAAACAAACAAACAAACAAAAATTAGCCTGGCATTGTGGTGTGTGCCTGCAGTCCTAGCTACTTGGGAGGCTGGAATGGGAGGGTTGCTTGAGTCCAGGAGGTGGAGGTTGCAGTGAGCCGAGATCACGCCCCTGTACTGCAGCCTAGGTGATGGGAATGAAGCCCTTTAAAAAAAAAAGAGATTTTATTAGATGATGAAGATTAGATATTGTTGTTATTCTTAGAGATGAAGCATGGAGGTAGCTAAGAAACCTGGAAGAGCTTCAGAATATGAGTAGCTCTAACTTCCAGAGAGGAAGAGAGGGAAAGAAGGTTGACTGGGAGTGACCTAGATCCCTGAACAACCTAAGGAAGGTTCAGGAAAGCTGCCAGGGAGTTCTTGAGCCAAAGAAGTGTGGCGTCAGCACAAATGCAGAGACAGATTCTGAGCACAAGAGCTGAGGCCATTGGTCATGACATTCCCATAGTTGGAGGCCTATGAGGCACACTTTCAAGGAAACTGCAACTGTTTAAAATAACAGTAATGTCCTATGTGTGTTTTTTTAAAAGAAAGGCTGAAAGTTAATTAGCTCATCATCCACCTGAAGAAGCAAAATCAACCTAAAACAAGAGGTATAAAGAGAAGCACTAATTAGATAGAAACTAACATGCACTGGAGACAATCAAACCAAAACTGGTTCTTTGGCAACACTAATCAGAATGGCAAGCCTCTGGGCAGGTGAGGAAGGGGGAGCATAAATAAACAATTTAAAAGTAGGCCAGATGCAGTGGCTGACACCTGTAATCCCAGCACTTTGGGAGGCTAAGGTGGGAGGATCACTTGAGCCCAGGAGTTGGAGACCAGCCTGGGCAACATAGCAAGACTCTGTCTCTGGAAAAAATTTAAAAACTAGCTGGACATGGTGGCAGGCACCTGTGATCCCAGCTACTCGGGAGGCTGAGGTGGGAGGCTGGCTTGAGCCTGGGAGGTGGAGGCTGCAGTGAGCTGTGATTCCACCACTGCAGTCCAGTCTGGGTGACAGAGCTAGACCATGTCTCAAAAAATAAATAAATAAATAAAGTGGACACAGCCATAGATATAACATAGATTTAAAAGATAATATGAACAATTTTAGGCCAATACATTTCTAGAAAAATATAACTGAACTAACGCTGACTCAAGAGGAAATAGAGAACCCGAATAGTTTTATAACTCTTAAAGAGATAGAATCAGTAATTAAAATCACAAACAAAACATCAGGCCCAGTCAGTGAGTTCCACTGAACTTTCAAAATATAAATTCCCTATAGAAATGCTCTCTAACTCATTTACAAGGCTAGCGTAACCTGGATATCCAAACCTGATGAGAACGGTGCAGTGCACAGCTGCAAAAAGTCTAGACAAGTTATTGGTAAACCAGATCTGAATTGTATGCAAAGATGATTATGTTTGATTTACCCCAGGAATGACAGGTTGGTTTAACTTTAGGAAATCAGTTAATGTAAGCCATTCCCTTAACACATAGAAGGAGAAAAATTAGGTCATTTCAATGCAGAAAAAGCATTTGACAGAATTTATCACCTATTCATGAGAAAAACTCCTAGAAATTAAGACTAGAGGGGAACTTTGTGACCTGATGAAGGGTATCTTAAAAAAAAAAAAAAAAAAGAATAGGCCTGGCACGGTGGCTCATGCCTGTAATCCCAGCACTTTGGGAGGCCAAGGTGAGCGGATCACCCTGAGGTCAGTAGTTCAAGACCAACATGGCAAAACCCCATCTCTACTAAAAATACAAAAATTAGCCGGGTGTGGTGGCACGCGCCTATAATCCCAGCTACTTAGGAGGCTGAGGCAGGAGAATTGCTTGAACCTGGGAGGTGGTGGAGGTTGCAGTGAGCTGAGATAGTGCCACTGCACTTCAGCCTGGGCAACAGATTGAGATTTCGTCTAAAAAAAAAAAAAGAAAAAAAGAACATAACAGGCCGAGTGTGGTGGCTCATGCCTGTAATCCCAGCTCTTTGGGAGGTCGAGGCAGGTGGATTGCTTGAGGTCAGGAGTTCGAGATCAGCCTGGCCAACATGGTGAAACCCCATCTCTACTAAAAATACAAAAAAAAAAAAAAGATTAGCCAGGCATGGTGGCACACACCTATAATCCCAGCTACTTGAGAGGCTGAGGCAGGAGAATTGCTTGAACGCTGGAGGTTGAGGTTGCAGTAAGCTGAGATCATGCCACTGCACTACAACCTGGGCAACAGAGTGAGACTCTGTCTCAAAAAATAAAAATAAAAGTAAACAAAAGAATATAATAAACATCATATGTAAGTATGAAAGGTTGAATGTATTTTATTTAAGATGAGGAACAGGACAGGTTCCCACTATCACATTTCTGTACATCGTTGTACTTACTTGCATTGTGAGTCTCAGCTAGCAGAGAAATATAAGAAAAAGAAATAAAAGCTATAAGAATTGAAAAAGAAAAAAGAAGTATTGTTTTGGTATATCTACATAGAAAACAGAGAAATCTAACAATAAGTTATTAGACTCAATCAGGAAATTTAGAAATGTTGCTCTACGTAAAATCAATATACAAAATAACTGGGTTTCTCTTTCTTTCTCTCTCCTTCCCTTCCCTTCCCCTCCCTCCCTCCCTTCTTTCCTTCCTTCCTTCTTTTCCTTTTTTGAGATGGAGTTTCGCTCTTGTTGCCCAGGCTGCAGTGCAATGGCGCGATCTCAGCTCACTGCAACCTCCGCCTCCCAGGTTCAAGCGATTCTCCTGCCTCAGCCTCTCGAGTAGCTGGGACTACAAACACATGCCACCACGCCTGGCTAATTTTGTATTTTTAGTAGAGATGGGGTTTCTCCATGTTGGCCAGGCTAGTCTCGAACTCCTGACCTCAGGTGATCCTCCCGCCTCGGCCTCCCAAAGTGCTGGGATTACAGGCGTGAGCCACTGTGCCTGGCCCCAAATAACTGGGTTTCTAAACGAGTGACAGAAAATGCAACTTTAAAAATGGAATCCTTCATAGTAGTGTGAAAAACATGAAACACTTAGAAATAAATATAGTATAAATGTTCAGGAACTTGATGGAGAATATTATAAAAGTTTATAAGATAAACTAACGATGACCCTAATAATTAATACATATATATTGCATAAGGATTGAAAGCCTCAATACCAAAAATGTATATTTCCCCCAAATTTATCTATTGATTCTATATAATTCCTGTCAAAAGTCCACTGTGTGCATGTATATAACCTGACAAGTCGATCCTAAAAATTATAAGGGCAAATAAAGGGTCAAGAATAGAAAAAATTTGGCCAGGCGCAGTGGCTCACACCTATAATCCCAGCACTTTGGGAGGCTGAGGTGGGCGGATCACCTGAGCTCAGGAGTTCCAGACCAGCCTAGGCAACATAGCCAAGCCTTGGCTCTACAAAAAATACAAAAATTAGCTGGGCATGGTGGTGCACACCTGTGGTCCCAGCTACTTGGGAGGCTGAAGTAGGAGGATTGCTTGAGCCTGGGAAGTGGAGGCTGCAGTGAGCTGAGATTGTGCTATTGCACTGCAGCCATTGCACTCCAGCCATTGCACTCCAGCCCGGGCGACAGAGTGAGATCCTGTCTGAAAAAAAAAAAATTCAAAGAAGAACCCAGGTAGAGGCATTAACCTTTTAATAACCTTTTAATAAGACTTTTGTAATCAATGCAGGGAGTATTGGCCCACAGCAGGTGAAGAGTTCGTCTGAGCAGAGCAGAGAGCAGACAGTTGGGGCCCTTCTGTGAATGGTGTCATGACAATTTAATTATATTAAGATGATGAAAATGGCGCCCGCCTCACATCATACAGAAAAATCATTTGCAAGTGGTTTAAAATAGAAAAAGCAAAACTGCACAAATTTTAGAAGAGACTATAGGAGAATCTATTCTCAAATCTTGCAAAGAATCTCTCACAACAATGAACAAAGGAAGAATTTCCTAGGATTCAAAAAGCACAAAACATAGGGAAAAGCTGGATATATTTCGGTTACAGTATAATGAGGAACTTCTACACATCAAAAGAATCACGAAATAAGCAAAAGACAAATCACAGAGTGAGAGAAGATACTGCAACTATACACATCTGATGGAGGATTTGTGCCCAGAACATGTAAGGACTTCGACAAGTCAATCAGAAGAAGAGACAGAATCCAGTTGAAAAGTGGGTGGAAGATTTGAACAGGCGTTTTGGCAAAGGGGAAGACGTGAATGGGCAAGGAATGTGAGAAAATGCCCTACTCCATTAGTGAGCAGGAAAACACAGATTAAAACAGAGTGAGGGACCTGAAATGCCTACCAGACTGACAAAAACATGAAGGCTGATAACACTAGAGTGTTGGAGAGAATGCCAAGCAAGCCAGGGTCTGTGTGGTGCTGCGGGACGGTCATCACTGCACTTTGGGCCCTGATTTAGCAGCATCCAGTGAGGTCGAGAGGCACGTCCCATGGCCCAGCAATTTCTCTCCTTGGGTTACACATGCAGGCTCTTGTCCAAGCACTAGGAGAACGACATTAAATGTTCATTGGAGAATTCAAATAGCAGGAATTAGACAGCAGCACAAATCTCCATCAAAGTAGAATGGATCAATAAATTGTCACACGACAGACTAACATATGTGGTGAAAACAAGTGATTCACAGCTACATGCAACAACACGGGTATGCTGCAGCACCAGAGGGTGACAGCTCAGCTCTCTTGTGTGAATTTCAAAAGCATGGGGCTGGGCGCGGTGGCTCACACCTGTAATCCCAGCACTTTGGGAAGCCCAGGTGGGCAGATTGTCTAAGCTCAGGAGTTTGAGACCAGCCTGGACAACATGGTAAAACCCTGTCTTCTATGAAAATACAAAAAATTAGCCAGTTGTGGTGGCGCACTCCTATAGTCCCAGCTACTCAGAGACTGAGGCACGAGAATTGCTCACACCCAGGAGGTAGAGGTTGTAGCAAGCTGAGATGGCACCACTGCACTCCAGCATGGGTTACAGATCGAGACTGGTTTTTTTTTTTAAGAAAAAGAAATGAATTTCAAAAGCATGTACAACTGCACAATAAATTGCACATAGATGTACAGAGAGAAAGGGAACGGTGAACACAAAATTCTGGACTTGGTGACCTCTGAGATGCGGAGGTCCGGGAGGGGCTGCACCGTGCTTGGATGCTGGGATCCTCTGTGTCTTCCACAGAGCCCTAGTGCCTGTTATTATTTGTAGAATTAAATGTTAATTATATAAAAAGAAAAAAATCCTCCTAGTTCTCCTCCCCGCTTCCCCATAAGGGGACTCAGCACACAGTGACAGAGTTGAGATCTACAGGGGACATCGCAGGAACAACTGAAGAGGTGCTGGGCTTGCAGGTGCTGTGGTGGGAGGGTGGGGTGCAGGGGCCTAGTGTGGAGGGCAGCAGGGGTGTGGCTGCAACCACCACCTCCCACTGCAAGGGCTGTGACCAACTCTGGGACCCCTGGAGGAGTTTCTGGGGAACCAGAGTGACACCAGTCTGTCCAGTTTGTGACCTTCCCCAGTGGCGGGAGCCTGAGTGGGTGTCTCTGGAGGTTCCAGATGGGAATTCTGCCAGGTGAGAAAGAGGGTGAGGGAGTGAGGGATGGGGGCGGGGGACCGGGGGCAGCAGGAGGACTCTGAGGTTGGAGAGAGATGGGGGAGGGGCTGTGAGCAAGCATGCTGGAGGGTCCGGAGGAAGATGGGACCCTCGAGGGGTGACAAGCTCAGCTGGTTGTTGGCTTAGACACTATGTAGCAGTGCCCACCACGCAGCCTGTCCTGGACTTAGTCACCCCCAGCTCCAGACTCTTGTCAACTCTACACATTTCTCTTGTGGATTCTCTTCCCTATAGCCCTGGATGAGCATTTCAAACCCTCTCCTCCTGCCAACCTGCAAATGCCCCCTTCTCACTCTCAGTTGCTTGTTTTGTTTCTTATTTCACTGAGAAAGTAGAATAATCACAATAAAACCCTCATCCTCCCCCAAATGAATCCTCCAGCCCACCTGTGCCTGCAATCATGCGACCTGCTTTTCTTTCCCTGCCTCGAGTGAGCCGTCCCAAGTCTGGTGCCCTCTTGCCTGGACGAGGCAAGACACTCTTTTTCTTGCATCAGCAATTTTTCTTTCTGTTGAGTCATTGCCATTGCATACGAAGTCCAGTAATATCCCCTACCTTAAAAAACAAACAAAAAAAAACCTCCTTAATGCTGCATCTGTGGTGTTCCCTGTCTCACTGGGCAAGCTGTCTATACCTGCTGTAGGGACTTCCTCACTGACCGAGCTGTCTATACCTGCTGTAGGGACTTCCTCACTGAACAAGCTGCTACACCCACTGTAGGCACTGCCTCACTGACCGAGCTGTCTACACCCGCTGTAGCACTGCCTCACTGACCGAGCTGTCTACACCCGCTGTAGGGACTTCCTCACTGACAAAGCTGTCTACATCCGCTGTAGCACTGCCTCACTGACCGAGCTGTCTACACACGCTGTAGGCACTGCTCACTGACCGAGCTGTCTACACCTGCTGTAGGCACTTCCTCACTGAACGAGCTGTCTACACCCGCTGTAGGGACTTCCTCACTGACCGAGCTGTCTACGCTGGCTGTAGGGACTTCCTCACTGAACGAGCTGTCTACACCCACTGTAGGACTTACTCACTGACCGAGCTGTCTACACCGGCTGTAGGGACTTCCTCATTGAACGAGCTGTCTACACCCGCTGTAGGCACTGCCTCACTGAACGAGCTGTCTACACTGGCTGTAGGGACTTCCTCACTGAACGAGCTGTCTACACCTGCTGTAGGACTTCCTCACTGACCGAGCTGTCTACACCGGCTGTAGGGACTTCCTCACTGACTGAGCTGTCTACACCGGCTGTAGGGACTTCCTCACTGAACAAGCTGTCTACAGCTGCTGTAGGACTTACTCACTGACCGAGCTGTCTACACCGGCTGTAGGGACTTCCTCACTGAACAAGCTGTCTACACCCGCTGTAGGCACTTCCTCACTGAACGA
Organism: Pongo pygmaeus; assembly: GCF_028885625.2. NCBI lineage: Eukaryota > Metazoa > Chordata > Mammalia > Primates > Hominidae > Pongo > Pongo pygmaeus. The sequence goes on from NC_072386.2 coordinate 128,648,699, forward strand.
GCTGTCTATACCTGCTGTAGGGACTTCCTCACTGACCGAGCTGTCTACACCCGCTGTAGGCACTTCCTCACTGAACGAGCTGTCAACACCTGCTGTAGGGACTTACTCACTGACTGAGCTGTCTACACCGGCTGTAGGGACTTCCTCACTGAATGAGCTGTCTACACCCGCTGTAGGCACTTCCTCACTGACTCATTCTCTTCAATCCACCCCACTCAGGCTGCTCCTCTGTGGAAACTGCTGTCCGGGTGATGGGCACCTCTGTCTTTCCATTCCGACGGCTGAATGTCGGTCCTCATCTCTATGGACCACACGCACTCCTCCCTCGGCTCCGGGACAGGGCACTCCCCCAACCCCCCACAGCCCTGGCTGCTCCTCCTCACCGACTTCATTCTTGGGGAGTGCCGGCGTCCTCTGTCTCTGACTTCGGTTGCCTCCTCGGTGGTGATGCATCAGGCAGGATGACACTCCCAAGGGACCACCTACCACAATCTGCGCGATCTGTGCAAGGCACAGGGAAGTCCCAAGGGCCAGGGTTCACCACACCCACGTGATGCCATCCCCCGCTGGAGGAACAAGGGGAGAAGGCAGGAACTGGAACCGGAGAGAGAGAAAGGAGAGTGGTGGGTACCTGACAGGGCCGGAGCTTCAATTGAGGCGCACAGCCAACCCTCGGTGACTTGGCAGGAGGAAGTCAGGGGAATAGTAGACACCTTGGCCTTGCTCTTTCCTTCCCTCAAGGGCCTTTGGTGCTCCTGTTGGCCTAGCATAACCAGAAACCACAGGTCAAGGAACAGGCTGATGTGGCTTCCAAAGGCCAGCTCCAGCATCACGCAGCACGGAGGGAAGGGCAGAGAGGATGTGGCGAGCCCAGCCACAGCAGTAGCCTCTCGTCTTGGCATCCCTTGAGAAACTCCACCCCTGCACAGCATCTCCACTTCTGTCCCCAATAGGCAATTCTTAATTTCCACCCTGTGACTAACAAGCTCTTCCCTCTGTCTTCCCCATCTCGGCAAAAGGCATCCCCCTCGACACAGTCACTCAGACCAAAAATGAACAGCCTGTGTTTCTATCTCTCCTTCACATTTACACTGGACGCACCCTCTCTAAGAGAAAGAGGCACTGCTCATTGCCCCCATGTTCAAACCACATCATCTCTCTGCGCTGCTGTCAAAACCCCTCCCTGGGCTCTGATTTTTCTCTGTGACAGGCCAGTTGGCAGCCTCCCCGACAGCCTTAGCACCTGCTTCCCAGCTAAGCGAACCCTGATTTTGTTTGGGGCAACTATGTGCCTGCCTAGTGGGTGCTGGCCATCCTGGTCCACTTCGACACATGTTCACTTTCCCACCCTGTTAAAGTCAGGGCCGGCCACATGGCCCATGGCGGCCTAACGGGGTTAAAGAGACACTTGCAGGGGGAGCCTCTGAGAAGCTTTTCCTTTGTTAGAAAAGAAAATCGTAACCTGATTCACAAAGTGGTCATCCTTTGTACACCTGCCACTTCCTTCCCGTTTGAGATGGTGGTGTAGCGGTGTGATGTCCTGTGCTATGACAGCCACCCTGGGGCATGAGGCAACAGGCAGGAAGGCAGTAAGTGTATGTGGGGATTTTGGAGGGAGGAGAGACGGTGGCTTCGTATTCAGTGAGATCACAATGGCATCGTGCAAACTGCTGATAGCTGGGAAGCGGGTTGTTCACCTCTGAATGCATCCTAAGTGATTCAGCACCCCAGCCTCCTGCAGTCCGCACTTCACACGGCAGCCCGAGGGACCCTTCAGAGACCCATGCGCCTCTGCTCGGAACTGTGCGGACTACCTCCCTCTCAGAAGGCACAGCCCGCACCCGGCCTCACTCTGCACTCAGCGCCTTGCGAGCTTCAGGTCTGAGAGGGTCCCTTGTTCCCGAAGGTCTCCCCGACCCCGGGGCAGCCTTTTTGGAGGTTGTGAGGATCCACGGTCCTGCACGAAGTGAGTGCTGTGTAAATGGTTGCTGTGCTTTGTACAAAACTATCAGCTCCGTGAGGGCAGAGCTGGGAGCCCAGCACAGGCCCGGCCCGCGGTGGGCGCTCAAGGAGGCCTGGGGGATGGCGGTGACCGCGACAGGTTCCCTAACGGGGCGTGGCCTGCAAGGCGGTCAGAGGCTTCTCTGAGCTGAGATCCCGGAGCCAGCCCCGTGCGTGGAAACAGCAGATCCCGCACTCGGGCTGGGGGCCCCCGACAGAAGGGTCCGCGTGGCACCAAGGCCGCGAGCCGAGCGCACTCGGAGGGTTGGGAAGGCCGGGGATCTGGCGGGGACGGGGCGGGCCGGCCCAGGCCTGGCGCCCAGCTCTGGGCTGCAGCCCCACGGCTGGTGGCGCCTCCGGGCGGAGCGAGGGGTCCGTCTGGGCCGAGTTTGAGGAGCCGAGGGCGCCCAGGGGCGGTGCGGCCGGCAGAGTGGGCTCCGGGGACGACCCGGGCTGGCGCTGAGCGGCCGTCGAGGACCCACAGGCTCGTCCGCTCCTGGGCCCGGCCCAGCCCCGGGGTGGGAGGCGCGGAGCGCGGGAGGCTCAGCCTGAGGGGCCGGGGCCGGGCGGGGGCGGCCGCGGGGCGGGGCCGGCGCGGCAGGGTGGGCGGGGAAGGCGCGGATTGGCCGGGCCCCGCCACGTGACCGGCCCCTTATAGGGCGTGGCGCGGGGCCGCGGAGTCGGGTGAGGCGGCGGCGGCGGCGGCTGCGGCGGAGGGGCCGGCGAGGTCCGCTGCGGTCCCGGCGGCTCCGTGGCTGCTCCGCTCTGAGCGCCTGGCGCGCCCCGCGCCCTCCCTGCCGGGGCCGCTGGGCCGGGGATGCACGCGGGGCCCGGGAGCCATGGTCCGCTTCGGGGACGAGCTGGGCGGCCGCTATGGGGGCCCCAGCGGCGGGGAGCGGGCCCGGGGCGGCGGGGCCGGCGGGGCGGGGGGCCCGGGCCCCGGGGGGCTGCAGCCCGGCCAGCGGGTCCTCTACAAGCAATCGATCGCGCAGCGCGCGCGGACCATGGCGCTGTACAACCCCATCCCGGTCAAGCAGAACTGCTTCACCGTCAACCGCTCGCTCTTCGTCTTCAGCGAGGACAACGTCGTCCGCAAATACGCGAAGCGCATCACCGAGTGGCCATATCCTGCCGGGCGGGGCCGGGCGGGGCCGGGCGGGGACTGGAGTGGGGGCCGGGGCCGGGGCCATCTTCCCGGTGGCCGGGAGAGCGCGACCTGGGGAGGCGTCGCGAGACGGGCGAGGGGGGTGCGGAGGGCCCCGGGGCCCCTCGGAGCGGCGGGTGCGGGAGCATTTCCGTGAGTGCGGCGGGCGCGGGGCGGAGCCCCTCTGCTCAGGACTCGTCCCTCCGCACGCCGGGTCCTGGGGATCCTGGTCGGTGCACAGCGCGCGGCCAGCCTGGAGGGCACCGAGGGCGAAGCCGCGTCCGTGCAGGTGCGAGCGCTGTGGGGACGCGGCCGTGCGCGCGCCTAGCTGCAGGTGCCTGCGTGTGCGGGCTGAGCCGGAGCCCGGCGCTGCGCGTGCGTGCGCTCGCGGTGCGGGCTACATGCATGTTCACGTGCCTGTGTAGGTACATGTGGCTGCGTGTCTGGAGGGAGCAGCGTGCGCCTGCGCGGGGTCTCCCTCCAGCCTCGCCTGGGGGCGCTCGGCCCCCTCCCCTCGGGGCGCTGGAGTCGGGCGGAGCCGGGCCGGAGGCGCTGTCCGCGGTGCTGACGGCCGCCAGGGTGTGCCGAGGGGCTCGCGGCCCAGACTGCTGAGGCCCCGCCTCGCGGCCGCCCCTAGGGATGGGGGCAGGGAGTGAGGGGGGCAGGGAGTGAGGGAGACCAGGCCGCGTCCGCCAGGAGGGGGGCTCCGGACCCAGTTGTCTCAGCCTCTCCAGAGACGGCCTGGCGGTGGCTGCTGCACTGGGCTCTGCTGGCCTCGGCCTCCTGTTTCCCTCCCTGCGGCGTCTGCTGTCCAGTCCTTAACCCACGCACTCCGTTCGAGTACATGATCCTGGCCACCATCATCGCCAACTGCATCGTGCTGGCCCTGGAGCAGCACCTCCCTGATGGGGACAAAACGCCCATGTCTGAGCGGCTGGTGAGTGCCCGGCTGGGCCTGAGGGCAGGGTGGTGGGGAGGCCGCGACTCCACTTTCCTTTAGGGTCTGTGCCTGAGAACAGCTTCCTCGGGCAGGGTTGTCTGGGCAGTGCCCCTCTCCGCTGAAGGAAAAGGTAGGCCTGGCAGATAACACCTTCCTCGAGGGCCAGGGCAGCTGGAGTCACCGGCTTAGCCCTGGGCGTGGCCACGTTAGCCCTGGGCCAGTCTGTCCTGTGCCACGAGCTACCCCTGCACCTCAATGGCTGTCCTGGCTTTCGGTGCTAGACTTAGATCCAGAAAACCATGTTCTAAACTTGGGGTGGGGAAGGGGCATTCATGTCTTCGGGAAGGTCTGCTCTGAGCACCATGTGTGCCCTGCTGGGCTGAGATGGGCTTTGGCCTGGATGTGGGAAACCTGAGCCTCATCCTCCAAGTTGTCTTGTGCGAGCCTGCTTGGAACCTCTTCTCCAGTGGTCCTCACCATCCTGTGGGAAGCATTCCTTCTCAAACACTCTGAATCATTTTTACCCATCCCTAGATTCCAGCCAAGAGGCCCCCGTGGTAGCCCCCATTGGAGCATAGAGTCTGTGTGAGTCGGGGTGCCAGGGCAAGGTCTCCATGGCTCAACAGGAGGCGGGGTAGAAGGCCAGCCCTGTGGGGTCTCTGGAGGGGCTGGGTCAGAGGAAGGGCAGCATTTTTGAGGTGAGCACTGTTTCTGAGGTCAGAGCATGTCCCCCAGCCCCCACTCTTCCCTGATGCCTGGCCCCTTGTCTGGGTTCTGAGTGTGCCTAAAGACTGGAGCCTCCGGGTGAGCAGAAGGCAGAGCAAGTGGGGGCCCAGGGGGTGCGGGGCCAGAGGCGTCCAGGAGACGGCCTCTCTGGGGTGTCAGGAGCTGCTCCCTCTTCCCTTGAGGCTGGCTTCCGCCCCTACTAGCGTCCTGAGACAAGAGCTATTCAGACTTTAGCCCTGAAACTGAACTCCCTTTGAACCTGGGCCACCGCAGGCCCAGGAGTGCAGAAGGGAGACAGGGAGCCTGTCCTGGAGGTGAGGCACCAGGAGAAGGTGAGTGGTGGGCGGCCGAGGTGAGGAGGTCTTAATGGAGCACAGTCTGGAACGCCCAGCGGTCTGGGTTACGGCAGGGTGGGGAGGAGGAGTGTGGACAGCCCAGCCACACCATGAGGCAGGCGTGAGTCATGGTCCCTGTGGGGGACTTGGGCAGGAGCCTGGTGGGGTCCCTTGCTTTCTGGAGGCCGGAGAAGAGGGTGAGCGTGAGAGGAAACAGGCAGAGAGCCTTGAATGTGAAGCCACAGGAAGGAGGGCCGGGCCAGGGTCAGAGGGACGCAGGCCCAGGGGCCAGACCAGGGCAGGGGCAGGGAGGATCAAGCTGTCTTGCCCTGCCAGGCAGTGGGTGTCCAGCCTTGCAAGTTCCTGCCTCGCAGGTGTGGGAGGGTTTGCTTTGTGGTCATGTGTTGGGGAGGACACTTCTAGGGGTGGCGAGCTAACCTGTTGGGAAAACTGCAGAACATGCCTGCCCTGGGCCAGCCTAGAGGTCTGGGGAGCTCTTGACCAGCCCCAGTCCCATGTGCAGGCCCAGCCATTGATGTCCCTTGGGATGGAGGGGAGGCTGTGCTGCTGCCCATGGAGCAGGCTGAGGCTGGATGGTGCAGGGGCAGCCCCCTCAGTTGTCTCCCAGCCTGGCCCTGGGCGAGGCCTCCCTGGTTCCCTGCCTCTCGGGGCTGTTTCCCACCTCCCCATCGACTCTGGAGCTACCTGGAGCCAGGCCCCAGCTTGCAGTGCAACACCAGGCTGCCTGCACACCCATCCCTCCCACCTAAGCCAGCCTTCGGCCATGGGCTGGGCAGGGCAGAGCTGTGAGGAGAGGGCTTGGGCTGGGGCCTCTTTCCCAGCCGAGGGTGCTGGCTGGTCCTTCCTAGGCGTCGGGCCTGTTCTCTTTTTCACCAGGAAGTTTACTGTGAAGATCTCTGTCTGCTGGGGTCCCACTGTTCCCCTGGGGCAGATGGTCAGCAACCCCACCCCTTGGGAAAAGGGGTCCCTCCTAAACAAATCAGACCAGAAGCCTCGAGGCCAGGAAGAGCATGGGCGAGTCAGCACGGGTCATGATGGACCCTTGGGTGCTGGTAGCTTCTACCAGGCACTGCCAGCCAAGCCTTGGGTCAGCTCCACCACAGGACAGGAGGAGCCCAGGCTGAGTAAGGTGGGAGTCAGATGCGGAGAGCCCCCCAGAGCCTGGCTTCCTGGGAAGGAAGGCACAGGCTGTGGAACTGGTGGCACTCACCTCCCCTGGCAGCTCCGCGGCAGCCCAGCAGCTGCTTCTTCCTGTGACCTCCACAGTCCTGAGGACGAACCCTCAGGGGAGGCCCTTGAAGCTGGTCTCCTCTCCCCACCCCTTCACCTGCTTCCTAAGGCAGCAGCCCCAGAGTGCAGGTGTCCGACACCCCCATGCCAACCCTGCACGTGCAGCTCCCTCAGCCCAGCTCCCCGGGCTTGCCTTGCACAGGGCCTTTCCCTGCCAGCCCCACGCGTGTGCTCACGAGGAGTCTTTGGGGTCTCCCCAAGCTCCACACAGCCCCGTCTCCACCCTGTTTGCTGCTCCCAGCTCGGCACTGGTAGGGCCTGGCTCTACTCTCTCATGTTCAGTAACTGTTGGCTGGAGCTCAGCCTGGGGTGCAGGAAAGGGATCTTTCTAGGATCAGCTGTCTTCATTCCTTTGGCTGCTCTGTTTCCTCCACCTGGATCCCTTTCTCAAAATCAAGCTGTGGAAGCCTTGCCTGCAGGCGCCACGCCCTCTGGGAGGCTTCCTGCCGTCTGAGCCCAGGGTGGCTCCCAGCTTCAGGCCCAGACTGTGGCTGACTGCCTCCAGGGTCCTCACAGATGTGGCAGTCATCGCTCAGCACACTCAGGGCCGAGGTCGTGCTTCTCATTTCTGTTGTTTTCTGCCGAGATGTGCGTGTTCTGGTTACCCGGGTGCATGTTGAATGCATAAATGGGGCCTGGACTGAGTTCAAGAAAGCCTGAGCTGTATCCAGGCAACCTTGTGCAGGTTCCCACCCAGAGGCTGCTGTGGCCTCTGCCTGGCTCCTGAGCGTCTCTGTGCCTCTGTCTCCCTCATGTTAGAATGGGGATGACCTCATGGGATATTAAAGGGCCACCCTAGTTAATAAAGGAAAAACTACCAGATATGCTAGCAGGGAGACTGGGGCCCCACTGTGATGTGGGCAGAAGCTGAAATGCCAGGGTGAGAGGCACGAGGGGTCCGCAGGCATGACTGGGATGTTGCTGCTGTAAACAGTGGTGTCCCCATTAGGGGACACGTGCAGACAGCAAGCAGGCTCAGTGATGGGAATGGCTCCTTGGAGAATGTGCAGGTGTTGGGGGCGAAGTGAGGAGGTCAGACCTTCACAATGGCTGTGGCCTGCACAGGGTGGGGTGGGGTCCTCACCAACTGTGTCTGCCTGCTACTACACCGGGTAGGGGCCGTGGTGACCACTGTTCTGCGCTTCTCCTAGGACGACACGGAGCCCTATTTCATCGGGATCTTTTGCTTCGAGGCAGGGATCAAAATCATCGCTCTGGGCTTTGTCTTCCACAAGGGCTCTTACCTGCGGAATGGATGGAACGTCATGGACTTCGTGGTTGTCCTCACAGGGTAGGCAAGCTGAGGCCAGGAGGCCCAGCACGTGCGGCCCGGGCGTGTGCTGTCTGAAGCTCAGTTGCGCCGTGGAGCTGGGGTGGCTGCAGTCTCCCCACTGGGGTCCCCTCACAGCCCTGCTGGAGATGAACGAATGTGAGACAGTCTGTTTGCCACCCTGTGTGCTATGGGGGTGCTTCTCCCAGAGGTTCCAGTGCTGTATTTCTCGCTGAAAGGAGGATCACAGTGACCTGTCCCCAGGAGGCGCTGGCTTGCAGAGCCCACAGACCAGGGGCCACCAGCTTCCATGGCTGGCCTGAGCCAGCATGGTGCCTGTTGGAGGTGGTTTTGCTGCCCAGGTGAGGGGCTTCCTAGTGAGGAGGAGGGCTGGACTTCTGGCCTCACCCAAGCCTGTGGTCTGGGAGGGGCACTTGGTGTTTTGAATTCTGTGCCTGCCTGAGACGCTCACCTGTGGTGTCCACCTCGCTCAGAGCCCTTGTGCTGCCTGGGATGAGGCTGTATGTGTCGAGTGCTTTCACAGTTCCTAGTGCCAGGAAGGTACTTCAGCAGTTTCTCCTCAACCACTTACCCTAACAACAGCTTGTGATTGCCAAAATAACCAGCACATCTAGAAAGTGGACCCAAGGGGCCTGGATGGGAGCTCAGGTCCAGTGCTCTGCACCCCACCCTCCAGGGTGTTAACTCCCCAACCTGTGCAGTGGGCACTGTGAGGTCCCCTTTCCTGCTTCCCTGACTGGCAGGCGGAAAGCTGGGCTGGGTTGCTGTGGCTCTGGTGTGGAGAGTGGTGGCTGGGGAGTGAGTGCTTGGGGAGTTGCCCCCACAGAGCCTGTTAGCACTTCAGTGTCAGAGGCCCTGTGCTGGGCCAGGGACTGCTGTCTGCTCTGAGCCTTATGGTTCCGAGGCTCAGAGCCCAGATGGAAGAGGAGGGAGCAGGCCCCACAGCAGGTGAGAGCTCTCCTTCCAGAGCCCCATCCTCACCCAGTGACTGCCCCAAGATGCCTGGTGCACAGGAGGGTATATGGAGGGGTGTTTGGGCTGGTGGCAGAGGAGGAAGGAGATGGCTGTGGAGTCCTTGAGTCTGGGGCTCATGCCTTCAAGGTTCTATGTGTGTGAGGAAGAAGCAATCGGCTGCACGACCTCTGGTCTCTTGGGTGAGGCCCTCAGAGGGAGCCTCGCATTGCCTGCCTGGATCCTGGGGTGCTGCCCCCATCTGCTCTGCCTGCTCCTGAGCCTGGGGCTGGCCCCTGCTGGGTGAGAGCAGCGTTTACAGAACTGGGCTTGGGGGTGTTGCACAGAAAGCTCAGCCCCCAGAGCTGTCTGGGCTTGGGGGTGTCGCATGGAAGGCTCAGCCCCCAGAGCTGTCTGTGATGTGCTGGGCACAGCAGCATTGAGGTGGATTCTGTGCCTTTCTGCAGCATGGCCTGGGGTAGAATTTATGGAAGGCCCTGTGGAGGTCTGTGGTTCCACTAGCAATGCCCGTTGGGGGCTGGGGTGGGAGGTGGCTGGTGGAGAATGTGGCCTCTCGGAGGGCTGGGCGCTCCCACATCCAGTGGGCACTCCCAGAAGCAGCTGTCTCTCGCCCTGTGGACCCAAGTCCCTGAGGACAAAGATGCCTTATTTTTTTCAGGGGGTCCCTAGAGCCTCACTTGGGGTGGGCACCCAGGAGGGGCAGTGAGCCTCTGCTGAAGTAATGAATTGTTGGGGTGTAAGCAGTGTTGGGGGGTGCGGGCCAGCGGGGAGCTGGGTAGAGGCGGCAGGACCTGGCGTCATGGGGCGCTGTCCACGGTGCTGAGTGTGTCAGCCCTTGAGGGCCAGCAGAGGAGGCAGGAGGAGTCGCACCAAGCCCTGGGTAGGACCCCTGGATCTCCCTGCACACATAGACTGGGTCCAGGGCTGCTCCTCTTTCCCCTCCCCTTCTTCCCCCTCCCCCTCCCTTCCCGCCTCCCTCCTCTGTTTCTCTCCATCTCTCTCCCTCTCCCTCCTCTCCCCTCTTCCCCCCTCCCCCTACCCCTCCCTCCTCCTCCCACTTTGCCTGTCTAGCCCTTTGTCTCCTCTCCACACTCTCTGTCTCTCGCCCTCTTGGTGTCTTGGTGTCTCTCTGCCTCTCCCTCTTTTCTTCCTGCCGCCCCTCTTTCCCTTGGCTTGGGCACGTCTCCACTCTCCTGTATCTGCAGCAGGGCCTGGGCGTTGCTGGGGTGGCTCCCAGGTTCCTCCACCTCCACACATCTTCCCTCCAGGCAGCCTGGGTTGCGCAGGGAACCCCGGATTGGAGGTGATCTGTGTCCCACGGGGCCACATGCTGTCTCCAAGTCACGGGAGGGAGCCGCTTTGCTGCTCTCGTGTGGGGCACCTGGGGACACGTGAACCCCTGTGTGTGCATCTGTGTGTGGAGGGGGCTGAGTCCGCTGTGGGGCGAGTGCTGGTCTGTGGGGAGCCCAGGGAGGAACCCTCACTTCACCCCTGTGAGCCAAGGGCCTGTGGGTAGTGGGCGGTATTTCTCATTAGTTTGTTGTTTTTAATTAGAGTTGATTTAATTGGTGCTCAGAGGGTTGGAGGGAGAGGCAGACACCCTGGCCTGTTGCTTGGCAAAGCCTTGAGCACCCTCAGAGGCCAGCTGGGGCCGCTCTGCTCCTGAGGCTGGTGTGGAGCTATGGAGGAGGCCCTGGGTCCATGCCTCCTGCTGCCTGGGGAGGCTCTGAGCCTCCGTGTTCTCACCTGGGAGGGAAGGTGGGCGCTCTGCCCCCTTGTCTCCGCTTTGCTTCTCTCCCAGGACTTTGGGGGCACCCTTTGTTAGCCTGCATGTGTGCATCTGGGCTGGGGGGGGGCTGTAGTCGGCTCTAATGCTGCCGAGCTCCTGCTGCCCTGGGGAGCAGCTGTGGGGCCTGGGCTGGGGTACTGTGAGGATCATCAGAGGGTGCTTCTGAGAAACCCCAGGCCCGTGAGGGCTGCTGGCAGCTTCCTGCCCTTGTGTGTGCCCAGGGCCTCCAGGTCCTCCAGGCCCTCAGTTCCCAGCCGTGCTCTTGACTGGGTCAGCCCATGTGTGGCCACCTGGAACTCCTCTGACTCGCTTGGGCCGGGGTGAGGTCACAGTGGCTGGGTCCCTGCCACGGGACTCTGCCTCATTTCCAGGAGGGCTCCTGGCGCCTGGCCGTCTCCTGTGGTCATCTGAGTGGATCATTTGCCAAGAGAGATTCTGGGCCCAGGAGTGAGGCTTCCCTTCCCCGGCTTCCAATAACACCATGCTACCAGGGTGGGGTCGGGGCTGAGCCGGCTTCCCACACAGAGTGAGCCTGGGGTGAGGACAGGGGCCTGGTGTTGTCTGACATGGGGGACTCCAGCAGTTCACTCCAGCAAGAGCCCCACTGAGTGCCAGGACGCAGCTCTTAAGGGCCTCAGGCCACGGGGAGGAGGTGGGAGGAGGCGGGAAGGCCGCCACTTCCCTGCCTCCGTCTGCCCTCCCGTCCATGCCCCGTCCACCATCCTGCCCTCTGCTCAGCTCTCTGGCCCTGTGTCTGTCCAGCCAGGTGGGCGGCCCTGCTGCCAGCCCTCCCTCCACCTGTTCATCATTCATTCATTCAGTGTTTGTGGAGCCTCTGCCAGGTGCTGAGGACTCAGGAGTGAAGGAAGACAGCTGAACCTCTGCCCAGTGGGCCGTGTTCTGGAGACAAGACACCTCCCGGGCCTGGTTTCTTTGCAGCCTGGTGTGGTGCTCAACGGTGTAGGTGTGCCCCGGAGAGCAGTCAGCGGGTGGACGGATGAGTGGAAGGTGATGAGTTCCGTGCTTTTTCCCCACATGTGAAATGAGAGCAGTCAGCGGGTGGACGGATGAGTGGAAGGTGATGAGTTCCGTGCTTTTTCCTCACATATGAAATGAGAGCAGTCAGCGGGTGGACGGATGAGTGGAAGGTGATGAGTTCCGTGCTTTTTCCCCACATGTGAAATGAGAGCAGTCAGCGGGTGGACGGATGAGTGGAAGGTGATGAGTTCCGTGCTTTTTCCCCACATGTGAAATGAGAGCAGTCAGCGGGTGGACGGATGAGTGGAAGGTGATGAGTTCCGTGCTTTTTCCCCACATGTGAAATGAGAGCAGTCAGCGGGTGGACGGATGAGTGGAAGGTGATGAGTTCCGTGCTTTTTCCTCACATATGAAATGAGAGCAGTCAGCGGGTGGACGGATGAGTGGAAGGTGATGAGTTCCGTGCTTTTTCCTCACATATGAAATGAGAGCAGTCAGCGGGTGGACGGATGAGTGGAAGGTGATGAGTTCCGTGCTTTTTCCCCACATGTGAAATGAGAGCAGTCAGCGGATGGACGGATGAGTGGAAGGTGATGAGTTCCGTGCTTTTTTCCCCACATGTGAAATGAGAGCAGTCAGCGGGTGGACGGATGAGTGGAAGGTGATGAGTTCCGTGCTTTTTCCCCACATGTGAAATGAGATAAAGCAGGCAGGGTGCAGGCCTGGAGGTGCCACTTTGCATAGGGTCGTTGGAGGAAGGACTGGAGAGCGTGAGGGGTGAGCCATCTAGCAGCCTGGGAAGAGGTGTGGCTGGAGGTGGTGATTCGAGGGACATGGGTGTCCCAGTCATCTTCAGAGCTCGAGACCACCCAGGATCCCCAGGGAATGGAAAGTGTGGAGGAAGAGCTGCCCTGTGATGGAGACCAGGGCATCTGGACTTACAAGTGGCAGCTGGCGGAGAGGTTGGCGGAGCAGCGGAGGTGTGCCTGGCAGTAGATGGTGTTCTAGGAAGGAAGAGCATGCAGAGGCCTCTGCAGAGGCCACGAGAGGACCCAAGGCTGTGCACTGTGCCCCGTGGGTCTGAGGCAGGAGCTGGTCCAGCCATGTGGTGGGGTGAGGGCTTGCTGGGAATGGGAGGAGAGGGGTTGTGGTGGGCACCTGTAGGCAATGCTTGTCTTTTAGAGAGTTTTGCAGCAAAGTGAGGCGGAGTGACGGGGCGGGAGGGAGAAGGAGGCCAGGAGAGTTTTATGAAGTTGGGGGTTTACAGCCCGTCCATGCCATGTGCAGAGTCCAGGAGGGAAGGACAAGTGGACAGTGTGGACAGAAAGGGGACAGCCCTGGAGCTGTGAGGGAAGCAGAGTCCAGGCCCTCCGGGAGTGCGGGCCTGTGCATCTGCATAGACCAGCAGATGCAGGAAGGGTGGCGTGGAAGTCCTCTAACCGTGTCCAAGTTTCCACTGAATTTAGAAGCACGTCCATCAGCCAAGGTGGGGTGCGAAGTGAGACAGAGGGAGAGGGAGCAAGTGAGTGAGTGCGTGGACCGGAAGCCCCTCCACCCGCTGCCCCAGCCTCTCACTCCCCCTGCTCCACCTTCCGTCCACCCCTTCCTTGTCCCCTTGTCATCCATTCACTCATTCCTTAGGAAGGGGCTCGTCGAGCGCAGCTACTACCTCCTCGTCCGTGTTCCAGTTGCTGGGGACACAGTAGCGCACAACACAGGCCGTTCCTGCCCTCTCAGAGGCTGCGTCCTCCTGGGCGAGGCAGGCAGTGAGTGTTGCAGGGCAGTCGGGGTGTAGTGTGTCCTTCCACTGGGGTGGGGTGGCCCCTGGGGAGCAGCTCCAGCAGGGGAGAGGCTGTGAGGGTGGCGGGGGCAGGGGGGCCTTGGCTCGGGCGTTGGAGGGCTCTGAGTTCAGGTGTGGCCCAATTGACTCGTGATGGGTGCTGGGGGCACAGTGTAGATGGTAGGGAAGGAGAGTGGGAGCTGGAAGCAGTGATCCAGGTGGGAGTGGTGA